>NC_084887.1:321388-637777 GCF_958979055.1 Alnus glutinosa | reverse complement strand
GTGCTATGAGTGGCTGGAAAAAGATGGTGTAATCTTTTCCTAGCCATTCGGATAACGACATGTGGCAGGGGAAGATTACATTTTATTTTAAAGCCTCGACTTTTATTAATTACATTAGGACCCCATTATATTAAAATCTTATCTTTTGATAATTAATATATAACCTCTTATTTAAATTAAATTCATTCTATCCATAAAATTAGTTATTTATTATTCTTATTCTATTATTTATTTTAAACACATTTTATTTCCATAATACTAATATTATCACTTAAAATCTAACTATTGGTCCATCTAATTAATAAATATAATTTATTAATTGCTAAATGTCCTATTTATTTTTCTTGGTCTATACATTTCCCCCCTTCTAGCTGGTTTATTGGGATTATACTGCCTCAAAGGTGTTGACCATGGAGTATTTACCAGGTTTGAATATGAACTAATGCATTTATTTTGGTTCTCTCTCTTTTGTGGGCAAAGTCACTTTCTCTCACTTCTCTCAAATTGTTGAAAAACGTGGTTGACAATAAATGCGTTGCACTCTGAAACCTAACATTAAGTTATAATAAACAAAGATTTTGCTTAGTATGCATTGCCCTTTTCTAATGTAAAATGGTAGGATTCAGATTTTATAGTGCCCTGAGTTTAATGTGAGCCGTTCAATTAAAATGAATGGTATCAAATTTATTGCAGCATCGGCTAGGTTAAAAAAAAATTATATCTAATTTTAAGTGAGTCACCGCTTCACCTATTGATGTCTCTCTTTGTCATCTCATTATAATTGTCTAACTCTTATCCTGCTACCTTCTTTATTGTTGTTCACTACCCCATTTGGCCACTAGAGGTAGTTAGGCCATCCCAATTGACATTTTGGGAGTAGCCGAACAATTTTTTCTGGCAAAAAAGGGTGGTTTGGCCATTCTACACAACAGGATAATAGTGAGGGAGGCGACGGGATAGGAGATTAAAGTGGTGGAGACGCGACGGTGGGTAGAATTGAAATGCAAAATTCTATTCAATCTAGTAGATGACGCGACCGATATCGGATCTTTCATTTAAAATAAATTATCTGTATTAAAGTTACCTAAGGTATTGTACAAGATCTTCGCCTATGCAAGTATTTAGGGAATGGCAAAATATAACTTTTGTAAATTTCTTGAATTTCTTTCGACCTTTCAGCATTCCTTAAAAAAGTAGACAATGAAACATCGTTAAGGAAGTTTGGATTGTTGTTAGAATAGAAAATGCTACCAAAAGAGATACCTCCATGGCTCCATTTGTTTTGATGAGCAGAGCACATAACTTTTTTGCATGCTTGTCTTAAAAGGTGAATCTCCTACAGTGGACTCTATAACATGAGCTAGCCATGTACACAGATCATCGTCAGTGTCAAAAAACAATCTTAATTAACCCTCTAATTCCAAAATATTCCATATATATATATATGGACAAGTTGAAACAAGAGCTACAACAACAAATAAAAACTAAACAAGAAAATTACATAAACCAAATTAAAAGACCAAATATGGGTTCAAACTTCTCCTTAATAAGTGAAGCTCAACACATGTAATATTTAAATGAAGTTGAGATGAAATATAGAGTCAGTGTTTGAACTCTTTAACTCTGACTTTAATACCATGTTAAATCATCACTTATCTTAAAAGTTTAAACTGATAGAAAAAATAAATGAATTTAATCATTTAATCAATACTATAACAAATTCAAAGATATGTCAATTGGTATGGAGAAAATTAACATAACCCCCATTGTTGTTGAAATAAATCCAACAGTCAATATTTTTGTATCTAATAACTAGAGCATCATACACGCATAAATTCATGTGTATATATACAATTCAATTTTTTTTTTTTGGGTCAATGAACAAATTCAGGAGCATTTATGACAAGAGAAATGCTATTTAGTAGACTCTCATACAACTATCATACAACTATGATGATGTGACAGTGAAAATCAACCATTAATTTTTTCTTTTTACAAGCCATTGTTGATTCAAGATTGATTTTTACCGTCACATCATTATAATTATATAACATTCCTATGATTCAAGACTGATTTTCTCGGCCCTTAATTTTCTCTTTTTACATGCCTTTGTTGATCTAAAACTAACTTTTATTACCATATTATTATAATTATATATCAGTCAGATAAGGGTGACTTGAAGAGCATAATAACTTCTTTGGAATATGCTATATATTTATAGTCGGTAGTTGGAGGAGTTGGGATTTGGGAGTAACAAAAGTCAGCCAAATAGCAGCATCGTACCGTTTGTGTGCTGCATTTATTTTCTTTCTTTTAAGCTTGTCATTGTAAACATCCAACTCACCAATAAATTGCATCCGCTAAGCTTCAACCCACTCCCTTAATTCTCTCTCTCACACACACACTGAAGGGGGGTTGTCAGTTGTGTGTTCATATCATGTGGAGTAAAAAATGTGATGTTTGTTCTTCAATTGCATTTTTTTGTTTGTTTGGTACATGTCACCATTAAGGTTGGTAACCAAAAGGCTCGTTTGTTAATGTTTTTATAATGTTGGTTTTTGTTTTATTATTTGAATAAAGTTGAAAATAATTGTGAGTGTTTTCTGTTTGAGTAATGTTATATATTATACATTTATTTCACTTTTATCCTACTATACTGACGTGACATCGTTTAGTATATAGCTATTGGATTAGTCATTTATTCGCCGCGTGTCTACAGTAGCAATTACTGTAGCTACATGGCCAACTAGCCACGTGTCTTAGTGACAACGTGGCAGGTTGTATATGGAAAACAAGTAGCCGCGTGTATTTTTTACACGTAGCCAACTGTTTCTAATTTTCCCCCTTTTCTTTTTTCCATTTCCCCCCTTTATCTTTTCATTTCCTTCTCTCTATTTTTTACAAGCCTGGCCTTTTCCTTCTTCTCTTTTTTTCTTCGTTTTTCTTCCTTCTTTCCCTTTTTCCCTTGCACATACGCCTCTTCCTTCTCTTTTTTTCTTTTTTTTTTTTATTCCTTCTTCCCCCTTTTCCCTTGCAAATACCCGTTTCCTTTTTTGTTGTTTTTTTTTTTTTTTTTTTTTTTTTTTTTTTTTTTTTTCACACAGACAGGGAGATGGAAAGGGAGACTGAGAGAATTGGAGCGATTCTAAGAGAGAGCCGTGGTTGACGACGGCGCCGGAGTCCGGAGGGTCATGGCCCCATGCTGGTTAAGCCAAGGAGGTGTTTTTCCGGCGTTTTTTGAGGGTTTTTTTTTCCTTCTGTTTCTTTGAGTTCTCTGATTTGAAAGTTTGTGATTTTTGGTTTATGTTGTTGATTTTTTGTGATTGTTGGTGATTTTTGGTGATTGTTGGTATTTTTTGGTATTTTGTTGGAGATTTTCTGGTGTTTTGTTGGTATTTTTTGGTACTGTGGTTGACGGAGGATTAATTTTGGGGGATTTTCTGGATCGGATTTCATGGGAAAGTTTTGTAGTGATTTCGGCGGCCTTGCAGAAATTTCCGGTGAGGGAAATTAAAAAAAAAAAATTGCAAAAAAAGTTTTTGGCGAGGGCACTGGCGAAAAAAAAAAATAGGGAAGAAGAACAGAATTCCCTATATATTTTTTTTTTTCGAAAATAAAATGGTGTTAGCAATGTGTATTAGTTCCACGTGGCTAAAAGTGTCTAATTCTTCTGTTCTTCTTCTTCTTCTTCTTTTTTTTTTTAAATGAAGCAGTTAGCCACGTGTATTTAGTACACGTAGCAAACAGTCAGCCGCGTGTACTAAATACACGTGGCTAACTGTCAGCCACGTGTACCATAATACATGTGGCACAATGACCACGTGTATTGTGGTACACGCGGCAAAATGTGCATTTAGTAACAATCGGATCTAACACGAGTCGCACACGTGGCCATTTACACGTGGCAAACTGTTCGTCACGTGTACTATGTCCACACACGTGGCGAAATGCAAGTGGCAAAATGCTATTTTTTTTGTACAATATTGTTAACAAAAATATCCAATTAGTACTAGACTCTGTCACGATAGCATAAAGTAATAAAAATAGAATAAATATATAGCATATAACATAGCTCTTTGTGTTTTAGGTTGGAGTATTACTAAATACTCTCTATCTCACCCATCTCGTCAGGCTGATGTAGGATCAGCCCTTATACATATATTAAAAGAATGATAAACATTACCACATAAATTGATGTCCAGTACAGTAGTTTGCTCATAGATCGAGGGTATGTGAGAACTGTTGAGACTCCCTGAGCATTCCAATTTTGCAAGTTTTTATCATCTTATTAAGAAATAAATACTTAGGATGCGTTTGAAATTACAATTTTATAGAGAGAAAAAAATGCAATTTTAAACCACTTCGTAAAAAATGAACCGTTTGAAAATTGTGTTTTTAAAAAATTGAGATTTAAAAATGTAAAATTTTAAATGTTAACTTGCGATTTTAAAGATTAAACTATGATTTTTTTTAAACGCTTAATTACATTTTTAAAAAATACTTTTATAAATTACACATTTTAAAATCGTTATTTTTAAATTATACTACTTGAAAGATCACAAACCAAACCGACGTTAATTATACCAAACCCGGTCGATGCCGTTGTAGTGATAAATGCCCAAGTGGACATTGAAGTCAACAAAGAATCCCGTGATTACTTTTAATAATTTTATTTTAATTTTATCATCATTTCACTTAAAAATAATAATAAATAAATCAAACTTGTGCAGTGAAAATATTTTGATTTAAATTGCTATTAAAAAATGTGAAAAGTGAGAAAAATAATGAGAATAGTGTGATGTAATGGTATGTTGTTTGTCAAACATACCCAATGTCCTCATTGGACGGCTTCAACAATTTAGATGAAAATAAAGTTTTCTTTATATATCATATTTATTAAATTGATATGTTCAAAATACATGTAAGGCGGAACTTCATTTATAATCTCTGATATTTCATTATTTTTTAAAAAATGTACCTAAATTTTAAAAAGTGTCAATTTAGGCCTTTAGGGTATTCATCTTTCAATTTCAACGTTTCGTTAGAATTTTCCGTTAAATCCTGTCAAAATTCTTAAATTACTCATCTTTTTTTTTTTAGAAAAAAAATTGCTAGAATTTAGGTGTTGATTAGAATTTAACGGAATTTTATAATTTTTTTTTTAAAAAATAAACACAAGGGTATTTTGAAAATTTTGATCGAATTTAATAAAAAATTCTAACTGAGAGTTGAAATTAAGAAAAAAAATGAAAGATAAATACCATAAATTAATATTTTTTAAAGTTTTGATACATATTTTTCAAAAATAATAAAAAATCAGAAGGTTATAAGTGAAGTTTTTCCGACATGTGAGCAAGGATTAATTGACACTGCACATCAAAAAGTATAGTTTCTTGCATTACTCAATAACACAATGAGAAATGATCCCTACACTCATTTCTCACAACAGCCCCACAACAAACTGACGTGGCTGGTAATATTTTATTATTTTTTGAGAAATGATCGATACACTCATTTCTCACAACAGCCCCACAACAAGCTGACGTGGTTGGTAATATTTTATTATTTTTTTGTTTTGTTTTTATTTCTTTTTGTAAAAAAATAATAAAATATTACCAGGCACGTCAGCTTGTTGTGGAGCTGTTGTGAGAAATGAGTGTAGGGATCATTTCTCTTATTTTTTTACAAAAAGAAAACAAAACAAAACAAAACAAAAAAAAAAATATTACCAGCCAAGTCAGCTTGTTGTGGAACTGTTGTGAGAAATAAGTGTAGGAATCATTTCTCATAACACAATATTCGATTTTCTGTTTTTTTGTCAAATGGATGGAAAAAAAATAAAATCGATGAAACCTATTAAAGTCGTATGAAAAGATTGGTTTAGTTGTCGTTGGATTCAAGTATTGGTTCTCACTTAATTCTCACGTACCTTAAAAACGCACAATTCCTTCGGAATTTATTCCCGCAGACAATCCAAGGCGAATTATTGGTAACAACCAACAAAATTGATTACTATGACTTTTAGTCTTTTACGATGGGAATTTCTTTTCTTTTCTTTCATTTTGTTTTGTAATCATGTCATTTAAAAGTTTAAAATGATTTGACTATATATATATAGACTATGTGAAGTAGAATGATCAACTCAAGATGAATTCATGTTAAAATTTTAAAAATCTTAATAATTATTTTTGAATTAAATTTGTTGGAATAAGTGGCTCATATTCTCTCAAGCATGAAGAGTAATACTAAAATATCAGTATAGTAGCCAGTTAACAGAGTATCGCGACGTATTTTAAGGTTTTCAACATACGTTCGTACAATTAGGATTTTTGTATAAATATATTATGTTAAAACCTTAAATCATATATATTGAAATATAGCTGCACTCCTGTGCACATAGGCATATTGTCGAACCACGTAAATTTGTGTTTTAATTTTCTCTTGCGCTTTCTTTATGATTTCATATTATTCATCAATAATTGGGACTCACCTGTCTTCGAATCCAATGTCGACTTTATAGGAATGGTTTGGTGTTGATTGGGGGCTGCTACACTCACACCCAAATCTCCACAACCTGATGTGGAATGCCACATCAGATTTTTTTTTTTTCCTCTCCACCTCCTCCCTCCATCTTCTCTTCCCTACCACCTCCCTCCATCTTCCCTCACCTCCCACCTCTGGCTACCCGTTCTAGCCCTTCCCCGGCCAGAATAGCCGGATTCCGGCCGATTCGGCTGGGAAAGGGCCAAATCCCCGGCCGTTTTGGCCGGGGAACAACTAGATCCAGGCTAGCCTGCCGGATCTGGCCGTTCTGGTCGGGAAAGGGCCGGATCCCCTGCCGTTCTGGCCGGGGAACGGCTAGATCCTGGCTAGTCTGCTAGGATCCGGCTGTTCTGGCCGGGAAGGACCGGATCCCCGGCCAGAACGGCCGGGGAAAGGCCGGATCCCAGCCAGCTCGTTCTGGCCAGGAAAGGGCCGAATCCTTGCCAGCCAGCCAGGATCCAACCGTTCTGGCCGGGAAGGATCGGATCCCGGCCAGCCGATTGGGATCCGGCCGTTCTGGCTGGGAAAAGGCCAGATCCCGTCCAGCTCCGGCTCTCTCTGTCACCGTCTCCGTTTTCAGTTGCCGACCAGAAGAGAGAAGAAGGAGAGAGAGAGAGAGAGAGAGAGAGAGAGAGAGAGAGAGAGAGAGAGAGAGAGAGAGAGAGTTTTAATTTTAAAAAAAAAAAAAAAAAAAAAGAGAAAAAAATATGATGTGGAATTTCCACATCAGATTGTAAAAAAAGGTTGTGTGAATTTAGGTGTGAGAATAGCATTTTCCGTGTTGATTTAGCTTGTCTTTTTATTCACCGTACCCAAAACCAAAGTGATCAATATGAAAGAAAGAAAATCAAAACGTACGTTGGCCTCACAAGACAAGAGTAGATGGCAAGTCACGACACAGTACTTACCTTGTACAATAAGATTAATTATAGTAGCTGTCAGTTGATGATCTAAACAGTCCCTCATACGATTAGAAAACAAGGACGTTGTTGTACGTTGTTGCTCCCATCTTTTTTCGATTTTGGCATGCTCCTATTATATATATATATATATATATATATATATATATATATATATATATATATATATATATATATATATATATATATATATATATAAAAGTTGAGTTCTAACTTAGAGTTGGCTTAAAATTATGACAAGTGGTGTACACCCATCATTTTTAAACATTGAATCAGTCTTTTAAGTAAAAAACTGGTAAATTTTAAAGGTTGGACCGATTTTGTCATGATTTTAATAAATTTATTGTGTTTAAATGAAAACATCATGAGTATGAATCTTCATGAGACAAAAATAAAAACCTTTTCACATTATAGCATTAAGTGGTAAGAATTTTTTTAAAAAAATCTAAAATTAAAAACTTTTCTTTATCATCACACGCGTACGCGCGCGCACACACACATATATATATAAAATTTGAGTTCTAACTTAAAAACGTAATACGTATTATACTAACAATACGAGTGATTCTTACTATTAATCCTACTATTAATGCTTTCATAATCAGAATCCAGGTTTTTCTCTTTCTACTTTTTTCTCTTTACACTTCTTTCCATTTTAAACTACACATTGAGAATATTTTAAATGTTTTAATTTATATGGATTAAAACTAAAATTATGGTTCTTTTGATTTTAATAAATTTATTGTGCTTAAACGATAACGTCATGGGTGTGAATCTTTATGAGAACAAAATAAAGACGTTTTTGCATTATAGCATTAATTGTCATTATAGCATTAAGTGGTGAGAAGTTTTTTAAAAAATCTAATTAAAATTAAATACTTTTCCTTATCATCACACACACAAATATATATATAATCTGAGTTTTAACTTAAAAATGTAATACGTATCACACTAACAATACCAGTGATTCTTACTATTAATCATACTATTAATGCTTTGACAATCAGAATTCAGGTTTTTTTCTTGCTACTATTTTCTCTTTATACTTCTTTCTATTTTAAATTACACATTTGATAATATTTTAAATGTTTTAATTTATATAGATTATAACTAAAATTATAGTTCTTTTGATAGTAAAATTTTATGTGATTTATATATTCATGCAATGTTCTACGTGCAATGGAGATGTTTTTTTAAGTTTCAAAATTAAATTATAATTAATAATCTCGCGCATTGCGCGGGTTATGAGCTAGTATATATATATAAAAGCCAAGTTCCAATTTAGAGTTAGCTTAGAATTAGGACACGTGGCATGAACCTATACTTTTTAAACATTGAACCGGTCATTTAAGTAAAAAACCGATAATTTAAGTAATTTCTAATTCTCACTAATTTCTACCTCTTTCTCTTCCTTTTAAAAAAAAAAAAAAAGTGAAATAGAATTGCTCCATGTATTTCAAGTGAAATAAATGGTGCGTGTAATATTTCTAATTAACTCTCTTCCGTTGAGTAGAAAATGAATAGAAACGTCTAATTTTGTTGTCATTAAATTCTCACTAATTTCTACCTCTCTCCCTCTTTAAGTAAAATCTTTTACTTAAACACCTCTTCCCCTCCCACTAAACATCCATTACAAGCGAAACCTCAAACAGTTAAACGTCAGTTTTTTTTTCTTTGGAAAATGTCAAAAGTCACTCCAATATCTCTCGCTTTCTCAAATAAATATATGGAGAAGTAATGGTTTGTGGCTATGCAAAACTGCAATGTTGGTTACATTATCGGAGAATGGTGCTCAAAGCAAAAAGAGCAAGGTTTTTTAAATTGTTGGAACCAAATAAATATATGGGGAAGTAATGGTTTGTGGCTATGCAAAACTGCAATGTTGGTTACATTATCGGAGAATGGTGCTCAAAGTAAAGAGAGCAAGGTTTTTTTTAATTATTGGAACCTTTTTGTTTGTAATACTGCAATAGCCTTTATTTTTTTAGTTTGCCTTTTAAGTTTGCTGGGCTGAGACTGTGTTCAATAGAATTGTAAATAATATGTTTGTTTGTATTTATTTTATGTGCTTCTGTTTTTCATATTCAATTTTCTATCCTTATTTTTGCATTGATAATTTATATATTATTTTTTATTTCTGTTGAAAAAGTAGTTTCTTTTACGCTATATATAAGAAGGATGGTCGAAATAAAAAATATCTATTTGAACAGAGTTTCTTCCTATACCTATAAATTTCATTGAATTGGAAAAAGTATATAAAAAAATAGTTATTTTCTATTATATTAGTGGTTATCATTTTACTTTTTTTCTTTTTTCTTTTTACTTTATTTTCTATGATTCTGTTCTTTCTTTACTGTTTTTTGTCCCTATTTCCTAATTTATATTATTTTTTTGTTCAAATTGCTTTTCTTTTTTTTTTTTTTTCTTTTTTCCTTTTCTAAATTTTACATTGAATTCAAGGAAATCATGAAGAGAGAGAGTTTACATTAATTGTTGTTTTTGGTACGAGGTATGACGATTTTTTAATTTACATTGTTCATTGAATTGTTTTTTTCTTTCCTGTATAATGCACATTGTTAGCGTGCTTAATTGATAGACAATATTGATTTTCAAGGTTTCATATGAACCAGAAAAGTATACGGAAAAGAAAACTCTATTCTATTTTATTAGTATTTTTTATTTTTTGTCTATATTTTCTATGGTTCTCTTATTTCGTTTCCTCTTCTTCTTTTTTTTTTTCCCCTTATTTTTTGATGTAATTAATATATTAATTTTCATTTAAATTGCTTATTTTATCTTTTGTAAATTTTGCACTAAATTCAAAAAAATAATGGTGAGAGAGAGTTTCCTATGGTTGTTTTTTGTACGGGGTATGATGATTTTTTAGTTTATACTGTTTATTGAGTAGTTTTTTATTACTTTGTGTAATACAGAAAAGATAACACTATTATATTATATTAGTATTTTTCACTTTTCATTTTTTTTTTGTCTATATTTTCTATACTTCTCTTATTCCATTTCCTCTTTTTATCATTTTTTTGTTTTGAAATTAAATTATAATGAAGAATCCCGCGCATAGCGCGGGTTACAAGCTAGTTTAATTTAATGTATTAATTAATTACATCCTATTTTCAGATCCCAATATATATACACAAGGTCCACCTTCCACTCAAGTTCTTTGCCACTCAGATTCAAGGTTTATACACTTCTTCATTTAATTAATTGGTTGAAGTATATATTGAAGAATTGGCGCTGAATACATTGATTGAGTCTTTTCATCTGGGTTCTCTTTGGTTCCAGTGAAAAATGATAAAATCAACATATATAATTGGTGGCATTCTTGTTGAAGACTTCCAGTCTTATACTGTTTTGTGTTTGCTGTAAGGAAGATGATTCAACTAAACTGATATGACGACCTATCTTGCTTACAGTTGAAGGGCTTTGTGATTGCTGTATTAGTCAACCTTTTTTTTAAGGATCTTGAAGCTTAATTACAACTCTTCTCTCAGTAATATATTAAGTTCTTAGTTATAAGTTTTCTGGTCGTCTTGTTGTGTCTTTTAGAAACACCCATTTTATCACTTCTCCATTTCACTGTTTAGCTTACTGTTTCTCCACTAAATTTATTTGTTCTGTAGCTACAGCTGTTAATATTGCTTGAATATGGAGTTGATAAATCAAGGAAGACCACTAGACAGCCTTAGTTTCTCAAGATCGATTTCAATTCGTAAGTTCTCAAAGTTGGGCGGATCAGCATGCAGTCCACTTAGGACTACTTACAAGTTTTATAAGCTTCAAGTGGAAATGCGACAGTCTGAATCATCCTCAAGATTTGCTACCAATGGAAGAGCAGTTAAAATGGTACCAGCAAGTGAAGTAGTGAAAGACATGATAGCGAATGGTTCAAGGCAGGTTGTTAATGGAGCAAATTTGGTTAGAAGACAACCTAGTCCAGCCCCAGTAAGAAAACCAAAAGTTAAACAACTTCCACCAGTGGAGGAGCTCAAGGTTTTGCCCTCAGATGAAGGTTTCAGTTGGGCCAATGAAAACTATAATTCCTCGCAAAGGAATATAGATGTTTGGTCTTTTGTTGTGTCTTTGCGGGTCCGTGTTCTGTTGGACACTGCAAAATGGGCATATTTGGGAGGCTTCACAGAAGATAAGCAGGTGCATGGGGTTGTGAAACTGTTGCTGTACTTGCTATATATTTTGGTTTCTGCCATTACATTATACAATTAGTTTCTTGGTTTTGTAGTTGTTTTGCCTCAAAGTTTTAATCAGATCGATCTCCCTTAAACAGAAGGCAAAAAACTGCCTCTTGGCTGCAGGAACGGGTGCTGCAGCTTGGTCCAACTTTTATTAAACTTGGACAGTTATCTTTGTAACGTTCAGGACATTATTTAATAATTAAAGTATAAATTTGTGTAAATAATTGATTAAACTTAATTAGGTGTATTTAAAATATAAGAAAATATTTTTAAAGACCAAAATTTATAAAATGAGTTTATTAGGATTAAATAAAAATAAATTTATTTAGTGTGGTTAAACAAAGATGTTTTATTTTTGTCTTATGAATTTGTAAATGGCAGTCCTGAAAAGAAAATATAAGTGATATTTTTAGGTTCAAAAGAAATGGAAAAGAAATTAAAATAGAAAAATGAAATAGAAATAGAAAATAAAAGAAAAAGAAAATGAGATAAATTAAATAAGAAGAAAATAAGAAAAAGAAAAAAAAAAAAAAAGGAAAAGAAAAGAAAAAGACTCGGTCAAATGAAAAGGGAAAAGGCCAAATGGCCATTTGACTAAGGGTGTGCATGGGGCGGGGCGGTGCGGGTTTCCGCCTTTTTTGGCCTCGCCCCGCACCTTTGCGGGTTGGAAATTTCCAACCCGCAAACCGCACTTGATAAAGACTAACCGTGCGGGGCGGGTTCGCGCGTGGCGGGGCGGGTATTTTGAGTGGCATTTATGTAATTTTGATTTTATTTTGTAAAAAATAAAAATTCGAAAAAATATTGGTTTTTTTAATAAAAAAAATTAAATTCATATTAATTTTTCACAGAATCTTATGAATGCAAAGTCAAATTTTTAGGAAATCAACTCTGTTTCATTAAATAAAAAAATTATAATTTCAAAGCTTCTTAAATTTAATCCTTCGACATGTTGACACATATCTTTCAATTGTTCTTATTTCCATACAAAAACATTTTTCATGGAATTAGCCTTGTAAACTAAACTAAAAGCCCTATTAATTATAGATAAAATTCTAAGAAACATGATTTTTTCTTTTTTCCTTTTTCCTTTGTGTGGTGCGGTGCGGGGCAGGGCGGGGACCCGCATTTTTTAAAAGGCTAAACCCGCAACCCGCCCCCCATAAATTTCTCAAATTAAGACCTTAACCCGCAGAAAAACCTAAAAACCTGGTCCTCTGCAGGACGGGGTGGGGCGGGTGCTGCGGGGCGGGGCGGGGCGGGGATTGCGGGTTTTGCACACCCCTACATTTGACGCAACAGGTCATGACTCATGGTCTTTGTAAAAAAAAAAAAAAAGAGTGAAATGAAAAGTCAAAAAGAAAAGAAAAAAAAAAAAGAAAGAAAAGTAAATATATGCGTGGGGCAACCTGTGCTCCACTCATCAAACCAAAATGAAGGGCCATTCGGAATAAAAGCGTGCGCCTCAAAAAGAAAAAGAAAAAAGACAAAAGACAAAAAAATTAAAAATAAAATAAAATAAAAATGGAAAAGGGTCATCTGACCCGAAAGAAAAGAAAACAAAGGAGAGGATTTTCTCTTAAGGTTTTTATACAAAAACTTTGATCTACGAAGATCTAACCGTTTAAACTCAAATCCGTCTTAGGTAATGTGATCTATGAAGCTCGATCTACGTTTTCACCGATCGTTTTGAGGTAAAACACTAAACTCGTGTTCTTGAGATTTTGGGTTAAAATCTTAAAATGTGAGTTTAATCTAGTGTTTTCTTTAGGTAATGAGTTACTTGGAACTTGCTTGAGGCCACCCAAACCATGGGTTTTGGTTTGGTGAAATTTTGGTAACTTCACTAAAGCCTAACTTTTGGGTATTTAATTCTAGTGGCGTTTCCATGTAATTAACCCTTAGGAAATGTTATTTGTTAATAATATTATGATTTGGGTTGTGTTTTGGTGATTTGGGTTTAAGTTTGGAAACCCTAATTTGATGGGTTAAATTAATTTAGGGTTTTTTTTTTAAGTTTTTAAAACCTAGATTGTTAATTTATGGATTAATTGTGGTTATAGTGATGATTAATCCCAAAATTAGCTGTGGGTTTTATAAAAATAATTATTTATGGGTTATGTTCTAATGTTAGTAAAAATAAATAATTATGGGTATTTAGTTTAAATAGTATTTGCGAGGTTAACCCTAAGACTTTCTTATGGGTTAATGTTATTTTAAATGTGTTAATGAATTATGTTAATAAGTAAATAATTATTGTAAAAGATTAATAAAAATAATTTTATGGTTAATAATACTAATGAAAATAATTTATAGATTATTGAATATAATTTGGGATTAATATTTGATGTTATAGGTAATTATTTTAGATGGCGATTTTAATGTCTAACCTCAAATAAATACTTTGGGTTAGTGTTAATTGAGTTTAATTAGTGTCTAGATTTATGGGTGTGTAATTGAGACCCTTAAATATTATGGGTTTTCCAAGGGTTAGCTCTTGAGCAATTTAAGAGCTAAATGTCGGTCTAATATTAGAAATGTCAAATAATGTGCAATGTGTTATTCCACAGTGATACATTGCAAGGTGGTGTCTAGGAGATCTAGTGCTTAATATCCACACAGCCAAGGTAAGTATTCTACTCACTGAAAAGTATTATTTTCATATATGATGAATTGTAAAATATATATTGTTTTACAAACTTGAACCAACTGTATATTGATTATGAACTGTTTTGGATGATTTGAGTACTTTTGAGTATATTGAAATTATGATGATGTTTTGAAGTATAAATATGATATGTGAAGTTTATATGAATAGAGTCACTATATGTTATGGTTGGAAGTTTTGAAAACTGTTGCAATGGAACATGAATATGATTTTAGAGTGAGTTAAGTCATGCAAATTGTTTAAGAAATGACATGTTGAATTGTTTATGTTTTTATAAAGAAAGCATGTGTTAAAGGCATGATTCATGAAATGAAATGTATATTGTTTTAAGGCATGAGGCATAAACATATGCACGCTAAACGTGCATCGAAGTGAGGTTCATAGCCCACAGGAAATTATACATGGGTTAGATTCCCATGAGGTGCCTACTTGTGTTAGATTCCCTTGAGGTACTTACGAGGTACTTACTTGGGTTAGATTCCCTTGAGGTCCTCGACCATGGGTTAGATTCCCATGAGGTGCCTACTTGGGTTAGATTCTCTTGAGGTACTAGTACTTAGGTTAGATTCCCTTGAAGTACTCACGAGATATTTACTTGGGTTAGATTCCCTTGAGGTCCTCAACCATGGGTTAAATTCTCATGAGGTACCTACTTGGGTTAGATTCCCTTGAGGTACTAGTGCTTACTTGGGTTAGATTCCCTTGAAGCACTATACTTGGGTTAAATTCCCAAGGCATAAAACAACAAGCATGAGCATGTATAACATTGTTTTTATGAGTGATGTTTTTATACTATGAGTAGTTTTACTAGACGTATTAGTATGCATAAGAGTCTTAATGGAAAAGAATTTATGTATATTTCTATCGAATGGTTGCATGATTTAAATGCCACTGTTTTCTAACTCTCACTAAATCAAAAGTAATATAGTAGGTGAGGATGTATGTAGTTGTTTCCAACAATGAAACTTCTACGTATAAGCTCAGCTGCATAGTATGCTTTAAATGTTTTCTATTAGTCAGTGTTTGCTATATCAGTTATGGGGATTTTCAAACAAAAGTTTATAAAATGGTGGCTGTTATAGTGTACGCATGACTAAAAAGGGAAAAATTGGTTCTTTGCGAAAACTCAGTGAATAGTATACCTCTGAGGTCTTAGTGTAATTATTTATGCTAAGGCGTTGGGCTCATAATTCCACCTGTGCGGATGCGACAACCCTCGCAACCGTGCAGACATTGATACTTTGGTTGCAGGTTCTGCGGATATAGATAATGACTCGTCCACCAAGCATATGAGATGCTATGATTGGAGCACATCGCGACAGTCATAAGTCACGGACTCATGGGTAGTCTGCATTTGGGTATTTTATTTATGGCTCGTGTCATACATGGCATATGTATTTGTTGAGCCTGTATTTTAGTATATAGTCAGTGTAATATGTTTTATAAGCCTCAAATAGATAGACTTGTAAATGACTTTTCTTGTAATTAACTGTTATGTATTGGATATATTTTCGCTTATGATATGTGTTCTGTTGCACAGTGATTATTATATTCCGCTGTTAGATGTCACTCTGATTATCAGGTGCATGTTATGGGGCATGTGCCATATGTTAGCTGAGCGACATGTAGTCGTGCCACTGTGAAGATCTGTTTGTATGTTTTCAAATAAATAATAATAATAATAAAAAACGGGTCATCACAATCTTCAATAAGATCTGATCTATTTCTACGTGAGCTTGCAAAGTTGCAGGTATGTTCTAAATTGACTATGCAGCATGGCGTAGTGAGAAGAAAAATCCACCAACATATAGCTAGTAACACACAACTCATCCACAAAATATTCAAGAAAACTCAAGAAATTGTAGTAAAACTGAAGAAAACTCTTGAAAATTTTCTACCAGCAGCTAGCATCTCATCCTCTCAATCAAGCGAAACTCGATTGTCGCTCAAGCAAACTGTACGTCTTGCTCGAGCAGCCCTCGAGCGAAGGTCAATCGAACTCTGGGATAATTGTTGAATATATCACTAGTATCCCTCCTAGGACACTCTTCCTCCGCTCAAACTTCTCCATTAATAAGTTGTTGGCTATCCGATCTGCATTATCTTCTCACTTATTTATGATTTTAAATAAGTGATTGGCTATCCGATCTGTGGTTTATGACTGTTAGGGATCATTTTTTTTTTTTTTGAAGGGAAGATGTAAACATTTCATTAACACTCTCAAAGGGTACCATAGTTACAGCCAAACTGAGTCAAAACTAGACTCAGACCATTACAGGGACTTAGACTAATACAAGCACCCCAGAACTCAGATCATACTGACAGTTGCTACAAATAAACCTAACCAACAGAAATGTGCCTCTACGTTAACATAGAAACCATTACTTGCACAGGGAGTCGGTCACAAACAATCTGAGCTAAAAAGCAATGACCAGGTTAATTTAACACAGAGCAATCTGTCAAATACAAGAAAACACAAAAAACAAAAGCTACCGTCGGAAGAAAACACAACCGGAGACGGCATGTGTAGCACACGCACCGCCACTGGAGACGGCGTGTGAAACACATGCGCCGCTGCCAGAAGATCCCATGTAGTAGCCGATCAGTAGAAACCCCCGGGCGCCACCAGACACAGCAAAAAGAGACGAGGCATGGCCATCATGCATGGCCCACGGTGTGAAAACACCCTCGCGCATGATGACTACGCGCCGATTACCGACGAGCTTTCCGACCGTAGCAAGCGGCTGCTGGACCAGAGGATGGCGGCGGGCAGGGTTGGGGGGCGCGTGTTGATTAGAGGATGGTGGAATTGCGCAGATCTGGCCTCAAAGATTGTTGAAAAACTAAAGCACAACCAAGCTTTTCTGCCGGTGACATGAGCGGCGGACTCTCCCCCTTCGGAACCTCTCTAGAGTGCTTTCCTCCCAACAAACAAAGAAAACTAAAAAAACACAAACCTCCATAGTCCAAAAGGACTAGGAGGACAAAAACCACTACCGGATCTAATCCAAGGGGACGAAAACCACCACCGAATCTAGTCCGGGGGAACAAAACTCCATAGCCTGAGTGGCTGGGAGACTCTAGTCTCCACTGGAACAATCCATGGAGGAACAAAAAACCTTTATGGCCCTAGAAGGGCTAAAAGGAGAAGCAAACGTTTGACCTCCTCTAGACGAATGTTCGATGTCATGGCCGAACATTCGACCTCTCCTGTCCGCACGTTCGACCTCTTCTATCTGAACGTTTGATGGTCAAGCGAAAAGTCTATTATGAGCATATTAAGATTTAAGGCTTGTTTTAGCTCGAGGTTTAGAACTAATGGTAGGGCTTTTATCAGATTTCGAGGTTGTAGAGCTTTAGGTAGATTTTGTGGAGGAACCCTACGATACAAGTAAAATTTACATTGATAGTTGTTATTATTTTCTTCCCGCATAACATGCTTATTTTATGTATTAAACGTGCATGCATGTTTACGACTCACATGAAATACATTTTTCTTACTATAAACTCTATTTTGTGAAAATGAGCGATAAATAAATAAGATGATGAAAATAACTATTTGTAAATACATGCATGGAAAAGACTGTGAATATATATTAAATTACATTATATGACATGGTACACCGATACGTGCAGAATAATGGCCATGACCTTACTATTATATAGGTTAATCCTATAGTCAAAGAAATTTACTTTTATTGTTTGGTCTTGGATTCGATAGTTGTTTTGTGATCGATGCCACCATTTTTTATTGGTGGTCACTACATATGGACGTCATTAACGGCGTGGGTCACCTGAGGAGTAGATATCTTTGAGTTTTATTTCTTATAGAATGAGACTGATGGATGAACTATGAAGTTAATTAACAGTTAATTAATTTCTCGGAGTATTAAGGTCACTCACTCCAGGAGGGGAAGAGGTAAGAGACATACCTAGTGTTAAGTGTCTCTTAGCATATCTAGGATTATATCATCATGAATTTATGCGTTTTTAACGTGTTTTTCTTTACATTTTCCGGATTGCAGCCAAATCTCCTACAATTGTGAAAGAATCTGAATGGAGTCTATCTGCATGTGCTCCGACAGTCCAAGATGTTTAGGGCACATGGAGCTTCTCATAGTTACAACAGGAATCCTGGTACTGATATATTATGTAATTCTTGATTAATAAAAAAACATAAATTATGTACTTTAGCTCAGAAGTCCAATAATGTTTGGCTTGCTAGTACGCCTAATTACAACCGCTATTTGCGCTCTTTGAAGAAGTTATATTTGACCATCTATGATGCTTCATTGTTTGGATTAAATTCATGTTTTTATTATGATTATTATTATTGTTGTTTTGACTTTCGATGAAGCGTCATTGGTTCAATGCATTATCAAATAAAGACAAAATCTTATACCAAACTTCAAAAAGAAAAAAAAAAAAAAAAAAACATTCATAAGTACAACCACACGTGGGACATCCTATATCACTCCTTTTTATTTTCTTTTTTCTTTTTATTTTCTTTTTTACATATTAAGAGAAAATTTTAAAACTGCCCCTATCCCGGCCGGTTTCAAATCTTATACATGCTTTTGTTAAATCATCACTTGTTTAAAAAGTTTAAGCTGATAGGAATATGTAAATTTAATCATTTAATTAATAATTTAATACTCTATCTAACGTGTGAGTTCAAATTCTCTTTAAATATGTGAGACCCGACACATGAAATATTTAATTGAAATGATGGTGAATTGACGGAGACAAGGTTCGAACTCAAAACCTCTATTATGATATATACCATATTAAATAATTGCTTATCCCAAAAACTTAAAGTAATAAGAAAAATTTAATCATTTAATCAATATTTTAACAACTTTAATGTGAATCTTAAACAACAACGTACACGTTATGTAGTATTCATTCGTTCATAAGAAACATAAAATACACATTTTATTGGGTTCAAAACGACTTGCTAGGAAATTAAGGAAGAAGCTGATGGTGACCACACGATTGTTTGGACCAAATGATACTTTTTTTTTTTAATTTTTTTTTTTCACTTTAATATTAATATATTATTTTATTTCCTTACTTAATGCTATAATTTTTTTTCAAGGCTTATTTCAAGAATTGAGTGTTAGAGATTTATTAGTTTTTAAGATAATCAAATGATATTAATGCATTTTTTAATTATTTTTTTACCATAAATTATGGCCTTAATTATATAATATTAATAGTAATTAACGCCTTAAATAGCTTTATATAAAATAAATTTTAATTAATATTTATTAATTAATTAAAAGGCCTTATTAAATTGAAAGTATTAGGCGATTGCCTAATCTGCTAGGGTAGAGCCGGCCTTATTAATTAAATTGAATATTTTGAGAGCCCAACACGCATCAACAACGTAGCCCAACACGCATCAATAATGCCCGCCTTACACTAAAGTCCGAGTGCAATCATGAGTTGTTGGTATTGTATACAGTACGAACGATTTATGTGAAAGGGTATTTTTCAAAGATTTTTGCACCGTCCAAATTATATTGTTTCCCCACGATCCGATTGGGACTCACCTGTCTTCGGGATCCAACGACTTTATGGGAATGGTTTGGCGTTGAAATATTGTTCTACATGATTTTTTTTTTTTTTTTAAATAATTCTATTGTAGAGTTTCTACCAAACTATATTTAATTTAATTTAGCTTGTCTTTTTCTTGTCACCCAAAACCAAAGTGATCACCTTTTTTTTTTTTTTTTTTTTTTTTTTAAGTACATTGAAACCGAACTACAAAACAAACTAAAAGCAAATAAAAAGAACTATAAACCTAATAAACTAGTGGGAAATGGATCTTTCCCGCTTACAATAAGAACAGAAGAAAGAGGAGGAGGAGTAGTGAGAATGCGGTCAGAAAAAGATCTGGCTGCAGACCAATGTGCTACTGAATGAGTACAGAAGTTTACACTTTTATTGACTTTTTTAGCACTCCAAGAAATAGATGCCGGGATTAAGCCAATAATATCATATATAATAGGAGAAATGTGCCAGTCAAGAAGATTCTGAGGATGTTGCAAAGACGAAATAGCCATTTGAGAGTTATTTCCAATAATAAAATTATTAAAATTTAGAGAGCATACCAAAAGCAAGTAAGCGTGCGGCTAAGGACTCACCATAATTGGAAAGATAGGGAGGGCGTATTTGGGACATCATATATATGAAAGAAAGAAAAGCAAAACGCCCGTTGGCCTCACAAGACAAGAGTAGATGGCTCAAGTCACGACACAGTTACTTTGTCCAATAAGATTAATTATAGTAGCTTTCAGTTGATGATCCAAACAGACCCTCAGTCGACTAGAAAACAAGGACGGCGGCCCCGGCAACTCTAGCTTGTACACGTTCCTAGTACGTTGTTGCTCCATCTTTTTCCGATTTTGGCCTGCTCTTATTTAATTTAATGTATTAATTAATTACATCCTACGTTCAGATCACAATATATTATATATATATATACAAGGTCCACCTTCCACTCAAGTTCTTTGCCACTCAGATTCAAGGTTTATACACTTCTTCATTTAATTAATTGGTTGAAGTATATATTGAAGATTTGGTGCTGAATACATTGATTGAATCTTTTCATCTGGGTCCTCTTTGGTTCCAGTGAAAAATGATAAAATCAACATAATTGGTGGCATTCTTGTTGAAGACTTCAAGTCTTGTACTGTTTTGTGTTTGCTGTAAGGAAGATGATTCAATTACTAAACTGATTTGACGACCTATCTTGCTTACAGTTGATGGGCTTTGTGATTGCTGTATTAGTCAACCGTTTTTTTAAGGATCTTGAAGCTTAATTACAACTCTTCTCTCAGTAATATATTAAGTTCTTATAAGTTTTCTGGTCGTGTTAATGTTGTGTCTTTTAGAAAAACCCATTTTATCACTTCTCCATTTCACTGTTTAGCTTACTGTTTCTCCACTAAATTTATTTGTTCTGTAGCTACAGCTGTTAATATTGCTTGAATATGGAGTTGATAAATCAAGGAAGACCACTAGACAGCCTTAGTTTCTCAAGATCGATTTCAATTCGTAAGTTCTCAAAGTTGGACGGATCAGCATGCAGTCCACTTAGGACTACTTACAAGTTTTATAAGCATCAAGTGGAAATGCGACAGTCTGAATCATCCTCAAGATTTGCTACCAATGGAAGAGCAGTTAAAATGGTACCAGCAAGTGAAGTAGTGAAAGACATGATAGCGAATGGTTCAAGGCAGGTTGTTAATGGAGCAAATCTGGTTAGAAGACAACCTAGTCCAGCCCCAGTAAGAAAACCAAAAGTTAAACAACTTCCACCAGTGGAGGAGCTCAAGGTTTTGCCCTCAGATGAAGGTTTCAGTTGGGCCAATGAAAACTATAATTCCTTGCAAAGGAGTATAGATGTTTGGTCTTTTGTTGTGTCTTTGTGGGTCCGTGTTCTGTTGGACACTGCAAAATGGGCATATTTGGGAGGCTTCACAGAAGAAAAGCAGGTGCATGGGGTTGTGAAACTGTTGCTGTACTTGCTATTTTGGTTTTTGCCATTATATCGAGTAATGTTTTTTGCACAACTTTTATACTATTTTAACAATTTTTTTTAAAGATTAACCATTGAATATTTAGGGTTCAAATGTAGTAAAATAAGTTCAATGGTTGATAATAAAAAAAAAATAGTTAAAGTTGTGCAAAAATTGTGTGTAAAAATTATGCAAGAAACATTACTCCGTTACATTATACAATTAGTTAAGCTTCTTGGTTTTGTAGTTTTTGTTTTGCCTCAGTTTCAATCAGATCGATTTCCTTATACAGAAAAACAGAAGGCAAAAAACTGCCTCTTGGCTGCGGGAACGTGTGCTGCAGCTTGGTCCAACATTTATTAAACTTGGACAGTTATCTTCAACAAGGACAGATCTATTTCCACGCGAGTTTGTGGATGAGCTTGCAAAGTTGCAGGTACCTTTTGATTTCTGTTGTCATCCTAATTCTAAATGGGCTATGTCGATCTACTCACGTATTTATGGTTTTAAATGCAGGCATCCTGTTAGACTGTTAGTCCATTTATTTATCAGATAATAAACTTGAATATCTGATTTTCACGTACAAAATCTATGTGACATATATATATATATGCAGGCATCCTGTTAGACTGTTAGTCCATTTATTTATCAGATAATAAACTTGAATGTCTGATTTTCACGTACAAAATCTATGTGATATATATATATATATAATTCAGGATAAGGTCCCCGCCTTCTCACCAGAGAAAGCAAGAGGCTTCATTGAGAGTGAACTCGGAGCTCCCATCAACATATTGTTTAAGGAATTTCAAGACCGGCCAATTGCTGCTGCTAGTCTTGGTCAGGTACGTGTTCGATTCATGTATACTTGTTTTACTTTAATTACTTGTTGCACTTTATGTAGCTTGAAGGATAACATGATAAAATGCATTTATTGTTGGAACATTAATTTAGACCATCCCCATACAAATATGGAAAAATAAGATAATTTTATAGAAAAAATCATGAGTTTGAACCTTATTTCCGTAATTCACTATCTCACAATAACTCTAGATTGGTTCCCCACATAGTACTTCTTTCTTGAGAGTTTTCGTTTTTTGCTGATTTAAAATTAGAGTCCTGTTTTAATTAATAATTAGGTTCATCGGGCTATCCTGCATAATGGAGAGAAAGTAGCGGTAAAAGTTCAAAGACCTAGTCTCAAGAAGCTTTTTGACATTGACTTACGTAAGTAATGCACATTTTTCATTTGATCAGTAATGCTACTTACCACACCTATTTTACATTGACCACTTAAAAACTTGATATATTGAATTACGTTGTATTGTCATGGTACAGGAAAGTATTAGCAACATTTGCGTTATATTCCAAAAAATTTAGTCAAAATTATAATTACAAGTGTCTTAAAATTATTTATAAAGCTCAATTCCACTTAGTACATAAGTAGTGCAGGCTTGGCTCCTATGCGATGCCTTTATAATCCACCCGTTGGGGCGCTGAACAACAGCCACCCAACAAACACCTAAACTTCCTATCAATTTTTTTCTTTTTCTTTGCGTAGTTTTCAAAATCTGGGACCGTTTGTTTCCATAAAAAAAAAAATCTATTACACCCTGTATATATTGCAATGGATCCAAATCCGGCTTAATTAGTGACATGCTTAATATTGCTGCATGTCATTCTTGGGTGACTCTTTGAAAATCAGCAGTTTTAGGGGGTTATAATCTTCGCTGCTTGCATATATGTAGGAAATCTAAAGCTAATTGCAGAGTATTTTCAGAGAAGTGACACTCTTGGTGGTCCAACAAGAGATTGGATCAGCATATATGAAGAATGTGCAACGTAAGTAGCAAGCTTCAACTAGTTAATTTCTATGTTAATTAATTTCTTGAGATATTTATTGTATAATAAGTATGATCCATGTAAATAATAAGAAAAGAGATATGGACCTCTCATATATTGTTGCTTTCAGGGTTTTGTATCGAGAAATTGATTATATAAATGAAGGGAAAAATGCAGATAGATTCCGCCGAAATTTTTGAAATACAAAGTGGGTCCGAGTGCCGGTATGTTAATTTCTTGCACATCAAGACTATAAGATCATTAAAGTGATCAATAATACTATTTAGTATACTGCTATATGACTACCATGCAATTGAGATGATGTGGCAGGAAAAATGAGTATTCAGATCAATAAGGGCTTGTCAAAAAAATAAAAAATCTAAGAGTTGATTTTCACTGACACGTCATTTCCGTCGTATGATAGTCGTATATCAATCTACTAAATATTATATTCTCTTTTGAAGTTGCTGGTTTCTCACTTTGACAGCATCTTTTTTGTGACGACCTTTTTATTTATTTATTTATTTTTTCATACAAAACATTTCATAAATATTAATATTTTAAAATACAAATAGATCCTCACAGTAGCACGACGATGTGTCACAAAGCTAATATATAGTACACACTCCATAATATGTACCTTATAATCAAAGTTACATCTATTTAACTATGCAGCGGAAAACATAAATTTAATAGCGGAAATCACATCTTAAACATCTATCGCAAATTAATAACAATCGTCATTTAAAATCTATTTATTTAAGTTTTTCCTCAATATAAATACATAACAGAAATGACTTTTATACGATAACAAGTGACACAGGTGTCACAAGCCATAAACAAAACCTATAAAACTGAGGACGCCTATGGTCCTGCAATTACGACCGTTGCGGCAAGCTTCGGTCATAATATCCCAAATGCACATCTACAATCCCATCAACAACGACCGAAGTACCTATAGCCAAATGAACATCTATACGGTTGTGGGGGTTGGCCACATCTGTATAGGTAAAATGATGAGTTCATCACTTCAGTACATAATACTGAGACCTCAGTGATATTAAACTAACTGAGTTTTCGTAATGAACCAACTTTCTTTTATAGTCATGCGGGCACTATAACATCTACCAAATTTATAAACCTTTGTTTTGAAAACCCCCATAGTTGATATAGGAAACACCAACTATTACAAAACATTTAAAACATACTACGTAATTGGACCCATACATAGAAGTTTCATTGGTTTGGAAGCAACTACGTACACACCCACCTACAATAATACTTTTATGTTGGTAGCTTAAATGCACAAAGATCTAACGTTATCAACTGTGATATCACCATGCCTCAGGGCATCATAACTTCATATCTATGGCACATAGTTGTCCATGCGGTTACTAGAGTAAAACTCTGATATCCAGACACTTCTTACTGATGTACCATGACAATCCATCTACTTACTCCCAAAATACACTGATATACCAACCAATAGCATCACATCCAAGTACACCAAGCTTAAAACATGTCATTTTGCTCTTTAGTACGAGCATACTATCATCCCCCGAATATGGTTAACACCAAATTTTAGGGCATTACAATTTCATGTCTATGTCACATAGTTATCCATGTGGTTACTAAAGTAAAACTCTGATATCCAGACACTTCTTACTGATGTACCATGACAATCCATCTACTTACTCCTAGGACACTGTATTACTCATACCGAACAATGACAATACTCTTGCACCTCCACGCTCAATGTTCTTAAATCATGCAACTAGACGATAGAAGTATACATAAGTTTTTTGCCAGTAAAACTTTTAGGCATACAAATACGTCTAGCATAAAAATCACAATATTATATATCATGAAAACACCACACAATTTAAACAATGATATGCATGCTCATGATTGTCTTTTCATTCATTGTGAGGCTTACCCTCCCTTTCATTCTTATGTTCATGTTTTATACTTTAAAATTCAAACTCTATACTCTTATTCTTTGCAAATCATGTTTTCTTCAAATTCAATAAACCAATCAACATGAAATTTTATCATTGTACTTTGCATAATTTAAACCTCAACCGCAGCTCACATTCAAACACTTTAAATCAATTCAACACATTTTATAACATCATTGATATTATTTGAACATAATTGAAACTACTCAAATCAACCAAAACAAATATATTCAACATACAATTGTTTCAGATTTACGAAACAATATATATATTTTGCAATTCTAATATACATAAAAATAATAATTTCTTAGTAAGTAAAATATCACCTGGCTGCATTGGACTCACGACTCGAACTCAACATTAGAAAACCCATTGAAGTCTCCAATTATGACATGACCTTGCAAATACTAATAATGTTAGACTATGCTATAGAACTCGTTCTAGGACACTTAAACTACCTGCAAGCTCACATGTCGCGTTACCCTCTTCTAAGACTAGCTAGGTACCTTGGCTACCATTAGGTTAATCACAGAACCAAGATTCCTATTTTATCTTGTTTATTAATACAATGATGTATTTACTATTTTATTAGCTTATTTATTACTATTGTATCACATTATCTATTTTAACCCTTTTTATAGCTTGCCATTTATTTACTAAGTTAACAATATATATACTTAAGCCATATACATGTATATGTATACATATGTACATATACACATACCACACTTAATCATAATCTATTGATGCACATAAATATCATGTTTACATGGATAGATGAACTAATTACTAAGTTACCTCCTATTGGATTCAAAGTACATTTATGTATTTCTACATCCTTATTAATTCATATTTGTTGTCTAAGGGTTACATGGATAATTAACATTTCACGGCATTCACATCTTAACCATTACTTTTAATGCTCAACCCTTTTTAGTCGTTAACCACCCTAGTAGTTTAGATTATGGAACATTAATCTTATTTAACGCACTAATTCAATAACTCTGTAGATTATATTACAATCACGTATTGAATATATATTCGTTTACTAAAGCTTATACTTTCACCCCAAAGCTAAACATTACACCTAGGCTCTAGGTTAAACTCATGCCTAGCTTAACTTATCCCAAATGGTCCGTTGCAAAGAATTCAACTGTTTACCATAGCTACCCATCAAATTAGGTTCCAAAATAACCATTATTCCTAACCATTTAGCTGATCAAAACAGCCACTTAAAATTCATAAAATATAAATCATAGTCCTTACAATCTCTATTCTAACAATAAGCCAAGATTCTCCAACAACCAAATCTTCAAAATCCATGACCATTCATCAAAACAAATCAAAACCCCTTTACATATAATCGGCCATAGCCATTAAGGGCTACCCAAAAATCAACATCACAAATCCAACCAAACATCACACGGCCATAGGGATCATGAGTTACCAAATCAACCCAAATCACCAATATATAAACCACAAACATTACACACCACATAAAAACTACACCTTTCAAAATCTCACTCTCTATTCGGCTACCACATCAAAGGATCCCAAAATCAATTTCGAATTTCCATCAAACAATACTATAGAAACTTAATTAAAATCCACCCATCAAAGCCCCAACTCACATCCATAAACATTATCAAAATGCCTCCTTAAACACGGCCCACACACACATGTAAGCATAATCCAACAATTTCCATTATGAAACTAACACCTAAAGGTCACCTAAACCGATAATTCATAACAAATCAATATACCCATACAAGCATAACAAGAAATCTAACCATTCGGCCATAACCTAAAAAATCAATCTCTATTCTCAGTTAATATTAACCCTAAAACACCAATCCAAACAATAACCCATAAAATCACATTCTCGTAAGTAAAGCACCCACATATACACATACATAATCGGCAAACTCAAGGAGGCCATCAAAGTATCCCTTCGGTCATCTCCAAATATATGGACAAACTCAAACTCAATCCAAATAGCCACCAAAGTCTCATTTGAAATCAAAGCCAAAGACCCATTCGGTTAACTCTACAAAAATCCCCTTGAAAACCTCAAATTTCATACCCCAAAAATCATCTTAACCGAAACAAAACAATGGCTAGAAAAACTACCAAAACCGAAACCATATAAGGGGAAAACATCATCCGGCCAACTCCCAAAAACCCATTCTGATTCAACTACCAAATAGCGAAATAACCAACCTGAAAATCATACCCATATGTTGTTCTACCAAAAATCAAGAAATATACAAGCAACAATCAAAGAAGAGGAAGAGATTTGTCTCACCGGAACAAGGCCGAAGTTCATGGCCTAGCTATTGCCACCACGTCCTGATGGTAGCCTGACCACCGAGCTCCAAAATCACACCACCACCAGTCGGGCCATCCTCTACACACACACACACTCTCTCTCTCTCTCTTGGCAGCTCTCACTCTCAACTCCAAATTCTCTCTTCTCATGGACGGGTTTGGGGCAGCGAACAACAGGGAAATGAAGGAATATAATAGGAAGAAAGAAAAGAGAAGAAAGGAAGAGGAAGGGGTTGCTGCTGTGTGACAGAACCAAGAGAGGAAGGGACGAAGAAGGGAGAAGAAAAGAAGAAGAGAAGAAGGGAGAGATCATGCAGTGAGAGAGAGAGATCTGAATCTGCATGAGGGAGAAAGAGAAAAAAGATAAGGAAAATGTTATTTGCACTACAGGGGTACAACAGGGGCACAACACCTTCTCACATGGGGGTGGGTCTCAGTGTGTGGAGCCCACCTCCATGTGAGGGGGTGTTGTGGCCCTGTTGTGCAAATAACAAGTCCCAAAAGAGAAAAAGAAGAGAAGAAAAAGAGATAGGGTGGGACACGTGTCGTGCTATGAGTGGCTGGAAAAAGATGGGGTAATCTTTTCCTAGCCATTCAGATAACGACATGTGGCAGGGGAATATTACATTTTATTTTAAAGCCTCGACTTTTATTAATTACATTAGGACCCCATTATATTAAAATCTTATCTTTTGATAATTAATATATAACCTCTTATTTAAATTAAATTCATTCTATCCATAAAATTAGTTATTTATTATTCTTATTCTATTATTTATTTTAAACACATTTTATTTCCATAATACTAATATTATCACTTAAAATCTAACTATTGGTCCATCTAATTAATAAATATAATTTATTAATTGCTAAATGTCCTATTTATTTTTCTTGGTCTATACATTTTCCCCCCTTCTAGCTGGTTTATTGGGATTATACTGCCTCAAAGGTGTTGACCATGGAGTATTTACCGGGTTTGAATATGAACTAATGCATTTATTTTGGTTCAAGTTTAAATTATTCTACATTATTAAGCCACCTTATTTTATTGGATTTTGATCTCCTAGAATTCTTTTCTTGAATTTCCTGGAATGAAAGAATGGGTGCGGGCCTAGGGTACCCGAGCTGGTAGGCCCTACACTCATTTCCGATTGGAATTTCTTGAAATTCGGACAAGGAATTCGAGGAAGAGATGTCAATCTTTATTTTGTATTGATAACAATTAATGATCTTGTTGTGTGATCACTTCTATGGATAGGGATTAAGATAAATCAAGTAGATATGCTAGATTCACATGGTTATAATCGGACTCAGATAGCATCACAGGCAATCGAAGCGTATTTAATTCAGGTCAAGACTTTCTTTCTTCCTTACCATACCATGAGTTGCATGCCTTTAATTCTCATATTAGTGTTTTAGTTTCCTGCTTTTATTTCTTCAGATACTTGGAACTGGTTTCTTTCATGCCGATCCTCATCCTGGAAATCTTTCTATTGGTGTGGATGAAGCAGTACTCATCTATTATGATTTTGGAATGATGGGAGAAATAAAATCTTCCACCCGGGAGAGACTGCTTCAACTTTTTTATGCTGTTTATGAGCGTAATACAATGAAGGTCTGCTTTCAATCTTTAAACATCTTCACCTGAAGGGATCCAAGTTAGGGTTAAACTTTGGTCGTTTATGCATTGGACAAGGATTCTCTCCATTTCATAATCATGATTAATATTGTTGCATCTAACAGTATAAATGATCAAAAGCAACAATGTGCAGGTTGTCCAAAGCCTAGTTGATCTTGAAGTACTTCAGTCCACATGCGACATGTCATCAGTAAGGGTCATGCATGCAATAGCTACCAACATCTTGAATAGAATTGGTTGCTTACTAGTATTATTTTCAAGCATATTTGGGCTCCAAAGAAACTAGTATTAGCCATCTTATTAATTAACCTTTCTGTTCTTTCCTAGGTAAGGAGATCTCTGCAGTTTTTCTTGGACAATTTGTTGAGCCAGAAACTGGATCAGCAGCAAACTTTCGCTGTAATTGGTGAGGTATGCAAGGATCAAGTCACCAAAAGTAAAATCAAACAGGGTTGGATTAAGCACAAATTAATCCAAAAAAAATCTTTCTCATCAATTTTTTATTTTTTATTTTTTTTTATTATTTTTTTTCTTTCTAATTGAATAAGGAAAGAGTTATCAGGGCCGAACCTTCCCACTCTTGATCCGAAGGAATAATAAGTGGACGATCCTATAAACAAAAAAAGGGGTGGGCTTGCTAATAATAGACCTAAACCAAACTAAAACAATGCTGAAATAATTATGAAGGGTAAGAAATGGGTCAAACAAGTGATCTGGTCCTCTCAATTGGCCGCACAAGGCAGTTATAGAAGTAGAGAAGAGGCACAGATTAAGGCAAACCTATATGTACTCTCACTTGAGAACAACGAAAACCACCGTGAAAAATAGATGACTTCTATTTTAACCGTGTGTGTGTGCACAATGTGTTAACAAAATAATATAAATGCGAAATTTAAATGACACAAGAATTTTGTTAATGAAGTGGAAACTCAATCAAAAGAAAAGCCACTTCGGGGCAGCCAAACCCAGGATATCTACTATTCAGAAGACAAAGCTAGTTACAAAGTAGTAACACTCACATACCCTTATGCAATGGTCGTACCTTGAATTCTGACGTGTAACCCAATACGAACGTCTTCCAACCAAGTCATCTATTTGAAGGGGTCTTCAATAGAATAATTTACCTTAAGGCCAACTCCTAAGATAGACTTTAGTTTCAGCACAACAACAGCACACAACGACAACGGCTAGAGAGTGTGCGGATCAGCACAACAACTCCTAAAATATACTCCCTAAGCTCTACGGAATTCAATACCGAATTCTTACAAATAACATGCCTAGGGCCTCTATTTATAGGCTACAGAAACCCAAAACCGACTCTGATACGATTTTCCTAGTCGGCGTCCAAATGGTAGTTAAGGGCGTCCAGACGAACAATTGTGCAACCGGCTTTCCAAATTCACTTGATTTTCTTTCCTAAATAGGGCCGCGTCCAAACGGTGTTGCCCTAGCGTCCGGACGGTTGAACTTTTCCTGCACGACTTGCCTTATCAAGAATAGCATCCGAACGGGAACACCACATCGTCTAAACGGTTGCAGCTGTCTTCCCATATCTGTGTTTTGGAAAGAAATCCCATAACTTGTCAAACACTGAAAGGCATCCGGACGTGTTGCTGAGACGTCCAGACGGATGCAACCTAGAACAGTTCAAAGCTTTTGGACACAGAGGGACGTCTGAACAGAAAGTTCTTTTCGTCCTGACGGATGATGCTTGATAGATGAGAGTCCGAATGGACTGATGCAAAGGAGCTGAACAACACTGTTTTGATTTCTGTACAGAGTTTTCTAGAAGCTCATAACTGAAGAGTTGACTTTGAATAAAACATCATCCCTGTATATAAAAAGCATCATTACATAGAAGTGATTTTGTCTAGCGGAATGCAGCCAATTATTTAACTAACACATCGAAAGGAGGCCAAAGCAGTAGAAGCGTTGTTAGAGTTTGAATCTCAAACTACAGAAAAGTGAGGCACATACACAAATCCAGATAAACCCATGTAACATAAAAAAAATATAAACAAATAAACAACAAAAAAAAAAACCCAAAAACAACTTCTTCAACGTCTGGTGGAGCGAAGCATGAGACCTAGCGTTGACACGTGAGATCCGTGTTTCGGAGCATGAGAGCCACACTCCGGCCTGTGGAAAGCGGAATGAGGCACAACCGGTGGCTTCGGGGAGCTGGAACGCGGGTGAGTGCAGTGGAGTGGCACGCGGAGGCAAGGACCATCGGAGGAACGTAGATCTAGCTTTTAAAAAACCAGATCTAAGAACTTTGATAAAATCAGCCACCCACATGGGGAAGAAGATGGCGAACGAGGAAGAGAATGAGACCGGCACAGTGGAATAGCCAAGACACTGAGGTTGCGATTCCGGGCGGGACAAGTTGTACGGGACGATGGATAAAATCTCATGAGAGATGAGGAGGGCTAGAGAAACCTCTAGCCAAACAGCAACATAAGCAAAATAAATAAATAGATGAAAGAGAAGGAGGAGAGGAGGGAAGAGATGAGGTCCTTCCTTCCCTCCTCCTTGAGTCGGCTGAAACGAGAGAAAAAAAATGTGTTTCTGTATGAAAGAGAATAGAGAAAGAAAGGCGTAAGAGATAAGAAGATGAGGTTATGTTTGTTGATGTGTTTTGGGAGGTGTTTTCTGTTTTTGTTTTGAAAAATTTCTCTGATCTGACATGACATAAAGGTATAAACCATTTTTGTGTTTTAAAAAGTATTGTGTTTTGGGTTGTTTGTTAATAATTTTGTTTTAAGAACATAAATAATTTTTTTTAACAAATATAACCAATGGAATTCTTCTGGCAGGATTTATTCATGATAGCACTAGATCAGCCACTTTGGTTTCCATCCACCGTTACCTTTGTCTTGAAAGCATTTTCAACCCTTGAAGGTGCGCTCCCTCTTTCTCTCTCTCTTGCATGTTTCTCGTGCTTTACTTCCAATGTAGAAATCATGCTAGTGTAAATGTGAAATTTGTTTATATATGTTGAATGATGAGAACTAGAACTTTATTAATGTATGATATTTCCTACTGAAATCTTTGCTTACAAGAATAGGATACATCCTTGATCCAGATTTTTCCTTCATAAAGATTGCTGCACCTTATGCACAGGTTTCATACCTTTAATATAATTTAGACTAACTGTCTTTTGTAGCCTTTTAGCTACGCATTTGAAGTATAGCAATCATGCTTCACAATATGTACAGGAGCTTTTAGATGTAAGACAGAAGCAGCAGTCTGGGACACAACTTGTGGAAGAAATAAGAAAACAAGCTGATGAAGTACCACATCTTGTTTGCTTTCCCTTCTTTCAGTTCCTTGTTATGGTTGCAACCATTAAAGAAATATCTTGTAATGTTAGATGTCTATAGGCATTCGCATTAAAAGCATTTGTTTATGTATTATCAGGCCAGAACCTGTACCATATCCATGCCATACAGAGTTCGGCGGATAGAAGAATTTGTGGAACAGCTCGAGTCGGGGGACTTGAAACTCCGAGTCCGGGTGCTTGAGGTTCTCTCTTTAACACTTTCAGATGATATTTGTTGGATATTATCACTTTCTGTTAAGTGATAAATCCATCTCAATAGATCTTGCTGCACTGAAGAATCTTTCTTTTCATTCTGTATTTCTAGCATCATTTCTCATTGAAATAACAAAAGTTGCATTTTTTAGTCTGAAAGAGCCGCTCGGAAAGCAACTGTACTACATATGGCAACTATGTATATGGTATTTGGAGGCACCCTGCTAAATCTTGGGGTCACTTTTGGCAGTCAAGGCAGTCATGTGCTTGCAAATGGATCATTCATTGGTGCAGGTGACCTTGGGTGGAACCAAAGGCTTTCACCATGAATATAATTCTTCTCATGCGTAAAGCTTTAGTTCACATTCACCAGATCATGTGCTGAAAGTAATTTATTTATCAAAATGCAGGAGTTTTTATGGCACTGTTTCGTAGGTGTATGCAAAAGGAGAAGAAGCTTGATAGATTTGAGAAGATGATATAATTTCTTGCCTTACATGTCAATTCTGCCTTCATGTTTGACAGATCTTGGTCTACATTTTTCAGTCTAAGTTGTTTTTTCTTTCATAAGCATACACAAGCAATATGCCTTGTACTATACAGAACATGATTAAAATAGGGAAATGTACAAGGCGGGGGAAGGGGGAATCTAAAGGGGAAAAAATCAGAAAAATTATGAATTTTAATTTGGGTGAATAAATACATACCGGCAAAGTCTTTTTTTTTTTTTTTACCTATTTCAACTTCATACTATTTCTTTTCAGCAGAGGTAACAAGAGTCACGATTCTACCACATAGATCTTTTATAGTAATACCAGCAATTGGAAACCAAAAAAAAAAAAAAAAAAACGGTGGTCCTGTAAGCATGAATACAATTAGCTACATTATGGTTAAATTTATGATATGTAGCTTAATGATGTACCAACAACAATATTTAGTGACGCCGGAGAGAATAGTGATTATTCTGCAGGCTAATCAACAAGTAATTTGCAAGGAAGAAAAACAGGAAATGCACCCCAAAAACAGAGAGAAACTCTGAATTCGATAAAATTATCAATAAACAACAACTATTGGAAAACGCCCACAAATTGGGCTTATATAGCTGAAAATCAGGTCTTTAGCAGAATTTTACCAAAAATAGCAAAATCTCGAAAACCATAATAAAACGAAATACGGAATAAAATAAGCAGTCTGCCAAAAATTTGGCCCAAATTGGGCTCAGAATCACCTCCTAAACAATAAACGAAAAATTACCATAAATGGTAAAAAATATCTAAAATTAGGGTTTTAGAAAGGAAAACAGCGGATTTTGAGTTCAAAACGAGGTGCATTGAGCGTAGCTGGTGGCCACGACGTGCACGCCAAAGAGAGCTTTCCGAATTGGGGTCATATGCGCGAATCAGATACTCGTAGCCAAAGTTATGGCCAAATTACTGCAGCGTACCTAAAAATTGCCTTAATTAGGCCAGATTACGATTTCTTGCCAATTTTGCGCTGATCTGCATGTTTCAGGTAACTTAGCGCCATCAATGTGCAATCTGACAGCTCAACATCATCTGACTCGGATCCTCCTGCATCATTTAGACAAATCATGATCTCTAATAATATTGAAGCTCCTAATAAAACTGAGAAGTGATATGATCCTAATAAATCTCCATCTTACCGTCTAGATCACAACACATAGAGAAACAACTGGTGATGATTTCACAAGGCAATTATCTATACGAGTTGAAATTTGGGATGATTGGAGGAACAGTAGAAATAATGATCTATCATCTCTAAGAGAGTTCTGGAATATGAAGTCATTTTTGGAAAGTATACAACATGACATTCTTAATCATGTCTGGTGTAAAAGGGCAGAAGAATTCTTTGAGATCAAAAACTTCAAAATTCCCATCATTGACTATGGAAGGAACAAGTGTCCACCCAGAGAAGGGTAAAAAGATTACAAACAGCAATGATGGATTCCTATTACTAAGTTTAAGGTTCACCAAGGAACCCTTCCACTATGATAACAACAAGCCATTACAATTTAAATTCGAAAGCTCAAGTAGGCAGTAAGTTGGCCATAAAAAAATAAAAAAATAAATTGCTATTTTTCTCAGAGTGGTTGCTGCTAACTTAAGAAGTGTCCAAACCTATAAATTGTAATAAGTCAATGGACTAGTCCACTCATGCAACATAAACTATTCGAAATGAAGAAAGAAACAAGTTTTCGTTTCCTTTAGACTTTAGTAGACTGGGATTTACACCCCTCAGTCTGAAGCATCGATTGTCGCGGGTGCAGAATATAGTAAGCAACCACTTGGAGGGACAACAGAGCACTGGGAGCAACCACGCCGAGCTAACCCCATTCTGGATATACTCCGACGCCAAAGCATCTCCATGACTAAGACAGCCGCAACTATGAAGCAGCGCCAAGGACAAGCGATGTGGCAGTTTTAAAATTGTGCCAGCCTAAATAAGCAACTTCCGATACCATTTTATTTAGGAGGTTATTTGACTCCTCAGAATTCAAATCATGTTCATTGCCATCTAGTAAGCCAGTTAAGCCTATAGATTTTGAAACCCATCCATACCACAACATGCGCTCCAAAACCTCTGTAGCTTTCTTCATATTGCCTGCTTTTTGACAACCACAAGCGACGGTTCTACATGTAGCAAAACTAAGCCCAAGTCCCCTCTCTCCCATTTCGTCAAGTAAAGTTAAGGCTTTTGAAAATTCTTCTTTTGTACATAACGCTTGTATTAGACCACCATATGCAACTAAATTCATGGGGATACCCTTCTTTAATAACTCATCCCTCAACCTTGATGCTTCAATCAGGTTCCCTTCTTTATAGTGAGCATCAATCAATTCAAAATAGGTGGTCTGGGCTCGATCCCCTTGGCCACCATCTCTTCAAACAGAGAGAAAACCCCAGATCTTTTTCCTATTATGTTGTAACCATGAAGAAGTGATTTGTAAATTATGGTGGTTGGTACTAGATCCCTTGCCTGCATCTCCAAGAAGAGTTGTCTTGCTTCCTCCATATTCTGAGCTTTACAGTGCTGATCAATCAGCCTTGTGTAGGTAACATTTTCAGGCATGACCTTCTTCTGTAACATTTCTTATAAAAAATGACTGTCTTTTTGCAATTTTTACTTTTGCAGAACCCATCAATCAGAGTGTTGAAAGAGAGAGTAGTGGCGTAGCCCTTACGCAGCATATCTTCAAATAGTTCTTGAGCTTTCTCCAATTTCCCTTCTTTGCAGCACCCACTGAGAATGGCAAAACTATCTGGCAGGACACCCCTTAAAGGCATCTCATCCAATAATTGAAATGCCTCTGTAAGATTCCTGGATTTGCAGTAACCATCTATCATTGTCGCATATGTTACACCATTGGGATTCGGACCTCTATGCAAGATGTTAGTAAACAAGTCCTTAGCTTTCTCAACATCATTTGCCTTGCATAGCCCGCCAATCAAGGTATTATAAGTAACACTGTTTGGCTTTATGCCTTTTTTGCACATCTCTTTGTGCAATTGAAAAGCCTTCTTTACATCACCCTGCTTGCAAAAACCAGTAATGAGAGTGGTGTAAGTGAAAACATCAGGAACTGATCCCTTCTCACAAAGCTCTGAGAAGATCGCAAGAGCTTCTTGCATTTTTCCATTCCTTGTGAGACCGTTAATAAGCGCATTGTAAGTATGGAGATCTAGGAGAAAACCTCGTGCAAGCATGGATCTGAATGCTGAAATGGCTTCTGTTATGTTCCCATCTTTGCAATGCCCATCAATCAAGGCCGTGCAGATCACATTATTAGGCACTAGACCACAACCTAGCATCTCACTGAAATACCTATCAGCCATCTGCATCTCCCCTAACTTCTTGTATCCATGTACGAAAGCTCCATAGGCATACGCATTTGGCTCTAATCCTCTCTCCAACATTTCTACCAAGTAGGTCCTTGCTTCTTCCATCTCCTTGGCTTTGCAGAGGCCTATTATGAGAGAATTATAACAAAATACATCAGGAATAATCCCCTACTCTTTCATGCCCTCCAATATCCTTCTTGCTTCTTCAAGTCTACCTTCCCTAGTGTGAGCTGAAATTAGACTTGTATAAATAACGGCTGATAAGTCTTGAAATATCCTATTCAAGACCACTTAATTCACGTGTTATCCTTAATTTGTGTTGTAAATATGATGTTTTTGTGTTTTGTCTTATTTTTAAGTCTTAAATGGAAATAAGTTTAAATAATCAGAATTAGACCTGAAAAGGTTAATTGAAGAGGTTCCTGCCAAGAGAAAAGCGGGCAAGTTTTAAAAGCACATGTCAATCGATCGACTTTATATCCGATTGAGCGAAAATCAATCGTGCGACATAGGACATCCAATCAAGTGAAAATCGATCATGCGACACAGGACATCCGATCGATCGATCGACCGGCGTATTTGATCAAGCGATTTCAAATCTTATGGATAAATCTGTAGATATCAACACAATCTTTATGCGATTCAAAATTCAAACTCAAGTTGTGCGATTGAAGTGAGATGTCAACACTCTTCAGTTGTGCGGCTGAGATGGATTGTTTGGGATATATTTGATACATCAAATTCTTTATAAATAGAGGAGCCAAGAGAGAGAAATGAAGAGCTTTTGGTAATTAGTTATCTTTTGTATTTTTAGTTGCAATCCTTTGATGCAACCTTTTCATTTACATTTTTCAAAGAGCTTAGATTAGTTTATTTTAATTTTGTAAGTCATTTTGATTCCATTTTTATTCAATAAAGCTTTGATTTACTTTGATGCAATTCTTTTTCTTATTTATTTTCAGCAATCTTTTCTTCTTTCTTTAGTGTTTGTTTCCTTTTCTTTTTGAGACAACTCTGGAATTCAAAAATTCCATAGAGCGTAACCTAGTCTCTTTAATGATTTTCTTTAGTTTTTCTTTTCCAATTCCTTGTTCTTCATTATTTAATTTATAGTTTAGTTTTTTTTTTTTTACATAGATTAAAATAAGTGTTGTTTTACATATTGTTGTTAGAAGTAAGTTTAATTTGTAGTTTCTAATTCCTCTTAAAGAAATGGATTCTTCTTCTTCAATAAGAGAATCCCATTTTTTCATGAGTAGCTAAATTAATTATAGGGTATTGATAGAACTCCGTCCGATTGCCGTGGCTTGATTATGTTATTCTTTAAATTTTTATGTATGTGTAATGATTACATAGCCTAAAGGTTTACAAAACTCTTGTGAAGCGTTCTTCAAAACAAAACTCAATCTTGAAAAGAAGGCTTTCTTGTCTATGAGAACCCTTCAATTCTCGAATGAATTCAATGTTTCATTTTTTTGTGATTAAGGGAACGATGGATATGTAATGATGCTCTTTGACATAATCTATGTGAACTTGATAAACCATGTTAGAGAACACGTATTACTCTACATCCTTTTAGTTTAAATGCTTTTTAGAAGCTTTTTATTATAGTGTAATTTTTATGTGAATGATCCATGCAAAACTAAGATGGTTTATGCTTTTTTCATATATATATGTATGCTTATTAAGAGGTCTTATAGTCTATGTTATGAAGCATACTTCATTCATAAGTAGATGTTAGTTGGATGATTAATGTGTAACTGGATATATTATTATTACCTTTTAACTAAAGTAATTTCATGTTGAGGTCATCGTGTGACTGACAATCATAATGCGCTCATCTTATGTGTATAAAGGAAATCCGAAATAGACATAATTTGCCATTGGTATGAGGATTGAGTGAAATCAATTCCCTATCCCTTTCATTCTATAAATCTCTCCAATTTTTTTTTATTGTTCTTAGTTTGTGTTAACTTAGTTTTTAAAATCAAAACAAAATATATTTTTCAAGGTTAAATTGGATAACATCTTAAGTATTCATAAAGCAAAACAACATACACAATCCTTGTGGTTCGACACCCTCGATCACTATAGTATGAAGATTCGTACCATTGCAAGTGATTTACAAATATTAAAATCTATGTAGTCGTTCAAAGCCGATTTAATTTTCAAAACCAAAATTACTATTTGTAATCATCGGTGAAAACACTACCAATGACATTCAGTCTCAAACCCCTCATAATCATTTCCCTCAAAACAGTATTTTCCTGTTGAAGATTTCCATACTGACAAAGCGCATTAATCATAACCCTGTAAGTTACCTCCATAGGTGCCAAGCTCATTTTCTTCATCTCATCAAGCAATTCAGAAGCACTAACCATATCACGCTTCCGACAGTAGCCCTGAATCAACAAAATGTAACTTCTAATCAGGTCGTACGCCCATCCTAGTCATCTCACTCATGATTTCTCTTGCCTTCTCCATCTTACCAGCCTTACAAAGCCCATTAAGAAGCGTGTTATATATGACCATATCTATCTGAATGCCACAAGTAACCATTTCATCCTTGATTCTAAGAGCCTCTTACACGTCAAATTGATTCACAAACCCATCAATCAAAGCACTATAGCCAATTAGGTCAGGCTTCAATCCCACATCACTCATTTCTGACAAAACCAACTTTGCATTTCTTACTCTTCTTTCCATACAATACCCATTGACAAGAGTCACATAAGTATAACAATCAGGGAACAAACCCTTCTCAACCATAGACTTCTTCATCTCAATAGCTAATAATATATATATATATTTGTTTATTTATTTTCTCAAACTACACCCAATTTGCAGTTTTCCCACCAAACTTTAAAAAGCCACAATCTACTTCATTAAATTGCCCACCATTTTTAGTTTACCCATTCTATATAATAATACTTTTCCATTAACTTGGATAGAAAATAAGTCATGTGATCCACACGTGACTGAAATTATCCATTATACCCTCGATATCAGATAAAAATTAAAAAAAATAAATCGTGACTTGTCCACCTTCCACAACCATGAAAGGGAGAGAGACTCACGACCAGGCCGTAGGCCTCCATGATCTTGAGAAGCCCTTTTTAGTTTTTTTTTTTTGGTAATCTTAGGGGCACAATTTTGTTTTCATACATTTGATAGAGATATAATGGATAATTTCAGTTACGTATGGGTCTTGTGAAGCATTTTTCATTTACTAATTGAAAATGTTGGTAGAGAGGCAAATTAAAAGTGTACGTTTGATAGTTTAAAAGGCAATTTTTTAAAGTTCGATAAGATGATCACAAACTAAATGTTAGTTCAAAAGGTTAAAGTGTCGTTTCTAAAAGAAAAATAAAAATAAATAAATAAATAAAATAATGTCCCCTGCTTTTTTGACATCACGGATAGTTGTCTTCTTCAAGCCCATGCAAACATTATTCTTATTATTTTTTTTTCTAATCTCATTACTCCAACCCAATATATTCAGCCCATGGGCAAATAAGGCCCATGATGGCCAACAATATGGAATATTTGTGCAAAGTTGGCACTTCTCTCTCTTTTGTAGTTTTGTGGGCAAAGTCACTTTCTCTCACTTCTCTCAAATTGTTGAAAAATGTGGTTGACAATAAATGCGTTGCACTCTGAAACCTAACATTAAGTTATAATAAACAAAGATTTTGCTTAGTATGCATTGCCCTTTTCTAATGTAAAATGGTAGAATTGAGATTTTATAGTGCACTGAGTTTAATGTGAGCCGTTCAATTAAAATGAATGGTATCAAATTTATTGCAGCATCGGTTAGGTTAAAAAAAAATTATATCTAATTTTAAGTGAGTCACCGCTTCACCTATTGATGTCTCTCTTTGTCATCTCATTACAATTGTCTAACTCTTATCTTGCTACCTTCTTTATTGTTGTTCACTACCCCATTTGGCCACTAGAGGTAGTTAGGCCATCCCAATTGACATTTTGGGGGTAGCCGAACCATTTTTTCTGGCAAAAAAGGGTGGTTTGGCCATTCTACACAACAGGATAACAGTAAGGGAGGCGACGGGATAGGAGCTTAATAGTGGTGGAGACGCGACGGTGGGTATAATTGAAATGCAAAATTCTATTCAACCTAGTAGATGACGCGACCGATATCGGATCTTTCATTTTAAATAAATTATCTGTATTAAAGTTACCTAAGGTATTATACAAGATCTTCGCCTATGCAAGTATTTAGGGAATGGCAAAATATAACTTTTGTAAATTTCTTGAATTTCTTTCGACCTTTCAGCATTCCTTAAAAAAGTAGACAATGAAACATCGTTAAGGAAGTTTGGATTGTTGTTAGATTAGAAAATGCTACCAAAAGAGATACCTCCATGGCTCCATTTGTTTTGATGAGCAGAGCACATAACTTTTTTGCATGCTTGTCTTAAAAGGAGAATCTCCTACAGTGGACTCTATAACATGAGCTAGCCATGTACACAGATCATCGTCAGTGTCAAAAAAACAATCTTAATTAACCCTCTAATTCCAAAATATTCCATATATATATATATATATATGGACAAGTTGAAACAAGAGCTACAACAACAAATAAAAACTAAACAAGAAAATTACATAAACCAAATTAAAAGACCAAATATGGGTTCAAACTTCTCCTTAATAAGTGAAGCTCAACACATGTAATATTTAAATGAAGTTGAGATGAAATATAGAGTCAGTGTTTGAACTCTTTAACTCTGACTTTAATACCATGTTAAATTATCACTTATCTTAAAAGTTTAAACTGATAGAAAAAATAAATGAATTTAATCATTTAATCAATACTATAACAAATTCAAAGATATGTCAATTGGTATGGAGAAAATTAACATAACCCCCATTGTTGTTGAAATAAATCCAACAGTCAATATTTTTGTATCTAATAACTAGAGCATCATACACGCATAAAATCATGTGTATATATACAATTCGATTTTTTTTTTTGGTCAATGAACAAATTCAGGAGCATTTATGACTAGAGAAATGCTATTTAGTAGACTCTCATACAACTATCATACAACTATGATGATGTGACAGTGAAAATCAACCATTAATTTTTTCTTTTTACAAGCCATTGTTGATTCAAGATTGATTTTTACCGTCACATCATTATAATTATATAGCATTCCTATGATTCAAGACTGATTTTCTCGGCCCTTAATTTTCTCTTTTTACAAGCCTTTATTGATCTAAAACTAACTTTTATTACCATATTATTATAATTATATATCAGTCATTAAGGGTGACTTGAAGAGCATAATAACTTCTTTGGAATATACTATATATTTATAGTCGGTCGTTGGAGGAGTTGGGACTAGGGAGTAACAAAAGTCAGCCAAATAGCAGCATCGTACCGTTTGTGTGCTGCATTTATTTTCTTTCTTTTAAGCTTGTCATTGTAAACATCCAACTCACCAATAAATTGCATCCGCTAAGCTTCAACCCACTCCCTTAATTCTCTCTCTCACACACACACTGAAGGGGGGTTGTCAGTTGTGTGTTCATATCATGTGGAGTAAAAAATGTGATGTTTGTTCTTCAATTGCATTTTTTTGTTTGTTTGGTACATGTCACCATTAAGGTTGGTAACCAAAAGGCTCGTTTGTTAATGTTTTTATAATGTTGGTTTTTGTTTTTTTATTTGAATAAAGTTGAAAATAATTGTGAGTGTTTTCTGTTTGAGTAATGTTATATATTATACATTTATTTCACTTTTATCCTACTATACTGACGTGACATCGTTTAGTATATAGCTATTGGATTAGTCATTTATTCGCCGCGTGTCTACAGTAACAGTTACTGTAGCTACGTGGCCAACTAGCCACATGTCTTAGTGACAACGTAGCAGGTTGTATATGGAAAACAAGTAGCCGCGTGTATTTTTTACACGTGGCCAACTGTTTCTAATTTCCCCCCTTTATCTTTTCATTTCCTCCTCTCTATTTTTTACACGCCTGGCCTTTTCCTTCTTCTCTTTTTTTTTTTTTATTTTTTTTTTTTCTTCATTCTTCCCCTTTTTCCCTTGCACAGACGCCTTTTCCTTCTCTTTTTTTCTTCTTTTTTATTCCTTCTTCCCCTTTTTCCCTTGCAAAGACGCATTTCCTTCTTCTCTCTCTCTCTCTCTCTCTCTCTCTCTCTCTCTCTCTCTCTCTCTCTCTCTATATATATATATATATATATATATATATATTTTCACACAGACAGGGAGATGGAAAGGGAGACTGAGAGACTTGGAGCGATTCTAAGAGAGAGCCGTGGTCGACGACGGCGCTGGAGTCCGGAGGGTCATGGCCCCATGCCGGTAAAGCCAAGGGGGTGTTTTTCCGGCCTTTTTTTTTTTTTTTTTTTTTTTCCTTCTGTTTCTTTAAGTTCTCTAATCTGAAAGTTTGTGATTTTTGGTTTTTGTTGTTGATTTTTTGTGATTTTTGGTGATTTTTGGTGATTGTTGGTATTTTTTGGTATTTTGTTGGAGATTTTTTTGGTGTTTTGTTGGTATTTTTTGATACTGTGGTTAACGGAGGATTAATTTTGGGGGATTTTCTGGATCGGATTTCATGGGGAAGTTTTGTAGTGATTTCGGCTGCCTTGCAGAAATTTCCGGCGAGGGAAATTAAAAAAAAATTGCAAAAAAAAGATTTTGGCGAGGGCATTGGCGAAAAACAAAAATAGGGAAGAAGAACAGAATTTCTATTCTTCTTCCCTATTTATTTATTTATTTTTTGAAAAAAAAAATGGTGTTAGCAATGTGTATTAGTTCCACGTGGCTAAAAGTGTCTAATTCTTCTGTTCTTCTTCTTATTTTTTTATTTTTTTATTTTTTTATTTTTAAAAAAAAAGCAGTTAGCCACATGTATTTAATACACGCGGCTAACTGTTTGCCGCATATACTTCAATTCACGTGGCCACGAGTATTTAAGTACACGTGGCAAACAATCAGCCGCGTGTACTAAATACACGTGGCTAACTGTCAGCCACGTGTACCATAATACACGTGGCACAATATTGTGGTATACGCGGTAAAATGTGCATTTAGTAACAATCAGATCTAACACGAGTCGCACACGTGGCTATTTACACGTGGCAAACTGTTCGCCATGTATAATGTGTCCATACACGTGACGAAATGCAAGTGGCAAAATGCTATTTTTTTTGTACAATATTGTTAACAAAAATATCCAATGAGTAGTAGACCCTGTCACAACAGCATAATGTAATAAAAATAGAAAAAATATATAGTATATAACATTACTCTTTGTGTTTTACGTTGGAGTATTACTAAATACTCCCTATCTCACCCATCTCGTCAGGCTGATGTAGGATAAGCCCTTATACATATATTAAAAGAATGATAAACATTACCACCAGGGGCGGAACCAGGATTTTTGGTGAGGGGGGACGGATTTTTTTTTTTTTTTTGGGAGACAGACTTGCATAAATACAAAAGCATATAAATATTTAAAATCTTTATGTGTTTGTACATATTGATATTAAATAAAAGCATTGAAGTCTTACATTTAATCTCATGACATTACAAATACATAGCGGTATAAACAACTAGCATAATAGCTTAAAAAAAAAAAACTCGCCAAAAAAATAAAATAAAATTAAACATAATCTATAGGGTCCAATAAAAATGATACTTATGATCGTGAACTCTTTTTCCTAACAATCCCTTAAAGCTCCAAATAACAATGTTATGAATCGAGCCAAACAATAGTGAAATCATAAATGATTAAACCATTTAACTTGTGATGCAAAAAAAAATATTGTGAACCCAAATGATTGCAAAATTACTACTCAAAAAATTGATTGTTGGTTAGAGACTTCGCTTAGAATAACTACTCAAAGAACTCAAACCATTTAACTTTTTTCAATTGCATCTTCAGAGTCCTAAACCAAATTGAGTTTCTAGTTAGAAGCCAACTAGAATATGGAAGGAAATTAAATGAATGGGGTATTTTAGATTTTTTGTGTTAAAAGATGGGGCAAAACTAAAAAAAATAAGTTAGAAGGTGACACAAATATTATTTTGGGGGGACAAAAGTATCATTTTGAAAGAACAAAATTATTTTTTTGGTATATTTAAGGATATTTTTCAAAATTTTGGGGGGACGAAGACGTGGGTCCGCCCTTGATTACCACATAAATTGATGTCCAGTACAGTAGTTTGCTCATAGATCGAGGGCATGTGAGAACTGTTGAGACTCCATGAGCATTCCAATTTTGCAAGTTTTTATCAACTTATCAAGATATGAACACTTAGGGTGTGTTTGAAATTAAGATTTTATTAAAAAAAAATAAAATAAATAAAAGTGATTTTAAACCAAATCGTAGAAAATGAACCGTTTGAAAATTGTGTTTTTAAAAAATTCCGATTTAAAAATGTAAATTTTTAAATGTTAACTTGCGATTTTAAAGGTCAAACTATGAATTTTTTAAACACTTAACTACGTTTTTAAAAAATTACTTTTTTAAATTACAAATTTTAAAATCGTTATTTTAAAATTATACTACTTAAAGATCACAAACCAAACCGATGTTAATTATACCAAACCCGGTCGATGCCGTTGTAGTGATAAATGCCCAAGTGGACAATGAAGTCAACAAAGAATCCCGTGATTACTTTTAATAATTTTATTTTAATTTTATCATCATTTCACTTAAAAAAAATAATAAATAAATCAAACTTGTGCTTGTGCACGTACACAAGCATATATAATTTAATAAATAATTAATTTGACTCCTAAACAAACATAATTTGGAGTAGGCAATGTATATACCACGTCTCCAGGACGCAATCTACAGATTTGGGGCTAACTTCTTTGAGATGACAGGTTGACAACAACATTAAAATAAATTAATCACCTCTTTCACGAATGGATGTCAATGGCCTTGTTTGGCAAATGTTTATACAAAACAGAGTAGTAAGTTGCTAATTTTAGAAGCAGTAAAAAATGATGATATTTTGATTTAGATTGCTATTAAAAAAATGTGAAAAAGTAAGAAAAATAATTAATGAGAATAGTGTGATGTAATGGTATGTTGTTTGTCAGACATACCCAATGTCCTCATTGGACGGCTTCAACAATTTAGATGAAAATAAAGTTTTCTTTATATATCATATTTATTAAATTGATATGTTCAAAACACATGTATCGCAGAACTTCATTTATAATCTCTGATCTTTCATCATTTTTTAAAAAATGTACTTAAATTTTAAAAAGTGTCAATTTAGGGTATTCATCTTTCAATTTTTTTCAATTTCAATGTTCCGTTAGAATTTTTCGTTAAATTTTATCAAAATTCTCAAATTACTCATCTTTTTTTTTTTTAGAAAAAAATTGCTAGAATTTAAGTGTTGATTAGAATTTAACGGAATTTTATAATTTTTTTTTTAAAAAAAATAAACACAAGGGTATTTTGAAAAGTTTGATAGAATTTAATAGAAAATTCTAACTAAGGGTTGAAATTAAAAAAAAAAAAAATGAAAGATAAATACCATAAATTGATACTTTTTAAAGTTTTGATACATTTTTTTTTTCAAAAACAATAAAAAATCAGAAGGTTATAAGTGAAATTTTTCCGACATGTGAACAAAGATTAATTGACACTGCACATCAAAAAGTATAGTTTCTTGCATTACTCAATAACACAATATTCGATTTTCTGTTTTTTTGTCAAATGGATGGAAAAAAAAAAATCGATGAAACCTATTAAAGTCGTATGAAAAGATTGGTTTAGTTGTCGTTGGATTCAAGTATTGGTTCTCACTTCTCACGTACCTTAAAAACGCACAATTCCTTCGGAATTTATTCCCGCAGACAATCCAAGGCGAATTATTGGTAACAACTAACAAAATTGATTACTATGACTTTTAGTCTTTTACGATGGGAATTTCTTTTCTTTTCTTTTCTTTCATTTTGTTTTGTAATCATGTCATTTAAAAGTTTAAAAATGATTTGACAATATATATATATAGACTATGTGAAGTAGAATGATCAACTCAAGATGAATTCATGTTAAAGTTTTTAAAATCTTAATAATTATTTTTGAATTAAATTTGTTAAAACAAGTGGCTCATATTCTCTCAAGCATAGAGATTAATACTAAAATATCAGCATAGTAGGCAATTAATAGAGCATCGCGACGTATTTTAAGGATTTCAACATACGTTCGTACAATTAGGATTTTTGTATAAATATATTATGTTAAAACCTTAAATCATATATATTGAAATATAGCTGCATTCTTGTGCTCATAGACACATTATCGAACCACGTAAATCTGTATTTTAATTTTTTCCTACGCTTTCTTTATGATTTCATATTATTCGTCGATAATTGGGACTCACCTGTCTTCGGATCCAACGTCGACTTTATAGGAATGGTTTGGTGTTGATTTAGCTTGTCTTTTTATTCACAGTACCCAAAACCAAAGTGATCAATATGAAAGAAAGAAAAGCAAAACGTACGTTGGCCTCACAAGACAAGAGTAGATGGCTCAAGTCACGACACAGTTACCTTGTACGTACAATAAGATTAATTGAGCAGTGGTAGGGGGAAGCAAAATTTCCGGATGAACTCAAGTATTACCCAAATTTAATTATAGTAGCTGTCAGTTGATGATCCAAACAGTCCCCCATACGATTACAAAACGAGGACGGCGGCCCTAGCAACTCTAGCTTGTACACGTTCCTTGTACGTTGTTGCTCCCATCTTTTTCCGATTTTGGCATGCTCTTATCATATATATATATATATATATATATATATATATATCGAGTTCTAATTTAGAGTTTGCCTAGAATTGTGACAAGTAGCGTAAGCCTATCATTTTTAAACATTGAACCAGTCTTTTAAGTAAAAAACCGGTGAATTTTAAAAGTTTAACCGGTTTTGTCATGATTTTAATAAATTTATTGTGTTTAAATGAAAACATCATGGGTATAAATCTTCATGAGACCAAAATAAAAACTTTTTCGCATTATAGCATTAAGTGGTAAGAATTTTTTAAAAAAAATCTAAAATTAAAAACTTTTCCTTATCATCACACGAGCGCGCGCGCGCGCGCGCGCGCGCGCACACACACACACACACACACACACACACACACACACACACACACACATATATATATATATATATATATATATATAAAATTTGAGTTCTAACTTAAAAACGTAATACGTATTACACTAACAATATGAGTGATTCTTGCTATTAATCCTACTATTAATGCTTTTATAATCAGAATCCAGGTTTTTCTTTTGCTACTTTTTTCTCTTTACACTTCTTTCCATTTTAAACTACGCATCTAAGAATATTTTAAATGTTTTAATTTATATGGATTAAAACTAAAATTATGGTTATTTTGATAGTAAAATTTTATGTGATTTAATATTCATGCCGAGTTCTAACTTAAAGTTGGCATAGAATTGTGATACGTGGCGTGAACCCATCATTTTTAAACATTGAACCAATCTTTTAAGTAAAAAACCGGTGAATTTTAAATGTTGAACTAGTTTTGTTATAATTTTAATAAATTTATTGTGCTTAAATGAAAACATCACTGGTGTAAATCTTCACGTGACCAAAATAATTTTTTTTTCCGCATTAATACATATAAAAGCCGAGTTCTAATTTAGAGATGGCCTAGAACTGTGACACATGGCGTGAACTCATCATTTTTAAACATTGAACTGGTCTTTTAAGTAAAAAACCGTTGAATTTTAAGGGTTGAACTTGTTTTGTCTTGATTTTAATAAATTTATTATGCTTAAATGATAACGTCATGGGTGTGAATCTTCATGAGAACAAAATAAAGACGTTTTTGCATTGTAGCATTAATTGTCATTATAGCATTAAGTGGTGAGAATTTTTTTAAAAAATCTAAAATTAAATACTTTTCCTTATCATCACACACACACACACACACACACACACACACACACACACACACACACATATATATATATATATATATAATATGAGTTCTAATTTAAAAATGTAATACGTATCACACTAACAATACCAGGGATTCTTACTATTAATCCTACTATTAATGCTTTGATAAGCAGAATTCAGGTTTTTTTCTTACTACTTTTTTCTCTTTATACTTCTTTCTATTTTAAATTACACATCTGGGAATATTTTAAATGTTTTAATTTATATAGATTAAAACTAAAATTATGGTTCTTTTGATAGTAAAATTTTATGTGATTTATATATTAATGCAATGTTCTACGTGCAATGGATATGTTTTTTTAAGTTTCAAAATTAAATTATAATTAATAATCTCGTGCATTGCACGGGTTATGAGCTAGTATATATATATAAAAGTCAAGTTCCAACTTAGAGTTGGCTTAGAATTATGATACGTGTCATGAACCTATACTTTTTAAATATTGAACCGGTTATTTAAGTAAAAAACCGATAATTTAAGTAATTTCTAATTCTCACTAATTTCTACCTCTTTTTTTCTTTTTCTTTTTCTTTTTTTTTTTTTTTTTTTTTTTTTTCTTTCCTTTTCTAAATTTTACATTGAATTCAAGGAAACCATGGAGAGAGAGAGTTTACATTAATTGTTCTTTTTGGTATGAAGTATGACGATTTTTTAGTTTACATTGTTCATTGAATTGTTTTTTTTTTTTTTTTTTCCCTGTATAATGCACATTGTTAACGTGCTTAATTGATAGACAATATTGATTTTCAAGGTTTCATATGAACCGGAAAAGTATATGGAAAAGAAAACTCTATTCTATTCTGTTAGTATTTTTTTTATTTTTTATTTTTTGTCTATATTTTCTATGGTTCTCTTATTTCGTTTCCTCTTCTTTTTCTTTTTCTTTTTTTCCTTATTTGATGTAATTAATATATTAATTTTCATTCAAATTGCTTATTTTATCTTTTGTAAATTTTACACTAAATTCAAAAAAATGATGGTGAGAGAGAGTTTCATATGGTTGTTTTTTGTATGAGGTATGATGATTTTTTAGTTTATACTGTTTATTGAGTAGTTTTTTATTACTTTGTGTAATACAGAAAAGATAACACTATTATATTATATCAGTATTTTTCACTTTTCATTTTTTTTGTCTATATTTTCTATGCTTCTCTTATTCCGTTTCCTCTTTTTATCATTTTTTTTTTGTTCTGAAATTAAATTATAATGAAGAATCCGGCGCATAGCGCGGGTTACAAGCTAGTTTAATTGAATGTATTAATTAATTACATCCTATGTTCAGATCCCAATATATATACACAAGGTCCACCTTCCACTCAAGTTCTTTGCCACTCAGATTCAAGGTTTATACACTTCTTCATTTAATTAATTGGTTGAAGTATATATTGAAGAATTGGCGCTGAATACATTGATTGAGTCTTTTCATCTGGGTTCTCTTTGGTTCCAGTGAAAAATGATAAAATCAACATATATAATTGGTGTCATTCTTGTTGAAGACTTCAAGTCTTGTACTGTTTTGTGTTTGCTGTAAGGAAGATGATTCAACTAAACTGATATGACGACCTATCTTGCTTACAGTTGAAGGGCTTTGTGATTGCTGTATTAGTCAACCTTTTTTTTAAGGATCTTGAAGCTTAATTACAACTCTTCTCTCAGTAATATATTAAGTTCTCTTATAAGTTTTCTGGTCGTGTTGTTGTGTCTTTCAGAAAAACCCATTTTATCACTTCTACATTTCACTGTTTAGCTTACTGTTTCTCCACTAAATTTATTTGTTCTGTAGCTACAGCTGTTAATATTGCTTGAATATGGAGTTGAGAAATCAAGGAAGACCACTAGACAGTCTTAGTTTTTCAAGATCGATTTCAATTCATAAGTTCTCAGAGTTGGACGGATCAGCATGCAGTCCACTTAGGACTACTTTCAGGTTTTATAAGCTTCAAGTGGAAATGCGACAGTCTGAATCATCCTCAAGATTAGCTACCAATGGAAGAGCAGTTAAAATGGTACCAGCAAGTGAAGTAGTGAAAGACATGATTGCGAATGGTTCAAGGCAGGTTGTTAATGGAGCAAATCTGGTTAGAAGACAACCTAGTCCAGCCCCAGTAAGAAAGCCAAAAGTTAAACAACTTCCACCAGTGGAGGAGCGAGCTCAAGGTTTTGCCCTCAGATGAAGGTTTCAGTTGGGCCAATGAAAACTATAATTCCTTGCAAAGGAGTATAGATGTTTGGTCTTTTGTTGTGTCTTTGCGGGTCCGTGTTCTGTTTGACACTGCAAAATGGGCATATTTGGGAGGCTTCACAGAAGATAAGCAGGTGCATGGGATTGTGAAACTGTTGCTGTACTTGCTATATATTTTGGTTTCTGCCATTACATTATACAATTAGTTTCTTGGCCGGTTTTGTAGTTGTTGTTTTGCCTAAAAGTTTTAATCAGATCGATCTCCTTAAACAGAAAAACAGAAGGCAAAAAACTGCCTCTTGGCTGCGGGAACGGGTGCTGCAGCTTGGTCCAACTTTTATTAAACTTGGACAGTTATCTTTGTAATGTTCGGGACATTATTTAATAATTAAAGTATAAATTTGTGTAAATAATTGATTAAAATTAATTAGGTATATTTAAAATGTAAGGCCTCGTTTGGTTTACGGAATGACTATTCCATTAGGAAAATGAATAGTCATTCCTAGGAATAGAAGGTGGCGGAATGGAATGATTATTTCTAATCTTTAGTTTGGTAAGAATACATAGATTTTAATTAGAATTCAATCAAAATTACAAAAAAAACCCTACATTTTTTTTTAAAAAAAAAAATTGAAAAGAAAATCAAATTATTAAAAAAACAAAACAAAAAAAAAGAAGAAAACCCATGGGTGGCCGACCACCCATTGGGGTGGTCGGCCGGCCCCCGATTCGCTTCGGGGGTGGCCCGCCACCCCCAAAGAAAATCGGGGGTGGCCAAAATACTCGTCGGGGGTGGCCGGGGACTCTGGAGGTGGCCGCGGCCAGTTAAGGGTTTGGTGTTTTTTTTTTTTTTTTTTTTTTTGAAAATATTGCATTTACCTCAAGGAATAACTATTCCTCTCATTTTTTAGAGGAATAGGTATTCCTCTTCGTAAATTCCAAGGAATAGACCCCTACCAAACAAAAGAATGACTATTCCTATGGAATAGTCATTCCATTCCAAGAGTTTATTCCACGAACCAAACAAGGCCTAAGAGAATATTTTTAAAGACCAAAATTTATAAAATGAGTTTATTACGATTAAATAAAAATAAATTTATTTAGTGTGGTTAAACAAAATGTTTTATTTTTATTTTATGAATTTGTAAATGATAGTCCTGAAAAAAAAAATATAAGTGATATTTTTAGGTTCAAAAGAAATAGAAAAGAATTAAAATAGAAAAATGAAATAGAAATAGAAAATAGAAGAAAAAGAAAATGAGATAAATTAAATAAGAAGAAAAAAAAAAAAAAGGAAAACAAAAGAAAAAGACTCGGTCAAATGAAAAGGGAAAAGGCCAAATGGCCATTTGACGCAACAGGTCATGGTCTTTGTAAAAAAAAAAAAAAAAAAAGAGAGAAATGACAAGTCAAAAAGAAAAGAAAACAAAAAAAAGAAAAAAAGAAAAAAAGAAAAGTAAATATATGTGTGGGCAACCTGTGCTCCACTCATCAAACCAAAATGACGGGCCAGTCGGCGGCCCTTCACTGAATAAAAGCGTGCACTTCAAAAAAAAAAAAAAAAAAAAAAAAGAAAAAAGAAAAAAAGAAAAAAGATAAAATGGAGAAGGGTCATCCGACCCGAAAGAAAACAAAACAAAAGGAGAGGATTTTCTCTTAAGGTTTTTATACAAAAATTTTGATCTATGAAGATTTAACTGTCCAAATTCAAATCCGTCTTCGGTAATGTGATCTATGAAGCTCGATCTACGTTTTTACTGATCGTTTTGAGGTAAAATACTAAACTCGTGTTCTTGAGATTTTGGGTTAAAATCTTAAAATGTAAGTTTAATCTAGTGTTTTATTTAGGTAATGAGTTACTTGGAACTTGCTTGAAGCCACCCAAACCATGGGTTTTGGTTTGGTGAAATTTTGGTAAGTTTCCTAAAGCCTAACTTTTGGGTATTTAATTCTAGTGGTGTTTCCATGTAATTAATCCTTAGTAAATGCTATTTGGTTAATAATATTATGATTTGTGTAGTGTTTTGGTGATTTGGGTTTAAGTTTGGAAACCCTAATTTGATGGGTTAAATTAATTTAAGATTTTTTTTTTTAAGTGTTTAAAACCTAGATTGTTAATTTATGAATTAATTGTGGTTATAGTGATGATTAATCCCAAAATTAGCTGTGGGTTTTATAAAAATAATTATTTATGGGTTATGTTATAATGTTAGTAAAAATAAATAATTATGGGTATTTAGTTTAAATAGTATTTGCGAAGTTAACCCTAAGACTTTCTTATGGGTTAATGTTATTTTAAATGTGTTAATGAATTATGTTAATAAGTAAATAATTATTGTAAAAGATTAATAAAAATAATTTTAGGGTTAATAATATTAATGAAAATAATTTATAGATTAGTGAATATAATTTGGGATTAATATTTGATGTTATAGGTAATTATTTTAGATGGCGATTTTAATGTCTAACCTCAAGTAAATACTTTGGGTTAGTGTTAATTGAGTTTAGTTAGTGTCTAGATTTATGGGTGTGTAATTGGGACCCTTAAATATTATGAGTTTTCCAAGGGTTACCTCTTGAGCAATTTAAGAGCTAAATGTCGATCTAATGTTAGAAATGTCAAATAATGTGCAATGTGTTATTCCACAGTGATACATTGCAAAGTGGTGTATAGGAGACTTAGTGCTTAATATCCACGCAGCCAAGGTGAGTATTCTACTCACTGAGAAGTATTATTTTCATATATGATAAATTGCAAAATATATATTGTTTTACAAACTTGAACCAACTGTATGTTGATTATGAACTGTTTTGGATGATTTGAGTACTTTTGAGTATATTGAAATTATGATGATGTTTTGAAGTATGAATATGACATGTGGAGTTTATATGAATTTGGGCCGGGATCACTATTGGACATGTAATCTCGTCTTTTCTGTAAAAAATAAAAGATCAAAAAATAAAAAATAAAAAATAAAAAAAATATGACATGTGGAGTTTATATGAATAGAGTCACTGTATGTTATGGTTAGGAGTTTTGAAAACTGTTGCAATGGAACATGAATATGATTTTAGAGTGTGTTAAATCATGCAAATTGTTTAAGAAATGACATGTTGAATTGTTTATGTTTTTATAAAGAAAGCATGTGTTAAAGGCATGATTCATGAAATAAAATGTATATTGTTTTAAGGCATGAGCCATAAGCATATGAACGCTAAACGTGCATCGAAGTGAGGTTCATAGCCTATGGGAAATTATACATGTGTTAGATTCCCATGAGGTGCCTACTTGGGTTAGATTTCCTTGAGGTCCTTGACCATGGGTTAGATTCCCATGAGGTGCCTACTTAAGTTAGATTCCCTTGAGGTACTAGTAGGGCTGAGCATGGGGCCGGGGGGGGGGGGGGCGGGGATGGGGTTTTTTTGCCCCCGCACCCCGCATATTGCCCCCTGCACCCGCACGGGGCGGGTGGGGATGGGGTGGGGTTGAGGGGCGGGGATCCCTGCGGGTATGCGGGGATCCCCGCGGGTTTTGACCCACCGTTGCTCGGCGAGCTAGCAACATCCTCCTTTACCGAGCTTCCACAAGGCAAAACCGTCCCCGGTTCCTGTTCACTCTAGATCTGATTCATTGAGCCGCCCCTCCAATCTCCGAACACGGGAATGGCTTCTTCGGAAGCCGATTCCCGGCTAAGCCAGGTGGTCTCCCCTGCGCTCGAGAAGATCATCAAGAACGCTTCTTGGCGCAAGCAATCCAGGCTCGCCCACGACTGCAAGTCCGTCCTCGAGTCGAGAAGCTCGCTTCCCCTTCCAAGCCCGAGGCCGAGGCCGAGCCCAATTCCTCAGGCCCAGGTCCAGTCCACTACGGCGGCACCACTGAGTACTCCCTCGCCGATTCCGAGTCCATAATCAGCCCGCTCATCAACGCCACCAACTCCAGCGTTCTAAAGATCGCCGATCCCGCCGTCGATTGCATCCAGAAGCTGATTGCCTACGGATACCTCCGCGGCGAGGCCGACCCCTCCGGCGGCGACGAGGCCAAGCTCTTGTCCAAGCTGATCGAGTCCGTGTGCAAGGGGGCAGTGGGGGCTGCGGCGCAAGGAACTTAGGGTTTGTTTTTGTTTCTGTCGAGTGCCGCTTTCTTCCTCTCTTTTTTTTCTTTTTTTTCTTTTTAAATATGCGGGGCGGGTGCGGGGCGGGGCGGGGACCCGAGAAAATTCAAGGGTCCCCCCCGCAACCCGCCCCGCACCGCGCGGGGGGGCCAAAAACAGCCCCAAAACCCGCCCCATGGGTGCGGGTTTTGGGCTCTGCGGGGAGGGTTGGGGCGGTTTCTGCGGGGCGGGGCGGGTTTTGCGGGGATCTGCTCAGTCCTAGGTACTAGTATTTACTTGGGTTAGATTTCTTTGAAGCACTCACGAGGTACTTACTTGGGTTAGATTCCCTTGAGGTCCTCTACCATGGGTTAGATTCCCATGAGGTGTCTACTTGGATTAGATTCCCTTAGGTACTAGTGCTTACTTGGGTTAGATTCCCTTAAAGCACTATACTTGGGTTAAATTCTCAAGGCAAACAACAAGCATGAGCATGTATAACATTGTTTTTATGAGTGATGTTTTTATACTATGAGTAGTTTTACCAGACGTATTAATATGCATAAGAGTCTCAATGGAAAAGAACTTATGTATATTTCTATCGGATGATTGCATGATTTAAAGGCCACTGTTTTCTAACTCTCACTAAATCAAAAGTAATATAGTAGGTGAGGATGTATGTAATTGTTTCCAACAATGAAACTTCTACGTATAAGCTCAGCTGCATAATATGTTTTAAATGTTTTCTATTAGTCAGTGTCTGCTATATCAGTTATGGGGATTTTCAAACAAAAGTTTATAAAATGGTGGCTGTTATAGTGTACGCATGACTAAAAAGGGAAAAGTTGGTTCTTTGCGAAAACTCAGTAAATAGTATACCTCTGAGGTCTTAGTGTAATTATTTATGATAAGGCTGTGGGCTCATAATTTTACCTGTGCGAATGCGACAACTCCCGTAACCGTGCAGACATTGATACTTTGGTTGCAGGTTCTGCTGATATAGATAATGACTTGTCCACCGAACGTATGAGATGCTATGATTTGAGCACATCGCGACAGTTATAAGTCATGGACTCATGGGTAGTCCGCATTTGGGTATTTTATTTATGGCTCGTGTCATACGTGGCATATGTATTTGTTGAGCCCGTATTTTAGTGTATAGTCAGTGCAATATGTTTTATAAGCCTTAAATAGATAGACTTGTAAATGGCTCTTTTTGTAATTAACTGTTATGTATTAGATGTATTTTCGCTTATGATATGTGTTCCGTTGCACATTGATTATTATATTCCACTGTCAGATGTAACTCTGATTATCAGGTGCATGTTATGGGGCATGTGCCATATGTTGGCTGAGCGACATGTAGTCGTGCCACTGGGAAGATCCGTTTATATGTTTTCAAATAAAAAAAAAAAAAAAAAAAAAAAAAAAAAAAAAAAACGGGTCGTCACAATTTTCAACAAGATCTGACCTATTTCCACGTGAGTTTGTGGATGAGCTTGCAAAGTTGCAGGTATGTTCTAAATTGACTATGCAGCATGGCGTAGTGAGAAGCAAAATCTACCAACACATAGCTAGTAACACACAACTCTTCCACAAAATATTTAAGAAATTGTAGTAAAACTGAAGAAAACTCTTGAAAATTTTCTACCAGCAGCTAGCATCTCATCCTCTCAATCAAGCAAAACTTGATTGTAGCTTAAGCGAACTGTACGTCTTGCTCGAGCAGCCCTCGAGCGAAGGTCAATCGAACTCTAGGATAATTGTTGAATATATCACTAGTATCCCTCCTAGGACACTCTTCCTCCGCTCAAACTTCTCCATTAATAAGTTGATGGCTATCTGATCTGCATTATCTTCTCACTTATTTATGATTTTAAATTAGTGATTGGCTATCCGATCTGCATTATTGTGGCTTATGACTGTTAAGGATCATTTTTTTTTTTTTTTTTTTGTTTGAAGGGAAGATGTAAACATTTCATTAACACTCCCAAAGGGTACCATAGTTACAACCAAACTGAGTCAAAACTAGACTCAGACCATTACAGAGACTTAGACTAATACAAGTACCCTAGAACTTAGATCATACCAACAGTTGCTACAAATAAACCTAGCCAATTGAAAAGTGTCTTTGCGTTAACATAGAAAGCACTACTTGCACAGGGAGTCAGTCACAAACAATCTGAGCTAAAAAGCAATGACCAGGTTAATTTAACATAGAGCAATTTGTCAAATACAAGAAAACACCAAAAACAAAAGCTGCCATCGGAAGAAAACACCATCAAAGATGGCACGTGTAGCACACGCACCGCCACTGGAGACGGCGTGTGAGACACACGCGCTGCCGTCGGAAGATCCCATGTAGCAACCGATCACCAGAAACCCCCGGGCCTCGCCAGATACAGCAAAAAGAGACGAGACGTGGCCATCACGCATGGCCCACGGTGTGAAAACACCCTGGCGCATGATGACCACGCGCCGATCATCGACGAGATTTCCGACTGTAGCAAGCGGCGGCTGGACCAGAGGACGGCGGCGGGCAAGGTTGGGGGGAGCGTGTTGACTAGAGGACGGTGGAACTGCGCAGATCTAGCCTTAAAGATTTTTGAAAAACTAAAGCACAGCCAAGCCTTTTTGCCGGCGACATGAGCGGCAGACTCTCCCCCTTCGGAACCTCTCTAGAGTGCTTTCCTGCCAACAACCAAAGAAAACTAAAAAAACACAAACCTCCATAGTCCAAAAGGACTAGGAGGACAAAAACCACTACCGGATCTAATCCGGGGGGACGAAAACCACCATCAGATCTAGTTCGGGGGGACAAAACTCCATTGCCTTAGTGGCTTGGAGACTCTAGTCTCCACTGGAACAATCCATGGAGGAACAAAAAACCTTTATGGCCCTAGAAGGGCTAAGAGGAGAAGCAAACATTCGACCTCCTCCAGACGAATGTTCGATGTCATGGTCGAACATTCGACCTCTCCTGTCCGAACGTTCGACCTCTTCTATTTGAATGTTTGATGGTTAGGCGGAAAGTCTATTATGAGCATATTAAGATTTAAGTCTTATTTTAGCTCGAGGTTTAGAACTAATGGTAGGTCTTTTATCAGATTTCGAGGTTGTAGAGCCTTAGGTAGATTTTGTGGAAGAACCCTACAATACAAGTAAAACTTACATTGATACTTGTTATTATTTTCTTTCCTCATAGCATACTTATTTTATGTATTAAACGTGCATGCATATTTATGACTCACACGAAATACATTTTTCTTATTATAAACTCTATTTTGTGAAAATGAGAGATAAATAAATAAGATGATGAAAATAACAATTTGTAAATGCATGCATGGAAAAGATTGTGAATATTAAATTACATCGAATGACATGGTACACCGATACATGCAGAATAATGGCCATGACCTTACTATTATATAGGTTAATCCTATGGTCAAAGAAATTTACTTTTATTGTTTGGCATTGGATTCGATGATTGTTTTGTGATCGACGCAACCATATTTGATTGGTGGTCACTACATACGGACGTCATTAGCGGCGTGAGCCACCCGAGGAGTAGATATCTTTGAGTTTTATTCCTTATAGAATGAGATTGAGAGAAAAACTATGAAATTAATTAGCAGTTAATTAATTTATCGGAGGATTAAGGTCACTCACTCCAGGAGGGGAAGAGGTAAGAGACATACCTAGTGTTAAGTGTCTCTTAGCATATCTAGGATTATATCATCATGAATTTATGCGTTTTTATCGTGTTTTTCTTTACATTTTCCGGATTGCAGCCAAATCTCCTACAATTGTGAAAGAATCTGAATGGAGTCTATCTGCATGTGCTTCGACAGTCCAAGATCTTTAGGGCACATGGAGCTTCTCATAGTTACAACAGGAATCCTGGTACTGATATATTATGTAATTCTTGATTAATAAAAAAACATAAATTATATGTACTCTAGCTCAGAAGTCCAATAATGTTTGGCTTGCTAGTTCACCTAACAACCGTTATTTGAAGAAGTTATATTTGACCATATATGATGCTTCATTGTTTGGATTAAATTCATGTTTTTATTATGATTATTATTATTGTTGTTTTGACTTTCGATGAAGCGTCATTGGTTCAATGCATTATCAAATAAAGACAAAATCTTATACCAAACTTCAAAAAGAAAAAAAAAAAAAAAAAACATTCATAAGTACAACCACACGTGGGACATCCTATATCACTCCTTTTTATTTTCTTTTTTCTTTTTATTTTCTTTTTTACATATTAAGAGAAAATTTTAAAACTGCCCCTATCCCGGCCGGTTTCAAATCTTATACATGCTTTTGTTAAATCATCACTTGTTTAAGAAGTTTAAGCTAATAGGAATATGTAAATTTAATCATTTAATCAATAATTTAATATTCTATCTAACGTGTGAGTTTAAATTCTCTTTAAATATGTGAGACCCGACACATGAAATATTTAATTAAAATGAGGGTGAATTGACGGAGACAAGGTTCGAACTCAGAACCTCTGTTATGATATATACCATATTAAATCATTGCTTATCCTAAGAACTTAAAGTAATAAAAAAAATTTAATCATTTAATCAATATTTTAACAACTTTAATGTGAATCTTAACAACAACGTACACGTTATGTAGTATTCATTCATTCATAAGAAACATAAAATACACATTTTATTGGGTTCAAAACGACTTGCTATGAAATTAAGGAAGAAGCTGATGGTGACCACACGATTGTTTGGACCAAATGATACTTTTCTTTTTCTTTTTTTTTTTTTTTTCACTTTAATATTAATATATTATTTTATTTCCTTACTTAATGCTATAATTTTTTTTCCAAGGCTTATTTCAAGAATAAGTGTTAGAGATTTATTAGTTTTTAAGATAATCAAATGATATTAATGCATTTTTTAATTATTTTTTTACCATAAATTATGGCCTTAATTATATAATATTGATAGTAATTAACGCCTTAAATAGCTTTATATAAAATAAAATTTAATTAATATTTATTAATTAATTAAAAGGCCTTATTAAATTGAAGGTATTAGGCGATTGCCTAATCTGCTAGGGTAGAGCCGGCCTTATTAATTAAATTGAATATTTTGAGAGCCCAACACGCATCAATAATGCCCGCCTTACACTAAAGTCCGAGTGCAATCATGACTTGTTGGTATTGTATACAGTACGAACGATTTATGTGAAAGGGTATTTTTCAAAGATTTTTGCACCGTCCAAATTATATTGTTTCCCCACGATCCGATTGGGACTCACCTGTCTTCGGGATCCAACGACTTTATGGGAATGGTTTGGCGTTGAAATATTGTTCTACATGATTTTTTTTTTAAATAATTCTATTGTAGAGTTTCTACCAAACTATATTTAATTTAATTTAATTTAATTTAATTTAGCTTGTCTTTTTCTTGTCACCCAAAACCAAAGTGATCACTTTTTTTTTTTTTTTTTTTTTTGTAAGTACATTGAAACCGAACTACAAAACAAACTAAAAGCAAATAAAAAGAACTATAAACCTAATAAACTAGTGGAAAATGGATCTTTCCCGCTTACAATAAGAACAGAAGAAAGAGGAGGAGGAGTAGTGAGAATGCGGTCAGAAAAAGATCTGGCTGCGGACCAATGTGCTACTGAATGAGTACATAAGTTTGCACTTTTATTGACTTTCTTAGCACTCCAAGAAATAGATGCCGGGATTGAGCCAATGATATCATATATAATAGGAGAAATGTGCCAGTCAAGATGATTCTGAGGATGTTGCAAAGACGAAATAGCCACTTGAGAGTTATTTTCAATAATAAAATTATTAAAATTTAGAGAGCATACCAAAAGCAAGTAAGCGTGCGGCTAAGGACTCACCATAATTGGAAAGACAGGGAGGGCCTATTTCGGACATCATATATATGAAAGAAAGAAAAGCAAAACGTCCGTTGGCCTCACAAGACAAGAGTAGGTGGCTCAAGTCACGACACAGTTACTTTGTCCAATAAGATTAATTATAGTAGCTTTCAGTTGATGATCCAAACAGACCCTCAGTCGACTAGAAAACAAGGACGGCGGCCCCGGCAACTCTAGCTTGTACACGTTCCTAGTACGTTGTTGCTCCATCTTTTTCCGATTTTGGCCTGCTCTTATTTAATTTAATGTATTAATTAATTACATCCTATGTTCAGATCCCAATATATTATATATATATATACAAGGTCCACCTTCCACTCAAGTTCTTTGCCACTCAGATTCAAGGTTTATACACTTCTTCATTTAATTAATTGGTTGAAGTATATATTGAAGATTTGGTGCTGAATACATTGATTGAATCTTTTCATCTGGGTCCTCTTTGGTTCCAGTGAAAAATGATCAAATCAACATAATTGGTGGCATTCTTGTTGAAGATTTCAAGTCTTGTACTGTTTTGTGTTTGCTGTAAGGAAGATGATTCAATTACTAAACTGATATGACGACCTATCTTGCTTACAGTTGATGGGCTTTGTGATTGCTGTATTAGTCAACCGTTTTTTTAAGGATCTTGAAGCTTAATTACAGCTCTTCTCTCAGTAATATATTAAGTTCTTATAAGTTTTCTGGTCGTGTTAATGTTGTGTCTTTTAGAAAAACCCATTTTATCACTTCTCCATTTCACTGTTTAGCTTACTGTTTCTCCACTAAATTTATTTGTTCTGTAGCTACAGCTGTTAATATTGCTTGAATATGGAGTTGATAAATCAAGGAAGACCACTAGACAGCCTTAGTTTCTCAAGATCGATTTCAATTCGTAAGTTCTCAAAGTTGGACGGATCAGCATGCAGTCCACTTAGGACTACTTACAAGTTTTATAAGCTTCAAGTGGAAATGCGACAGTCTGAATCATCCTCAAGATTTGCTACCAATGGAAGAGCAGTTAAAATGGTACCAGCAAGTGAAGTAGTGAAAGACATGATAGCGAATGGTTCAAGGCAGGTTGTTAATGGAGCAAATCTGGTTAGAAGACAACCTAGTCCAGCCCCAGTAAGAAAACCAAAAGTTAAACAACTTCCACCAGTGGAGGAGCTCAAGGTTTTGCCCTCAGATGAAGGTTTCAGTTGGGCCAATGAAAACTATAATTCCTTGCAAAGGAGTATAGATGTTTGGTCTTTTGTTGTGTCTTTGTGGGTCCGTGTTCTGTTGGACACTGCAAAATGGGCATATTTGGGAGGCTTCACAGAAGAAAAGCAGGTGCATGGGGTTGTGAAACTGTTGCTGTACTTGCTATTTTGGTTTTTGCCATTATATCGAGTAATGTATTTTGCACAACTTTTATACTATTTTAACAATTTTTTTTAAAGATTAACCATTGAATATTTAGGGTTCAAACGTAGTAAAATAAGTTCAATGGTTGATAATAAAAAAAAAAATAGTTAAAGTTGTGCAAAAATTGTGTGTAAAAATTATGCAAGAAACATTACTCCGTTACATTATACAATTAGTTAAGCTTCTTGGTTTTGTAGTTTTTGTTTTGCCTCAGTTTCAATCAGATCGATTTCCTTATACAGAAAAACAGAAGGCAAAAAACTGCCTCTTGGCTTCGGGAACGTGTGCTGCAGCTTGGTCCAACATTTATTAAACTTGGACAGTTATCTTCAACAAGGACAGATCTATTTCCACGCGAGTTTGTGGATGAGCTTGCAAAGTTGCAGGTACCTTTTGATTTCTGTTGTCATCCTAATTCTAAATGGGCTATGTCGATCTACTCACGTATTTATGGTTTTAAATGCAGGCATCCTGTTAGACTGTTAGTCCATTTATTTATCAGATAATAAACTTGAATGTCTGATTTTCACGTACAAAATCTATGTGATATATATATATATATATATAATTCAGGATAAGGTCCCCGCCTTCTCACCAGAGAAAGCAAGAGGCTTCATTGAGAGTGAACTCGGAGCTCCCATCAACATATTGTTTAAGGAATTTCAAGACCGGCCAATTGCTGCTGCTAGTCTTGGTCAGGTACGTGTTCGATTCATGTATACTTGTTTTACTTTAATTACTTGTTGCACTTTATGTAGCTTGAAGGATAACATGATAAAATGCATTTATTGTTGCAACATTAATTTAGACCATCCCCATACAAATATGGAAAAATAAGATAATTTTATAGAAAAAATCATGAGTTTGAACCTTATTTCCGTAATTCACTATCTCACAATAACTCTAGATTGGTTCCCCACATAGTACTTCTTTCTTGAGAGTTTTCGTTTTTTGCTGATTTAAAATTAGAGTCCAGTTTTAATTAATAATTAGGTTCATCGGGCTATCCTGCATAATGGAGAGAAAGTAGCGGTGAAAGTTCAAAGACCTGGTCTCAAGAAGCTTTTTGACATTGACTTACGTAAGTAATGCACATTTTTCATTTGATCAGTAATGCTACTTACCACACCTATTTTACATTGACCACTTAAAAACTTGATATATTGAATTACGTTGTATTGTCATGGTACAGGAAAGTATTAGCAACATTTGCGTTATATTCCAAAAAATTTAGTCGAAATTATAATTACAAGTGTCTTAAAATTATTTATAAAGCTCAATTCCACTTAGTACAGAAGTAGTGCAGACTTGGCTCCTATGCGATGCCTTTATAATCCACCCGTTGGGACGCTGAACAACGGCCACCCAACAAACACCTAAACTTCCTATCAATTTTTTTCTTTTTCTTTGCATAGTTTTCAAAATCTGGGACCGTTTGTTTCCATAAAAAAAAAATCTATTACACTCTGTATATATTGCAATGGATCCAAATCCGGCTTAATTAGTGACATGCTTAATATTGCTGCATGTCATTCTTGGGTGACTTTGAAAATCAGCAGTTTTAAGGGGTTTCTCATAATCTTCGCTGCTTGCATATATGTAGGAAATCTAAAGCTAATTGCAGAGTATTTTCAGAGAAGTGACACTCTTGGTGGTCCAACAAGAGATTGGATCAGCATATATGAAGAATGTGCAACGTAAGTAGCAAGCTTCAACTAGTTAATTTCTATGTTAATTAATTTCTTGAGATATTTATTGTATAATAAGTATGATCCATGTAAATAATAAGAAAAGAGATATGGACCTCTCATATATTGTTGCTTTCAGGGTTTTGTATCGAGAAATTGATTATATAAATGAAGGGAAAAATGCAGATAGATTCCGCCGAAATTTTCGAAATACAAAGTGGGTTCGAGTGCCGGTATGTTAATTTCTTGGACATCAAGACTATAAGATCATTAAAGTGATCAATAATACTATTTAGTATACTGCTATATGACTACCATGCAATTGAGATGATGTGGCAAGAAAAATCAGCATGAAAAATCAGCATTTAGATTAACAAAGGCTTGTCAAAAAAATAAAAAATAAAAAAAAAATCTAAGAGTTGATTTTCATTGACACGTCATCTCCGTCGTATCATAGTTGTATATCAATCTAGTAAATATCATATTCTCTTTTAAAGTTGCTGGTTTCTCACTTTTATAGCATCTTTTTCTCTCCTTCTAGCTGGTTTATTGGGATTATACTGCCTCAAAGGTGTTGACCATGGAGTATTTACCAGGTTTGAATATGAACTAATGCATTTATTTTGGTTCAAGTTTAAATTGTTCTACATTATTAAGCCACCTTATTTTATTGGATTCCAATCTCCTAGAATTCTTTTCCCGAATTTCCTGGAATAAGAGAATGGGTGCGGGCCTAGGGTACCCGAGCCGGTAGGCCCTACACTCATTTCCGATTGGAATTTCTTGAAATTCAGACAAGGAATTCGAGGAGGAGATGTCAATCTTTATTTTGTATTGATAATAATTAATGATCTTGTTGTGTGATCACTTCTATGGATAGGGATTAAGATAAATCAAGTAGATATGCTAGATTCACGTGGTTATAATCGGACTCAGATAGCATCACAGGCGATTGAAGCGTATTTAATTCAGGTCAAGACTTTATTTCTTCCTTACCATACCATGAGTTGCATGCCTTTAATTCTCATATCAGTGTTTCAGTTTCCTGCTTCCATTTCTTCAGATACTTGGAACTGGTTTCTTTCATGCCGATCCTCATCCTGGAAATCTTTCTATTGGTGTGGATGAAGCAGTACTCATCTATTATGATTTTGGAATGATGGGAGAAATAAAATCTTCCACTCGGGAGAGATTGCTTCAACTTTTTTATGCTGTTTATGAGCGTAATACAAAGAAGGTCTGCTTTCAATCTTTAAACATCTTCACCTGAAGGGATTCAAGTTAGGGTTAAACTTTGGTCGTCTATGCAATGGACAAGGATTCTCTCCATTTCATAATCATGATTAATATTGTTGCTCTAACAGTGTAAATGATAAAAAGCAACAATGTGCAGGTTGTCCAAAGCCTAGTTGATCTTGAAGTACTTCAGTCCACATGAGACATGTCATCAGTAAGGGTCCTGCATGCAATAGCGACCAACATCTTGAATAGAATTGGTCACTTACTAGTATTATTTTCAAGCATATTTGGGCTCCAAAGAAACTAGTATTAGCCATCTTATTAATTAACCTTTCTGTTCATTCCTAGGTAAGGAGATCTCTGCAGTTTTTCTTGGACAATTTGTTGAGCCAGAAACCGGATCAGCAGCAAACTTTCGCTGCAATTGGTGAGGTATGCAAGGATCAAGTCACCAGAAGTAAAATCAAACATGGTTGGATTGAGCACAAATTAATCCAAAAAAAATCTTTCTCATTCTATTTTTATTTTTTCTAATTGAATAAGGAAAGAGTTATCGGGGCTGAACCTTCCCACTCTTGATTCGAAGGAATAATAAGTGGACGATCCTACAAACGAAAAAGGGGTGGGCTCTTTAATAATAGACTCAAACCAAACTAAAACAGTGCTGAAATAATTACGAAGGGTAAGAAATGGGTCAAACAAGTGACCCAGCCCTCTCAATTGGTTGTACAAGGCGGTTACAGAAGCAGAGAAGCTAAAGAGGCACATATTAAGGCAAACATATCTGTACTCCCACTTGAGAATAACGACAACCACCGTGAAAAATATATGACTTCTATTTTAACCGTGTGTGTGCACAATGTGTTAACAAAATAATATAAATGCGGAATTTAAATGACACAAGAATTTTGTTAACGAAGTGAAAACTCAATTAAAAGAAAAACCACTTCAGGGCTGCCAAACGTAGGATATCCACTATTCAGAAGACAAAGCTAGTTACAAAGTAGTAATACTCACATACCCTTATGTAGTGGTCGTACCTTGAACTCTGACGTGTAACTCAATACGGATGTCTTCCAACCAAGTCACCTATTTGAAGGGGTTTTCAATAGAATCCTTTACCTTAGGGCCAATCCCTAAGATAGACTTCAGTTTTAGCACAACAACATGCATCACACAATGGCAACAGCTAGAGAGTGTGCGAATTAGCACAACAACTCCTAAAATATACTCTCTAAGCTCTACATAATTCAATACCGAATTCTTATCAATAACATGCCTAGGGGCCTCTATTTATAGGCTACAGAAACCCAAAATCGAGTCTGATATGATTTTCCTAGGCGGCGTCCGAATGGTAGCTGAAGGCGTCCGGACGAACAACTGTGCAACCGGCTTTCCAAATTTGCTTGATTTTCTTTCCTGAATAGGGCCACGTTCGGACGGTTGAACTTCTTCTACACGACTTGCCTTGTCAAGAATAAAGTCTAGACTGGAACAACACATCGTCTGAACAGTTTCAACTGTCTTCCCATATCTGTGTTTTGGAAGAAATCCCATAACTTGTCGACCACTGAAAGGCATCAGGACGTGTTGTTGATACGTCTAGAAGGATACAACCTAAAACAGTTCAAAGCTTCAGGACACAGAGGGATGTCTAGACAGAAAGTTTTTGTTGTTTTGACGGATGATGCTTGATAGATGAGAGTCTGAACGGAAATCCAAGTCGTCCGGACGGATGCAAAGGAGTTGAACAGTATTGTTTTGAATTCTGCATAGAGTTTTCTAGAAGCTCATAACTGAAGAGTAGATTCTGAATAGAACAACATCCCTGTATATAAAAAGCATCATTACATAGAAGTGATTTTGTCCAACAGAATGTAGCCAATTACAAACCAACACATCGGAAGGAGGCCAAAGCAGTAGAAGCATTGTTAGAGTATGAATCTCAGACTTTAGAAAAGAGAGGCACATACACAAATCAAGATAAACCCATGTAACATAAAAAAAAATAATAATAAACAAGAAAAACCCAAAAACAACTTCTTCAACATCTGGCGGAGTGGAGCACGAGGCCTGGTGTCAACGCATGAGATCCGTGTTTCAGAGCATGAGAGCCACACTTTGGCCCATGGAAAGCGGAATGAGGCACGGCCGATGGCTTTAGGGAGCTGGAACGCGGGTGAGTGCAGTGGAGTGGCACGTGGGAGGCAGGGATCATCGAAGGAACATAGATCTAGCTTTTAAAAAACCAGATCTAAGAACTTTGATAAAATCAGCCACCCACACGGGGAAGAAGACGACGAACGAGGAGGAGAATGAGACCAGCACGGTGGAATAGCCAAAACACTGAGGCTGCGATTCCGGGCGGGATAAGTTGTACGGGACGATGGATAAAACCTTATGAGAGATGAGGAGGGCTAGAGAAACCTCTAGCTAAACAGCAACATAAGCAAAATAAATAAATAGAGGAAAGAAGAGGAAGCGAGGAGGGAAGAGATGAGGTCCTTCCTTCCCTCCTCCTTGAGCCGGCTAAAACGAGAGAAAAAAAAAATTGCGTTTATGTATGAAAGAGAACATAGAAAGAAAGGCGTAAGAGATAAGAAGATAAGGTTTTGTTTATTGATGTGTTTTGAGAGGTATTTTTTGTTTTTGTTTTGAAAAATTGCTCTGATCTGACATGACATAAAGGTATAAACCATTTTTGTGTTTTAAAAAGTATTGTGTTTTGGATTGTTTGTTAATAATTTTGTTTTAAGAGCAGAAATAATTTTTTTTTTTCACAAATATAACCAATGGAATTCTTCTGGCAGGATTTATTCGCGATAGCATTAGATCAGCCACTTTGGTTTCCATCCACCGTTACCTTTGTCTTGAAGGCATTTTCAACCCTTGAAGGTGTGCTCCCTCTTTCTCCCTTTCTTGCATGTTTCTCATGCTTTACTTCCACTGTAGAAATCATGCTAGTGTAAATGTGAAATGTGAAATGTGCTAATATATGTCGAATGATGAGAACCAAAACTTTATTAATGTCTGATATTTCCTACTGAAATCTTTGCTTATAGGAATAGGATACATCCTTGATCCAGATTTTTCCTTCATAAAGATTGCTGCACCTTATGCACAGGTTTCATACCTTTAATATAATTCAGACTAACAGTCTTTTGTAGCCTTTTAGCTACGCATTTTAAGTATAGCAATCATGCTTCGCAATATGTACAGGAGCTTTTAGATATAAGACAGAAGCAGCAGTCTGGGACACAACTTGTGGAAGAAATAAGAAAACAAGCTGATGAGGTACCACATCTTGTTTGTTTTCCCTTCTTTCAGTTCCTTGTTGTGGTTGCAACCATTTAAAGAAATATCTTGTAATGTTAGATGTCTATACGCATTCACGTTAAAAGCATTTGTTTATGTATTACCAGGCTAGAACCTATACCATATCCATGCCATACAGAGTTCGGCGGATAGAAGAATTTGCGGAACAGCTTGAGTCAGGGGACTTGAAACTCCGAGTTCGGGTGCTTGAGGTTCTCTCTTTAACACTTTTAGATGATATTTCTTGGATATTATCACTTTCTGTTAAGTGATAAATCCATCTCAATAGATCTTGAAGCACTCAAGAATCTTTCTTTCCATTCTGTATTTCTAGCATCATTTCTCATTGAAATAACAAAAGTAGCATTTTCTAGTCTGAAAGAGCCGCTCGGAAAGCAACTGTACTACAAATGGCAACTATGTATACGGTATTTGGAGGCACCCTGCTAAATCTTGGGATCACTTTTGGCAATCAAGGCAGTCATGTGCTTGCAAATGGATCATTCATTGGTGCAGGTGACCTTGTGTGGAACCAAAGGCTTTCACCGTGAATATAATTCTTCTCATGCTTAAAGCTTTAGTTCACATTCACCAGATCATGTGCTGAAAGTAATTTACTTTTCAAAATGCAGGAGTTTTTATGGCACTGTTTCTTAGGTGTATGCAAAGGGAGAAAAAGCTTGATAGATTTGAGAAGATGATATAATTTCTTGCCTAACATGTCAATTCTGCCTTCATGTTTGACAGATCTTGGTCTACATTTTTCAGTCTAATTTGTTTTTTCTTTCATAAGCATACACAAGCAATATGCCTTGTACTATACAGAACATGATTAAAATAGGGAAATGTACAAGGCGTGTAACGCCTCAAATTTGAACCTGCAAATTCGTAAGCAGAAACCTCTGGTTTCCACGTGACATTACTACATTGGAGATAAACTCTCGCAGCGGAATATAATTTTTTATAAAGTCTTAGGAATTGATAGCATAACATATTAGAACTGACTGAAATACCTCGATACATTTATTAAAAGTTACTTATGTTTATCTTTACATGTCATATGCACACTAGGTGCATCAAAATTAGAGCCACATACGGCACATAAGCATATAACATAAAACATGTCAAACATGACATTGTTATAAATATTTACATGCCATAAAACAAAACACACATAAATACAACTAGTAATTTCTAAGCTAGCACATAATAGTTCATTGATGGTTCAAAAACCATCAAAATTGGCATATGGGTCCATGCCTTCATTCTCCATATCTACATTAGTAACTATGCAAATATGACGTTATCATATTTACTTAGACAAACAAGTGAGTCATCCATTTTCATATCTATGTTACTATCAAACTAATAACAGTTCATAAAGAATGCAAATGCAAGGGTTGTATGAATATGCATCGTAGTAACCATTTAGTTTGGTGTTTTATGACCATCTTTCTTCAGACTTCTCGTTCTAGGTTATTTGAACTTGTTCATGTCATTTGCCTCACACTTTAAGTCTTACCTATTTTTACTGGAATCTTACTGGTCCCAGCATTAGTTATATATTAGGATTTCAGACTCCCCTAAGTCACTATGAACCCCCTAGGTCCACTGACTAGCCTTCCTTCCACTTGCTATTACATCAGCTTGTTGATGGCTATCTCATCAGCCGTTATATTAATTGGACACAACATGCAATGCATGAACAACCACATGTAATGAACACACACCACACAGTTATAATGAAATGTAGAATCATTTCTCAGTAAGTACATTCATACTTACTCTCCTTGGTGTAGTTTCTTAGCTCATTTTCTATAACAAATATATACAAAGAAGATAATATATTCATTAGTCCTTTTCCCAATATTAAATGTGTATATTTTTACATCACTTTATTCATCGTTTTTAGTTATCAATTAAAAGGTAATTACTTATAAGTCTTTTGATGTTTAAGCTTTATGTTCAAACACTGAAACACGGTGACATAATGTTTAAACATAAGTCTTTAAGTTAAAGAACTTACTAAGTATTTTAGAGTAATTATAATTATCCACAATAATTGTAAGTACTAGAACAAGACAGTAATACAAGAGTATAAATACTACAACGATTCATGTTTAAGCACCGGAACACATCATAGTGCTCTTGATGACATAACACTTAAACATGAATCTTAACAGGATAATATGTATGAAAATATATATGTTATGATGCAAGGGGTAGGGTAATCAGGTGGCTGAGCCTCCTTGCAAGAATGCAAATGGTAAGATAATATGCAAAGGGATAGGAAAATCAGGTGGCTGAGCCTCCTTATAGAAATGCAAATGCTAAGATAAATATGCAAATGGATAGGGAAATCAGGTGGCAGAGCCTCCTTGCAGGAATGCAAATAATGATAATATATATATATATATATATATATATATATATATATATATATATATATATATAATATAACAAGAATAATATAATTATATATCCACAATTTCATAAAATTCACAATAATATCAAATAAGATCAAAGAGAGGTATATGTGTTCTTTTAGGTCATTTTCTTAAATTCTTTTCTTTTCAACCTTATTTCTTTTGTGTTCTATATTTTAGACAACATATTAACATCAAATATATCTTAAGAATCACTTATGGAACACTTGAACACATAGAAAACTTACCAAACAATTCTTGAAACAAAAGTCATCTTTTAATCCCAAAGTGGCCGGTTTTGGAGTTGCTAGTGCTGTTTTGGTTTCTGATCTTTGTTCTATCAAACTAGGCCATGAAAGAGCAAGGTAAGAGGTATATCTAGCTCCCCTAAGGCTGCTGGACAGAAAAACAAAAGAAAGAAATAGAAAAGTTTTACTCAATCCTCACCTTGGCCGAGTAGTGGGGTTTTAGGGCTGATTTGAGTTTCTGATTTTTCTCTGTACCTTAGGCCGTGAAAGAGGAGGGAAATGGATGATCTTAAGCCTTCTAAAGGTGCTGGACAGTAGCTTGAACCAAGGGGACAATAGCTTAAAGCAAAACAGAAAAGTTTTCACTCTTTTTCTCAAGTTGGCCGTGTAACTCTCCTAGGAACATCTTTCTATTTTGCCTTAAGTTTATGAAATAAATTAAAGGCTGGCTTACTCTCTATTTATAGAATACCAAATAGGTGGGGTTTGGTGAAGAGATGAAGCCACGTTGAGGGGGAGAAGGCTGCTGGAAAAGAAGATAAAGGATAGCTTCCAATATTGACAAAAAAGTCTCTTTCACACTCACAAGTCAAACTTTTTGTCTAACTAGACTTAGCTTTCAACTAGATTGCTTAAACTAACTAAATATCAGCTTTTCTCGGTTTTGGAGGCAGTTAGGGCCGGCTGGTCTGGAGATTTTAATTAATTTCTGCAAAAAATTCGACAATTGTATTAATTAGGCACCGGTTTTGGTTAAAAAGTCAACTGTTATCAAATTGAATTTTGACTTCATAGAATTCAAGTATAAACTTAATATATACTATATTGAGTAATTATAAGCCATAAAAACATTATTATCAAGCCTAAATTTAGAAGTCAAAGTTCAGCCAAAAGTGTCGCTTGGCACCTAAATAGTCAACTATAAATCCAAAAAGTCAACCCGTAGACTTTTCACCAAATTTTACCATGTGATAGATATTTCTTTTGTGAGCACAATGGTCTTTGAATCAACTAAATCTAAGTCCATTTGACCTATTTTTGATTCAATCAAAGTTTAAAGCTTAATTGTTAACTTTAGGTTTTTAAGGGTTTTAGAACTTGATCTTTAAGTTTTTAAAATTACTTTACGTTTGCTTATAAAAACTTGTGGATATTGTCTCCTCAACAATATCAATAATTTCTTAAGAGCTTAGAATTACTGGGTGTTACAAGGCGGGGGGGGGGGGGGGGGGGAAGGGGGAATCTTAAGGGGAAAATCAAAAAAATTATGAATTTCAATTTGGGTCAATAAATACATACTGGCAAAGTCTTTTTTTTCAACTTATTTCAACTTCATACTATTTCTTTTCAGCAGAACTAGCAAGAGTCACTATTCTACCACATAGATCTTTTATAGTAATACCAGCAATTGGAAACCAAAAAAAAAAGAAGAAGCGGTGGTCCTGTAAGCATGAGTACAATTAGCTACTTTAATTATGGCTAAATTTATGATATGTAGCTTAATGACGTACCAACAACAATATTTAGACAAATCATGATCTCTAATAATATTGAAGCTCCTAATAAAACTGCGAAGTGATATGATCCTAATAAATCTCCATCTTACCGTCTAGATCACAACACATAGAGAAACAACCGGTGATGATTTCACAATGTAATTATTTATACGAGTTGGAATCTGGGAGATTGGAAGAACAGTAGAAATAATGATCTATCATCTCTAAGAGAGCTGGAACAACTGAGTTGCATCTGGAATATGAAGTCATTTTTGGAAAGGATACAGCATGAAATTCTTAATCATGTCTGGTGTAAAAGGGTTGAAGAATTCTTCGAGATCAAAAACTTCAAAATTCCCATCATTGACTACGGAAGGAACAAGTATCCACGTAGAGAAGGGTAAAAAGATTACTACCTGTCACTACAAATAAATGTGATATTCGCTACGTGGCTACAGTAAGGTTACTGTAGCCACGTGGCCAGATAGCCATATGTCATAACGAGCACGTGGCTAGATGCAGTGAGAAAACATTTGGCCGCGTGCAATTAATACACGTGGCCAAATGGCCGCGTGCAATTAATCCACGTGGCCAAATGGGCACGTGTATTAATTACATGCGACCAAATGACCACGTGGATTTCTACACGTACCTATACAGCCACGTGTACAAATTTACGTGGCCATTTAGCCACGTGTATAATTTCTACGTCGCCAATTAGCTACGTGTATAATAAGACACGTGTCTAAAATATTCATATTTTTTTAATTTTCTTTTTCAGGAATTAAAATATTTTTAAAATTTCAAATTTTAGCAACATGTTTTATGACCACGTTGCCATTTGCATGTTTGGGGGGGGGGAAGGGTCGCGCCTATGTTTTAAATTTATATTTGATTTTAATTTTTTAATTATTTTTTTCGTTTCTTTTTAAAAGCCAAGGCGATCACCTGGCTTCTTAATTTTTTTTTAGAAATCTTTCTCTCTCTCTCTCTTCATTTCTTTTTTGCCTTTTAGAAATCTCTCTCTCGTCTCTCCTCTTTTCCTTCTTCTTTTCTTATTTTTTTTTAACTCTCCCGATTTTCTTCTTTTTCCCAACTCTCTCGTCTCTCCCCATTTTTCATCAAAAAAATTTTCTCACTTTGTTTCTATTTTTTTCTCAGCAGACGACGACTCACCCCCTCTCGGACGAACGACTCGATCGCCAACACCCGGAGAAGAAGAAAAGTCGTCGATGATGGAGAAGAGGCTGGTGGTTTATGGGTCCTTTTGATGGTGAGTTTTGGTATTTTTGTTACCTTTTTTTGGGTCCTTTTTGTTAGTCGTCGGAGTAGTTGGTGTCTTTTGGTGTTTTTTGCTCATTCTTGGCTAGCTGGGTATTTTTGGGGTGGGTATTTTCGTCGATCGGTGGCGTGGGTTTTCTCGCCAGCCCTCGCCGGATCTCGACGAAGACGAGTTGTACGAAGATCCGGCGCGTATCTCGCCGGATACACCGGTCCTTTCTTCGGGTCCAGTGAGATATACGTACGTATACGTATATCGTATACAATATTAGGAAGAAAAGAAAAAAAAAAAAAAAAAAAAAAAGAACAGATTGATCTGTTCTTTTCTTCTTCTTCTTTTTTTTTTTTTTAAGCAATAATACTGATTTTGGCGACGTGTGTTAAGAATACGTGGCAAAAAATACATAATTTTTCAATTTTTTCTTTTTTCTTTTTTCTTTTTTCTTTTTTCTTTTTAAAAAGAAAAATACATTTAGCCACTTGAGAGTGGCACGTGGCTAAAAGTCAAGTTGTTAAATAGCCACGTGTATAAAAGGACACGTTGCTAAATGTACATTTAGTAACAATCGGATTTACCACGCGGAATGCACGTGGCTAGCAGTTAGCCACGTGGATGACCCTCATACACGTGGCTATCTATATGTGACTAAATACTAAGTTTTTTTTATAGTGTGTAGCGAATAGGCCACCGACGAAGAGGATCACGAGGAGCAATATCGCATTTTGTTTCGCCATATTTGGTGTTTGTGGCCTCAACACAAGTCACTGCAGCCTTTTTATAGAGTGGAGGAGTAGTCTAAGAGGAAGAGGCATAGGCATAGGCCATAGCTAGCATTGCCACCTACAGTAGGACCAACCAAAATCCATTACATTACCTCCTGGCCGGCCTGATCACTCTTGGTCCGTACCTGTCAACCTTCTATACTGTATATAGCATGGAAAATTGCTAATATTGACATAGGTGTTAATGTATTATTCACTCCTATAATTCTCATATGTTACATATTAATTATATAATTCTTGTATTCAATTATGACATTTTATTGTACAGCTTTTATCAAAGAATAAGAGTAACAATGTAATTCTTTGAGATTTATATATCCTATACACGTAATTTATAAACCGAACTACATAAAATCTCGTGCGTCTCTATTTTATTTTATTTCGACTTTTATTTTTCTTTCAAGTTTAGGAAAAGAAAGAAAAAGAAGATGCATAGCAATAGAAAGGGGAAGGTAGAGAAAGAAATATTAATTCCATAGTTGCTATTTAGTAAAACAAAATTGAATAATAAGGATTAATCATCATGTCTAATATTATATATTAATGGAAGTACTAATTAACATGCATGTATACGAATTTTGGGAACGGGGTAGCTAGGAAAAATATACATGCAAAAATCTCCACTATGATAACAAGAAGCCATTACAAGTTAAATTCGAAAGCTCAAGTAGGCAGTAAGTTGGCCACAAAAAAAAAAAAAAAAAAAAAAAAAAAAAAAAATTGCTATTTTTCTCATATGGTAGCTGCTAACTTAAGAAGTGTCCAAACCTATAAATTGTAATAAGTCAATGGACCAGTCCACTCATGCAACATAAACTATTTGAAATGAAGAAAGAAACAAGTTTTCATTACCTTTAGACTTAAGTAGACTGGGATTTACACCCCTCAGTCTGAAGCATCGATTGTCGCGGGTGCAGAATATAGTAAGCAACCACTTGGAGGGACAATAGAGCACTGGGAGCAACCACGCCGAGCTAACCCCATTCTGGATATACTCTGACGCCAAAGCATCTCCATGACTAAGACAGCCGCAACTATGAAGCAGCGCCAAGTAGAAGCGATGTGGTAGTTTTAAAATTTTGCCAGCCTAAATAAGCAACTTCCTATACCATTTGATTTAGGAGGTTGTTTGACTCCTCAGAATTCCAATCATGTTCATTGCCATCTAGTAATTCCATAGGTGCCAAGCTCATTTTCTTCATCTCATCAAGCAATTCAGAAGCACTAACCATATCACGCTTCCGACAGTAGCCCTGAATCAACAAAATGTAACTTCTTGAATCAGGTCGTACGCCCATCCTAGTCATCTCACTCATGATTTCTCTTGCCTTCTCAATCTTACCAGCCTTACAAAGCCCATTAAGAAGCGTGTTATATAAGACCATATCTATCTGAATGCCACAAGTAACCATTTCATCCTTGATTCTAAGAGCCTCTTCCTCATCAACTTGTTTCACAAACCCATCAATCAAAGCACTATAGCCAATTTGATCAGGCTTCAATCCCACATCACTCATTTCTGACAAAACCAACTTTGAATTTCTTAATCTCCTTTCCATACAATACCCATTGACAAGAGTCACATAAGTATAACAATCAGGGACCAAACCCTTCTCAACCATAGACTTCTTCATCTCAATAGCTAATAATATATATATATATATATATATATATATATATATATATATATATATATATATATATATATATATATATTCATTAAATTGCCCACCATTTTTAGTTTACCCATTCTATTAACAATTTTCCATTAAATTGGATAGAAAATAAGTCATGTAATCCACACGTGACTGAAATTATCCATTATACATTCGATATTAGATAAAAATTAAAAAAAGTAAATCGTGACTTGTCCACCGTCCACAACCATGAAAGGGAGAGAGACTCACGACGAGGCCATAAGCCTCCATGATCCTGAGAAGCCCTATTTAGTTTTTTTTTTGATAATCTTAGGGGCACAATTTTGTTTTCATACATTTGATAGAGATATAATGGATAATTTCAGTTACGTATGGGTCTTGTGAAGCATTTTCCATTTACTAATTGAAAATGTTGATAGAGAGGCAAATTAAAAGTGTATGTTTGATAGTTTAAAAAAGTCAATTGTCAATTTTTTAAAGTTCGATAAGATGATCGCAAACTAAATGTTAGTTCAAAAGGTTAAAGTGTCGTTTCTAAAAGGAAAAGAAATTAATTAATTAATTAATGTCCCCTGCTTTTTTGACATCACGGATAGTTGTCTTCTTCAAGCCCATGCAAACATTATTTTTTTTTTTTTTTCTAATCTCATTACTCCAACCCAATATATTCAGCCCATGGGCAAATAAGGCCCATGATGGCCAACAATATGGAATATTTGTGCAAAGTTGGCACTTCTCTCTCTTTTGTGGGCAAAGTCACGTTCTCTCACTTCTCTCAAATTGTTGAAAAATGTGGTTGACAATAAATGTGTTACACTCTAAAACCTAACATTAAGTCATAATAAACAAAGATTTTGCTTGGTATGCCTTGTCCTTTTCTAATATAAAATGGTAGGATTGAGATTTTGTGCACTAAGTTTAATGTGAGCGCTCAATTAAAATGAACGGCATCAAATCTACTACAACATCTGTTAGGTTGAAAAAAGAAAATATATCTTATTTTAAGTGAGTCACCGCTTCACCATTATTGTTCCCTATCCTATTTGGTCATTAGAGGTACTTAGGCCACCCCAACTAACACTTTCAGAGTAGACGAACCATTTTTTATTAAAAAAAGTGGTGATTTGGCTACTCTGTGCGACGGGATAACAACGAGAAAGGTGGCGGGATAGGAGCTTGATAGTGATGGAGACGCGACAGTGGGTAGAAATAAAATGCGAAATTCTATTCAACCTAGTAAATGACGCGACTGATATCGAATCTTTCATTTAAAATAAATTATCTATATTAAAGTTACCTTAGGTATTGTACAAGAGCTTCGCCTATGCTAGTATTTAGGGAATGTCAAAATATAACTTTTGCCAAAATTTCTTGAATTTCTTTTGACCTTTCAGCATTACTTAAAAAAGTAGACAATGAAACATTGTTAAGGAAGTGGATTGTTGTTAGAATAGAAAATGCTACCAAAAGAGATACCTACATGGCTCCATTTGTTTTGTTATGAGCAGATCGACCACATAACTTTTTTGCATGCTTGCCTTAAAAGGGGAATCTTCAATAGTGGGCTCCATAACATGAGCTAGGCATGTATCACAGATCATCGTCAGTGTCAAAAAACAATCTTAATTAACCCTCTAATTCCAAAAAAATTCCCCATATTGTGAAGTATTATGATAGAATTGTAGAATCCCAAATGAGAATGCTCTGTTCTGTCTTTCTTTTCTCTTTCTGCGGTTGTATGGTTGAAACAAAACTATGTTTGTTTATATATATGTGGACAAGTTGAAACAAGAGCTACAACAACTAATAAAAATTAAACAAGAAAATTACATAAACCAAAAGACCAAATGTGGGTTCAAACTTTCCCTTAATAAGTGAAACTCAACACATGATATTTAAATGAAGTTGGGAATGAATTGTAGAGTCAGTGTTCGAACTCATTAACTCTGACTCTAATACCATATTAAATCATCACTTATCTCAAAAGCTTAAACTGATAGAAAAAATAAATTAATTTAATCATTTAATCAATACTCTAACAAATTCAAAGATTTGTCAATTGGTATGGAGAAAATTGACCCGTTTATGACCCAAACTCATTTAAGGTAAACCCAAACCCACTAATTTCGTGTTGGGTTGTCAGGTCGTGTCAAAATTGCCAGCCCTAAATGCTCTTAAACTTATTGGCTGGCTTTTTCTTGGGTTTGTCGTTCATCGTTGATATCTAGCCCCTCCAAGAGTTTCCCAATTCCCTTGGAATATTAATAAATCCATGGGAATTCCTTGGGCCTACTGGTGGGTCTCTCAACGTCCATCGACAGTTGGTGGTATCCAAGCCCTCCATCAATGATAACTTGTAAAGCCACATATAATAATTTTTTAGAAGGGCGAGATAAAAAGGATTTTTTATTCATTAAAGCATTCACATTCGGCTTAGTAAATTTTATCCAAGTTTAGCTAAAGACTCACCCTTTTTTTTTTTTTTTTTTACTAATTTGGCTATCTACTTTTTCAAAACACATATATCTCTCTATTTTAGGCTTTTAGTTATCTACTTTCACTATTTTATTTAAATATTTTTTTTATCCACTTTCATTATTCTCAAAGAGGAGAGAAAATCATATTAAGTTTTTATTTTTTTAATTAGTATCTTTATGTTGAGCTACAATGGTAGCCAAAATTGACTAGCATTGGAGCGAATCAGGATCCTTTCAAATTGTCTATTTGAATTTGAGAGAATTTGGGCACGTGATTGTGAAAGACCACTTAAGGACCCATTTGACCGGATAAGTGGTTGGGCAGCTCAATTTTTATTTGGTAAGGTGGGTCCATAAGTAGTCTATCACAATCACCTGCTCGAATTCTATCAAATTCGGGCAGATAATTTGAAAGGGCCCGGGTGTGTTTGGTAAAAAAAATTTAGGTGAGTTTCATTTTTAAATAGTAAAAACAAGTGATTGATGTGATATAAAGTAGAAAGAATTTGTATGAAAAAGTGAAAATGTTTTGTTTTGTAGTGAATTTTTTATTTGAATAGTAATAAAAAATTATTGATGTAATATAAACAAGTGGGGAAAAAAAAAAGTGTGAATGTTGTTAAGTTGACTATTTTTGGGAGAAGTGAAAATCATGAAAGGGGAGAGGAAAGTGGTTACCAAACACAACGGGGGTCACTCTTAGATTGTTCCCTTCTTTTTGGAGTCAAAATTTTTGACTTTTATTAAACTCATCAAACTGTAATCAGAGACTGACATGAAATCAGATGCTCTTCAATTCATTTTAACAGAAGAGGAGCAGTCGGTTCCTTAAAAAGGTGGGATAGAATTATCCAAAAAATTATAAAATAACAATTTTAACCCTTTTTTTTAAGGAACTAGCTCCTCTCCAATTGGTAGTTTGGGGAAACATTGATAATGAAGTAGTAGTTTGAGAGGATTGTGTGTACTTTTCCCTTACAAATATTTATTATATTTAGGCTAAAAATTTAAGTTTGGCCATTAATGGACTCATTCATATTTGCTTTGAAATTTGTTGGAGTGCCCCTCCGATAAATGACGTGCTCTCATATTTGCTTCCTTTTTACATGCTTCACATACTATAATTGGATGTGCAACATTGTCTTCAAATCGTTAATCAAATTTTCATATCGATTTCAAGATTGGCCCTCTTTTTGTAAAGCATCTCCTATTTTCAGTGCATCATCCTCTAATATAATATTTTGTATTCTCAAATCTCTATCAAACTCCACAACTATCTATGGGGCAAAGGCCTCCGTTACAGTTGGGTTAATTAGGGATTTGATTTTTGTACAACACCAATACAACAACTGCACAACAACCCTTCACATGAGGGTGGACCCCAGTATGTGGGACCCACCCTCATGTGAGGGATTGTTGTACAGTTGTTGTATTGGTGTTGTAAATCTAACATTTTCCGGTTAATTATAGACAGCTTGGACAAACACTTGGTTGCCACTTGCAAAGACCTTTCTCTCGTGATATTTAATTATTCCTACACTCATCTTTTTCTTTTCTTTTTTCTTCTTTTTTATTTTTATTTTTTTTTTATTTTATCAATCACTGCATCCCAATTAATTTTGATCACATTATAAGAGACAAACATCCATTTTGGTACAAATGTGGCTGGGTACGCTGTACATTATTTTTGGCCTTTTGGTCCGCTTCATAAAATTTCATCACAACTTCCTTCGCACTTCATACAAGTTGGGTGGGATGGGTGAGATCTCTTCCAAACACAACTGTATTTCTTCGGAGCCAAATTCAAACTTTTTATTCTCAAGCTTTTCTAATAACTCACATGCTTTTTATAGAAAATCATCACCTTTGCTGGAAAATTTTGAATTTTTCACATACAATTTCTCCACGTATCACTTGATGATTGTCATTGCCACCAAATATGACATGTACGTATTCACCATCTCCATCAAAAGCAATTCTAAATGTTTAACTCACATCTCATGCATTCTTATTCTACTGGGCTGATGTAGCAATGCTCATCAGCCCTTAAATTTTTTCCTTTAATAATAAAAGTTGATGGGCACTAGCACATCGGCCCAGTGAGATAGAAATTGAGTATATAACATTATTCATGCACCAAATATGACATGTATTCTCCACCTCTACCCCACAAATCAAGCACAAATGATCTATAGTAATCCATTTCAAATGGAGAGGAGCAAATTGAGGGTTAGGATCTCTTGTAAAAAATCTAAGACTTAAAAATTGCCACATACTAAACAGATACTTAATGCCATTAAGAAAAAGAAAATGTCTAAAAACTTGTTTGAGAATGCGTTTGGAAATAGAGCTTTCGCCTATAAAAAAAAAAAAAAAGAAATAAAGAGCTTTTTAATTAGGAAAAGTACTCTCATTTTTAAAGCTTCTTCTTGGCATTCAAGTGGGTTGGGCAGTCGCTAACACAGTTGGGTACGTTGTTTGTATAAAGAGAGTCCTTTTCCGTGATTATTGGGCTTCTCATTCATAACCTTGGTATTCTCATAGTCATAGATAGTTTAGCATTATTCCCAATGTTCTGTTTGGACAAATCATGGAAATACTTGTTTCTTTGATTAATGTTATGTTTTGGCTTATGAGAATACAAAGCAAAATTACCTACTTCCTCCTCATTTTGTTGTCGATGGTTATTAACCAACATCACAAAATTTAGCAATTCGGTTTGGAATTCATCAAACAAAAGAAGTGATAAAAAATGAAAGGAAGGATTAATCAAACCACCAATCGCATCTGAAATCAAATTATCGTCATCAACTGGCTTTCCTATACTGCTTCCAGCTAATCAGACCAAGCTAAGATTTTGCAAGTTGCATAAATTCAGCACAACTCTGAACCAATTGCTGATGTGGAAGATGAGTGGCAGATAATGATGATCCAGTTGCTGATGTGTCTACAAATGAAATATTGGCAAAAAATAATTCTACAGATATAACATTATTGTTATTACCGTGCACAATAATGATGAATAATGCAGAATAAAAAAGAGAGAGCAAGAGAAAATTGAGACACAGATTTATGTTGTAATACCCTGATAACGACCAAAGGAAAAGCGCTAGCCACATCTGGGCTATCACCTCAAAAATCACTAGTCAATTTGGAGCTTTCATAGAATTCCTTATAAAATTCAGTTTCATATAGTAACTAGGCAATATGGGACTTAGCACCCATGAGTATCTTTGACTCTTTATAAGCCACTCACTCTATGTAAGCTATTTATCTCTTCCCAATATAAGACCGGAGTGTTACATACGTGGTTCGGCAATATTCTTACGTCCACAGGAAAGTGCGGCTATATTTCACTATTCAAACTCTGACAACTGTCCAACTATACGTACTAATATTTCAGTATTACTCTCTACGATCGTTCCAACAACTGTATATATATTTTGAAATCATAGTTATCTCATCTTGTTTTGTAACACAATTGTTCTCTCTTGTTGATGTACAGTTGAATCATAAATCATTGAGAAAATTCCATCGTTTAGTTGTAAGTGGAAGATTCAGGTTTGACCTACTCCTTTGTATGTTTGCCTTAACCATATATCATTATGTAAGAATCTTAATTAAGTCGTATATATAAACTATGTGTGCATGTGTAAGCACTTCTATGATTGTATTTAACGTTGAACAAATGATATATATTGGAATCCAATAAATTAACTAACTAGCGGATTCCAATTATGTGTAGTACTAAAAACTAAAAAGAGCCTCATAATTATATGAGTATATATGGGCTGTATATATTGATTAACCCACTTCTTTATTCCGCTCAAATAATATTTCTTTTTTATTCGGATTTTGAAGGATAGTGAAAGCAGGTGGTAATTATTAGATGGTAATTAATTTTGAAAAGATTAACCACCCAAAGATGGGTTAATAATGTTTTTGCCAATCTATGACTTGAATTAAGTTTGATTAAGTAGCTTTTGGTGTACGCGCGTGAAAAGTTTCACGTGTACAATTTGAGGTCATATCCCCCGGCCCATTTTTTCAGTCCAAATCGTTAAATTTGCATTGCAATCGTGCATGCTTAAAAAATCCGAAAATACAATCCCAATTTTTATTATTATACGAATACATTAAATTTACAAATAAAAAACAAATATAATTAGAACCCTCGATATGTAAATAAAGTATAAGTTTTTAAACAATTGGTCTACAATTTGAATTCGATCGAATCATAATATAGGTGAGGGAAATACTTGAAATACTATAACTTTTATTATAACCTCTTTACAAAATGAGTATTACGTAGCAATTTACGAAGATGCCAGACGCATTCGACCCATTTTAAACGACACAGTCGACCTTCATGTTCAAGCAGTCGACCATTACCGAAATCTTGCCAGTACTGAAATTCGACAACATTCGATCAATGTCGCCGAAATCCGGTCAGCTTAGATTTCGGCGACCAAACTGGTCATATTCCAGTCATCTAGCCTAAATCTGTCCAGAACGACCATTAATTTATGCACACAAGAGTCCGCTTCCTCATCATAGTAAAGGCCATGCAGATCAGGAATCAAGTAGATCAAAGCACCGGTCAATTCGCCCATGGCCACCGTCACGTACTGCTATATATGCACAGAGCCACAGAAGAGCCTAGTGATTACTTTAACAGTACATACGCTATAATTAATTTTCTCTTCCATTTTTTTTACAAGATCAAATCATTTAAATCGGCTTGTAGTCAATTTAGAAGGATAAAAAAAAACTAAGAAGACCTGAACAAATAAAGAACCTTCTTAATCTAGAGAACATATTTTACCCTGTACAATTTTTTGCCCTAATATATATCTAATGCACGATAAATAGCATGATATGATGGATCAGCAACATTTTGCTCATGAACTAAAAAGCTTAGCCATTGAAGCATGAAACCACATAAAGAATGTAAAGAAACTATAAATAATGTATTTCAGACTGCTGATAATTAATGTAAAGAAAAAAAAAAGTTTAATTCCAAGTAAACATCAATTATTAACTTTCAAAGCCACAGATAATACTCTTATATAGAAGGGTGAGATAAAAAGGATTTTGCGTTCATTATTACCTTGAGATCATTATTAACTTGCAAAAACAATATAGAAAGAGCATATATATAAAAAAATCTTACCAAAGCATTTTACATACAACATTGTAATGCCACGCTAAACAAAAATACACAAAACAATAATGAAAAAAAAAAAAAAAAAACACACATTACATACACACACAAAAAAAAGAAAAAAAAAAAAAAGAAAAAAAAAAAAAAGATTACAAAAAACACGGGTATAATAATACATATATTGCTTTGGGAAGGCATCATGTCCAGATTGTTTTACTTAATTTCAGCGTCTCCTCCTACTCGGTGGCCTTATTCGGAAGGTCTTCATTAACCAATCATGCTTCCTTGCGATCACAATGGGCCCAATTATTACTCCAACAACAAATCCAAATCCATATCCAATCACAACTATCTTCCAACCAAATTCAAATGGGGATCTAGAGGCTTGGCTTGCTTCAAAGATTGAATGTTTAAAAGGCGCCTTATCAAAATTCCCACATTTCTTTGTCAATGGTTTGCCGCACAATCCTGGATTATCTTCAAATGAATTGTTCTCAAATGTATCAAATTGTTTTCCTTGTGGTATAGGTCCTGTGAGACTATTATGAGAAACATTGAAGACTTCTAAGAAAATAAGTTGTGTTAGTTGCTGTGGAATCTCTCCTGACAATTTGTTCTGAGAAAGGTCTAATGTTTCCAGCTCTGTAAGGTTTCCTAAAGACGAAGGGATGTGACCTGTGAGATAGTTATTCGAAAGATTGAGCAACTGAGCTCCCTTTAAATTTTCAATAGATTTTGGAATCTCACCGACAAATCTGTTGTTTGAGAAATCAATGGCTGTGAACAATTCTTGAACTTTCTCGTAGAACATAATATTGCCTTTGTTTGTCATCATCATAGAGTAAGTATAAGTACTCTGAGGCAGATAATACTCCCACCTAGCAGAATAGAGGTATGATTCTTCTTGAATATATGTTGACGAATCCACATTCTCAAATTTTTTGGCCTTCCAATTTTCAAGAAGTCTTAATGGCAGCTTTCCCATTAAATCATTGTTGGAGATGTCAAGGATTCGCATGCTGGGAAACTTAAAATAAGTTTGACGTGTCTCCATTGAACCGTTGAATTTGTTCGACCGTAAAATGAGGACCTCTAAATTTGGAAGATGACCCAACCAAAATGGAAATTTATCATTGAATTGGTTGTCACTAAGATCAAGGACCTTTAGCATCATGCACTTGGCCAACGATCTCGATAAATGCCCTTGGAATTCGTTTTGACTTAAATTTATTATACTCAAATATTGACTTCTCCTTATCCAAGTATATGGAATACTTCCTTGAAATTTGTTCTTTCGCAGATCAAGAACTGATAGAGAAGCTCCAAAGTTGTCCAAGCATCGAGGAAGTGAACCACTTAAATTGTTATTTGCTAAATCAAGGACTTGAAGAGAACTCAGATTGCAAAACAATTCTGGTATATTTCCAGTCAATGAGTTGCTGGAAATAGAAAAAATAAAAGTTGAGACTGGCGGAATAGGAAGTGATCCTTGAAACAAATTGGACTTGAGGCTAAGAAATCGTAGACAAGTCCATGGAAGAAAAATTGGATAATGACCAAAGCCTGTGAGAAAGTTCTTGGAAAGATCAAGAATTTGTAGGCTTGTGCTGCTTGTGTTCCACATCCATTCTGGGACTTGGCCATGAATCTTGTTGTTGGACAAGTTTAAATACTCCAATTCATGTTGGTTTCTTAGAAAATTCGGAAACTCACTCAATTGATTACCAGAAATATCCAAAGAATATAAAACTGCGACCCTAACAAACTCATCAAACTCCACAATGCCGTCAAGGTAGTTCTTAGAGAGATCGAGAAATCCAAGATTCTTGAGGTTGAAGACTGAGTTTGAAATTTGACCATGAAGCTTGTTGGCTGAAAGGTCCAAGTTAAATAATTGTGTGAGGTTCATAGGCCCAAAAGTAACTGGACCAGTTAACCGATTGTTGCTCAAGACAATGGAGGTCAATGGTGTGTTGTTCTTAAGCCCAAAATGCATTTCACCACTCAAAAGATTATAGCTTAAATCAACTCGAGTCAGTTGTGGCAAGTTTACAAGCTCAAAAGGGATTGGACCTGTCAATTTATTGTGAGAAATGTCTAGATAAGAGAGTTGGACAAGGTTTCCAAGTGAAGGCGGAATGTTACCCACGAAAGCATTGTAGTCAAGATAAAGAGAAGTGAGTTTAGTGATGTTTCCAAGTGAAGGCGGAAGGTTACCCACGAAAGCATTAAATGAAAAGTCAAGAAAAGTGAGTTTAGTGAGGTTTCCAAGTGAAGGCGGAAGGTTACCCACGAAAGCATTATATGAAAAGTCAAGTAAAGTGAGTTTAGTGAGGTTACCGAGGGAAGATGGGATGGACCCCGAGAAATTGCAACGACTTATATCCAACTCAATCAGCTTGCCAAGGTTTTCTATAGAAGCTGGTAGCTCACCTGAGAAACTTGTCTCTCCGAAGAGTAATGTCTCCAGCGGACTACTCCATGTAAAGACAGGTAAATAACTAGTGAGGACAGGATTGAATCTCACATTAAGATACCGTAACTTTGATAGCTTAAAGATGTCTTTTGGAAATTCCCCGTGCAAACCACAAACTTCGAGACCGAGGTGCATTAAAGAAGACAAATTTGCCAAAATATTAGGCACCGTAGAGCTAATGTTCACCAGACTCAAATCAAGCTTTTGTAGGCGGGTCATATTTCCAACTAGACTTCTTAAGCTGAGCTTTTCGAGTTCCAAACAAGGGTTCCAAGACAAGTCGAGGGATGACAAGTGCGACAATTGTGAAATTTCTAACGGGATTTGACCAGAAAAATTAGACGAATGGAGATCGAGATCTATTAGCCTTGAAAGATCACGTACCTGGGATGGGATATGAGAGCCGTAAAAGTCATTGTTGGAAAGGTTAAGGCTTTGGAGGTGAACAAGGTGAAAAAGGCTACTGTTGGAGTTAATAGAACCAAATAAACAGCTGCTACTGAGGTTGAGGCCAATTACATGACCAGTGTGTTCATCGCACTCCACCCCATCCCATGAACAGCAATCACTTTTGTCCCCTTCTAATGTCCAAGATGCAACCTTATGACAATTCGAAAGATAATAAGATGCAGATTCGTTGATAATAAAGCTTTTCTTGAATTGCAACAAGGCAGAGCTGTCATCATGATGGCACAGGGGTTGCATGAAAGGAGAAGAAAGGGTGAATACAAGATGCAAGTGTGAAAGCACGATAAGGAAGGGCATGAAAATGAAGAGAGAAAGAGGTAAACCCATAATGTTGTACAACTGTTTTTCTATTTGGTCTTAGATATGCTTGGAAGTGAAACTAGGAGATGGAGCTTTAATTTATAGGCTGCACTTAATATGAAACTTCGGCGGTGGGAATTGCTTTACTCTATAAGCTAGTCTCAATTGAAGTCAAGAGTCGTCTGCTGTGTGTCAGGGGCCCTGATCTTAGATCACAAGTAAAGGGCAATCTCATTATAAGATGCTGTCGGCAAGCTTTAGTCTATAAGTCTCAATTGAAGTCAAGTCGTTTGCGTGTGTCATGCAGGGGATCTTAGATCACAAGTAACGAGTAATCTCATTATAAGATGGTGTTACCGTTTGTCCTCACCGTCCAATACATTGAGATATTTGTTACGAAGGACGATCAGATATGGTGCCTCCAATCCAAATGGAAGGTACGGTTGGAGGGATGAGAGATATTGAATCATTAATGTATGTGGTGTTTCACGTACACTCAAATACACTCACCCAAGGCCATTTGGATTGAAAAAGAAAGCTATTTACATAAGGCGTTCCTACCAATTTTTCCAAAGCAGCTTTTTTTTTTTTTGGATTTTCTGCGTCAACTTCGTGCCAATGTGTTGCACGCGTTCCCCGTCTTTTTTTTTTCTCCACATTAATTGCCTTTTAATTTATATTCTAATTAAAAATTATGAGTTCAGTTAGAGTTATAATTTTTTAAAAATAAAAAATTGAACGATCAGATTAGTTGTCTTCAAAATAGTAGGAAAAGGATATTAAAGCTAATCATATAATTTAAAATTTTATCACACGAGTTTTTTGTTCCTTTTTTGCCTTAATAGAAGCTAGTCATTTTCACAAAATTGTCTTTCCCCTGAATCTGCGATTCATGTTTGTTTTGGTACGTTTTATCATTTAAATTGAGAGCTATAAATAAATTTTTTAAGACATTGAACATCTTTTGACTGAACAGGGGATCTTACTATCCAAAATGAAAAGAAAAGAGAAAAAAAAAAAAGAAAAAAAAAGAATGAGTTTTCCCTTCATAACCAAATATTTATGTTATTTATCTTTACTGCTTTACATATTTGGTTATATGTTTAGTTGAAGTTGTTTGGAGTCTTTAATTATGGAAGGACAATGAGAATGTGAAAAACTGTAAAATGTGTTGAAACCAAGGCTGGTGCTGATGTTCGAGCAAAATCTCATAACTCAAGAGCTTAATTTGAAAGCCAAAGCATCTCCATGACTAAGACAGCCGCAACTATGAAGCAGCGCCAAGGAGAAGTGATGTAGCAGTTTTATAATTGTGTCAGCCTAAATAAGCAACTTCCTATGCCATTTGATTTAGGAGGTTGTTGGACTCCTTAGAATTCCAATCATGTTCATTGCCATCTAGTAAGCCAGTTAAGCTTATGGATTTTGAAACCCATCCATACCACAACATGCGCTCTAAAACCTTTGCAGCTTTCTCCATATTGCCTGCTCTTTGACAACCACAAATGATGGTTCTACATGTAGCAAAACTGAGCCCAAGTCCCCTCTCTCCCATTTCGTCAAGTAAAGTTAATGCTTCTGAAAATTCTTCTTTTGTACATAACGCTTGTATTAGACCATCATATGCAGCTAAATTCATAGGGATACCCTTCTTTGATATCTCATCCCTCAACCTCAATGCTTCAATCAGGTTCCCTTCTTTACAGTGAGCATCAATCAATTCAAAATAGGTGGTCCTATCGGGCTCAATCCCCTTGGCCACCCATCTCTTCAAACAGAGAGAAAACCTCAGATCTTTTTCCTATTATGTTGTTACCATGAAGAAGTGATTTGTAAGTTATGGTGGTTGGTCCTAGATCCCTTGCCTGCATCTCCAAGAAGAGCTGTCTTGCTTCCTCCATATTCTGAGCCTTACAGTGCTGATCAATCAGCATTGTGTAGGTAACATTTTCAGGCATGACCTTCTTCTGTAACATTTCTTCTAACAAATGACTAGCTTCTTGCAGCTTTTTACTCTTGCAGAACCCATCAATCAAAGTGTTGAAAGAGAGAGTAGTGGCGTAGCCCTTACGCAGCATATCTTGAAATAGTTCATGAGCTTTCTCCAATTTCCCTTATTTGCAGCACCCACTGAGAATGGCATCTCATCCATTAATTGAAATGCCTCAGTAAGATTCCTGGATTTGCAGCAATCATCTATCATTGTAGCATATGTCACACCATCGGGATTCAGGCCTCTATGCAAGATGTTAGTAAACAAGTCCTTGGCTTTCTTAACATCATTTGCCTTGCATAGCACACCAATCAAGGTATTATAAGTAAGAATGTTTGGATTTATGCCTTTTTTGCACATCTCTTCGTGCAGTTGAAAAGCCTTCTCTACATCACCCTGCTTGTAGAAACCAGTAATGAGAGTGGTGTAAGTGAAGACATCAGGAACTGATCCCTTCTCACAAGCTCTGAGAAGATCGCAAGAGCTTCTTGCATTTTTTCCATTCCTTGTGAGACCATTAATAAGCACACTGTAAGTATGGAGATCAGGAAAAAACCTCGTGCAAGCATGCATCTGAATGCTGAAAAGGCTTCTGTTATGTTCCCCTCTTTGCTATGCCCATCAATCAAGGCCGTGTAGATCACATTATTAGGCACTAGACTACAACCTAGCATCTCACTGAAATACCTATCAGCCATCTGCATCTCCCCTGACTTGCTGTATCCATGCACGAAAGCTCCATAGGTATACGCATTTGGCTCTAATCCTCTCTCCAACATTTCTACCAAGTAGGTCCTTGCTTCTTCCATCTCCTTGGCTTTGCAGAGGCCTATTATGAGAGAATTGTAACAAAATACATCAGGAATAATCAATCCCCTGCTCTTTCATGCTCTCCAATATCCTTCTTGCTTCTTCAAGTCTACCTTCCCTAGTTTGAGTTGAATTAGACTTGTATAGATAAAGGCACTCAGTCTCAAACCCCTCATAATCATTTCCCTCAAAACAGTATTTTCCTGTCGAAGATTTCCATACTGACAAAGAGCATTAATCATAACCCTGTAAGTTACCTCCATAGGTGCCAAGCTCATTTTCTTTATCTCATCAAGCAATTCAGAAGCACTAACCATATCACGCTTCCGACAGTATCCCTGAATCAACAAAATGTAACTTCTTGAATCAGGTCGTACGCACATCCTTGTCATCTCACTCATGATTTCTATTGCCTTCCCCATCTTACCAGCCTTACAAAGCCCATTGAGAAGTGTGTTATATATGACCATATCTATCTGAACGCCACAAGTAACCATTTCATCCTTGATTCTAAGAGCCTCTTACACATCAAATTGTTTCACAAACCCATCAATCAGGTCTGGCTTCAATCCCACATCACTCATTTCTGACAAAATCAACTTTGCATCTTTTAATCTCTTTTCCATACAATACCCATTGACAAGAGTCACATAAGAATAACAATCAGGGACCAAACCCTTCCCAACCATAGACTCTTCATCTCAATAGCTAATAATATATATATATATATATATATATATATATATATATATATATATATATATATATATATTTTCTCAAACTACACCCAATTTGCAATTTTCCCACCAAACTTTAAAAAGCCACAAGCTACTTCATTAAATTGCCCACCATTTTTAGTTTACCCATTCTATTAACACTTTTCCATTAAATTGGATAGAAAATAAGTCATGTAATCCACACATGACTGAAATTATCCAGTATACACTGGATATCAGATAAAAATTAAAAAAAAAAAAAAAAAAAAAATCGAGACTTGTCTACCTTCCACAACCATGAAAGGGAGAGAGACCCACGACGAGGCCGTAGGCCTCCATGATCCTAAGAAGCTCTTTTTAGTTTTTTTTTTTTGGTAATCTTAGGGGCACAATTTTGTTTTCATATATTTGATAGAGATATAATGGATAATTTCAGTTACGTATGGGTCTTGTGAAGCATTTTTCGTTTACTAATTGAAAATGATGATTAAAAGTGTACGTTTGATAGTTTAAAAAAGCCAATTGTCAATTTTTTAAAGTTCGATAAGATGATCACAAACTAAATGTTTGTTCAAAAGGTTAAAGTGTCGTTTCTAAAAGGAAAAATAAATAAATAAATAAATAAAATAATGTCCCCTGCTTTTTTGACATCACGGATAGTTGTCTTCTTCAAGCCCATGCAAACATTTTTTTTTTTTTTCTAATCTCATTACTCCAACCCAATATATTCAGCCCATGGGCAAATAAGGCCCATGATGACCAACAATATGGAATATTGTGCAAAGTTGGAACTACTCTCTCTTTTGTGGGCAAGTCACTTTCTCTCGCTTCTCTCAAATTGTTGAAAAATGTGGTTGCTAATAAATGCATTACACTCTAAAACCTAACATTAAGTTATAATAAACAAAGATTTTGCTTAGTATGCATTGTCCTTTTCTAATGTAAAATGGTAGGATTGAGATTTCATAGTGCACCGAGTTTAATGTGAGCCGTTCAATTAAAATGAACTGTATCAAATCTATTGCAGCATTTGCTAGGTTAAAATATATATATATATATATATATATATATATCTCATTTTAAGTAAGTCACCGCTTCACCTATCGATGCCTCTCTTTGTCATCTCATCACCATTGTCAAAAAATTATATCTCATTTTAAGTAAGTCAATGTTTCTCCTATTGATACCTCTCTTTGTCATCTCATCACCATTGTCTAACTCTTAATCTGCCACCTTCCTTATTGTTGTTCACTACCACATTTGGCCATTAGAGGTAGTTAGGCCACCCCAATTGACATTTTCGGGATGGCTGAACTATTTTTTCTGGCAAAAAAAGGTGGTTTGGCCATTCTGTATGACAGGATAACAGTGAGAGAGGCGATAGAATAGGAGTTTGACAGTGATGGAGACGCGACGGTGGGTAGAATTGAAATGCAAAATTCTATTCAACCTAGTAGATGACGCGACTGATATCGGACCTTTCATTTAAAATAAATTATCTGTATTGAAGTTACCTTAGTTATTGTACAAGAGCTTCGCCTATGCAAGTACTTAAAGAATGGCAAAATATAACTTTTGCCAAAATTTCTTAAATTTCTTTAGACCTTTCAGCATTCTTTAAAAAAGTAGACAATGAAACATCGTTAAGGAAGTGGATTGTTGTTAGAATAGAAAATGCTACCAAAAGAGATACCTCCATGGCTCTATTTGTTTTGTTATGAGCAGACCACATAACTTTTTTGCATGCTTCTCTTTAATAAGTGAAGCTCAATACATGTAATATTTAAATGAAATTGGGGTGAATTGTAGAGTTAGTGTTCGAACTCATGAACTCTAACTCTACTACTATGTTAAGTTATCACTTATCTCAAAAACTTAAGCTGGTAGGAAGAAGTGAATTTAATTATTTAATCAATATTCTAACAAATCAAAGCATGTATCTTTCATAGCTCTGGAGAGGATCCAAGATATGGAAGAAGTAAATGGAGAGTGATTTAAGGGGAGAAAGTTTTCGGGAGAGATTTTTTCTTTGGTCCGTCCCTCAAATCTAAACATTGTTTATACACATGAAAGCTCATTAGTTCAAAGGTAAAATCAAGCAACAAAAAAGATTGGGAAGACAATGTTAGAATTCTTCAAATAAATATTCTTATTTTGTTTATAGCTTTATAGAATGTGTCAATTGGTATGGAGAAAATTAACATACCCCCATTGTTGTTGAAATAAATCCAACAGTCAATTGATTTGTATCTTATTACTAGAGCATCATACATGCATAAATTCATGTGCGTTTTTATATACAATAAGAATTTTTTATTTTTTTGGTCAATGAACAAGTTCAGGAGCGTTTATGACAAGAAAAATGGTATTTAGTAGACTCTCATATAACTATTATACAACTATGATGACGTGACAGTGAAAATCAACCTTTGATTTTTTTTCCTTTTTATAAGCCATTGTTGATTCAAAATTGATTTTTATCGTCACATCATTATAGTTATATAGCATTCCTATGATTCAAGGCTGATTTTCTCGGCCCTTAATTTTCTCTTTTTACAAGTTCTTGTTGATCTAATATATAAAAGTCCTATAAGTGTGTACTAAATATTATTACTTTTAAGACAAGACAAAGGGTGACTTGAAGAGCATAATAATTTCTTTGGAATATGCTATATTTATGGTCGGTAGTTGGAGGAGTTGGGACTAGGGAGTAACAAAAGTCAGCCAAATAGCAGCATCGTACCGTTTGTGTGCTGCATTTATTTTCTTTCTTTAAAGCATGTCATTGTAAACATCCAATTCACCAATAAATTGCATCCGCTAAGCTTCAACCCCCTTCCTTAATTCTCTCTCTCACACACACACACTAAAGGGGAGTTGTCAGTTCATATTATGTGGAGTCAAAAATGTGATGTTTCTTCTTCAATTGCATTTTCTTGTTTGTTTGGTACATGTCACTATTAAGGTTGGTGACCAAAAGGCTCGTTTGTTAATGTTTTTTTAATGTTGGTTTTTGTTTTTTTATTTGAATAAAGTTGAAAATAGTTGCTAGTGTTTTCTGTTTGAGTAATATTATATATTATACATTTATTTCTTTTTTATCTTATTATACTGGCGTGACATCGTACGTAGCTGTTGGATTAGTCATTGTTAACAAAAATATCCAATGAGTACTAGACCTTGTCACGACAGTATAATGCAATAAAAATTGAATAAGTATATAGTATATAACAATACTCTTTATGTTTTAGGTTGGAATATTGCTAAATACAGAACCCTATCTCACCCATCCCGTCAAGCTGATGTAGGATCAGCCCTTATACATATATTAAAAGACTGATAAACATTACCACATAAAGTGATGTCCGGTATAGTAGTTTACTCATTGAGGGCATGTGAGAATTGTTGAGACTCTATGAGCATTCCAATTTTGTAAGTTGTGATCAACTTATCAAGATATGAACACTTAGGGTGCGTTTGAGATTGCGATTTTGTAGAGAAAAAAGTACGATTTTAAACTAAATCACAGAAAATAAACCGTTTGGGAATTATATTATTAAAAAATTGCGATTTGAAAACGCAAAATTTTAAAGGCTAACCTGCAATTTTAAAGGCTAAACTATAAATTTTTTTAAACGCTTAACTATATTTTTAAATCACACATTTTAAAATCATTTTTAAATCACACTACTTAAAATTACAAACCAAACCGACGTTAATCATACCAAACCCGGTCGATGCCGTTGCAGTGATAAATGCCCAAGTGGACAATGAAGTCAACAAAGAATCCCGTGATTACTTTTAATAATTTTATTTTAATTTTAACATCATTTCACTTAAAAAAAATAATAAATAAATCAAACTTGTGCACATAAACAAGCATATATAATTTAATAAATAATTAATTTGACTTCTAAACAAACATAATTTGGAGTAGGCAATATATATACCACGTCTCCAGGACGCAATCTGCAGATTTGGGGCTAACTTCTTTGAGATGACAAGTTGACAACAACGTTAAAATAAATTAATCACCTCTTTCACGGATGGATGTCAATGTCCTCATTGGACTGCTTCGACAATTTAGATGAAAATAAAGTGTTTTTTTTTTTTTTTTAAACAGATAACATGAGTCACCATATGTTACTGAAGAACGCCCGAAGGCAATTACAGAGAATAGAGGTACAAGACCCCATACACCCTAAGCCAGAAAAATCTGACTTGAAACAACTATCTAAACAACACACAAACATTATATGAACAACGTTTGAGCCGCTCTTTACGTTTAAGCACATTCTAAACAAAGAAAAATAGGGATAATCTAGCTATGCCAACATATAGTCCAGTAACAATTGAGCATAACAAAGGCAGACTGTGAATAGAAAAACAAACAAAAAACTCAAACAGAAACCAAACGAAATCGGCATCGAAAAGAAGCTGTCACCGGCACCAGCGCGTGTAAACACGTGCCTTCACCGGGGACCTCCCTCTATAGTAGACAACCACCGAAACCACCGATCCCCAACGATCTCCACCATAAAGAGGCACGTGTCATAAAGGACCTGGTCAAAAAACACAGATCTGGCTTTAAAGAAAACATCAAAAAAGCATAGCCAAAAAAACTCGCAAGAGACACACTAGAAAAGTCGCTCCTCAACACAAACGCCCCGTGTAGCCTTCTGCTAGGAAAACCAACAGCAAAAAAAATATGGAAAAACTAAAAAACAACCTCCATAGCCTTAGAAGAACTAGGAGAACATCAACCACTACCGGATCTAATCCGAGGCAACAAAACTCCCTAGAAGGGATAGGAGGTAAACCAAAGCAAGAAAACAGGAAAAAACATAAAGGAAAGGAGAGAGGAGAGGAGGGAAGAGAAGGGATATGTTCAAAATACATGTAAGGCAGAACTTCATTTATAATCTTTAAGCTTTCATCATTTTTTTAAAAATGTACCTAAACTTTAAAATGTGTTAATTTAAGGTATTCATCTTTCAATTTTTTCCAATCTCAATGCTCTGTTATAATTTTCCGTTAAATCCTGTCAAAATTCTCAAAATACTCATCTTTTTTTTAGAAAAAAATTGTTAGAATTTAGGTGTTGATTAGAATTTAATGTAATTTTATAATTTTTTTTTTTAAAAATAAACACAAGGGTATTTTGGAAATTTTAATCGAATTTAACAAAAAATTCTAACCGAAGGTTGAAATTAAAAAAAAAATGAAAGATGAATACCATAAATTGACATTTTTTTTAAAGTTTTGATACATTTTTTTTTAAAATAATAAAAAATCAAAAGATTATAAGTGAAATTTTTCCTACATGTGAGCAAGGATTAATTGATACTGTACACTAAGAAGTATGATTTCTTGCATTCCACAATCGCACAATATTCGTTTTTCTGTTTTTTTGTCAAATGAATGAAAAAAAAAAAAAAAAAAATCGATGAAACCTATTAAAGTCGTATGAAAAGATTGGTTTAGTTGTCGTTGGATTCAAGTATTGGTTCTCACGTACCTTAAAAAAATAAAAAAAATAAAAACAAAAATACAAAATTATGGTTATGCGCAGGTTGGTAGAGAAAATATTGGAAAAAGGAATATTTAAGGCAGCGTGAATCACATGAAAACTCTTTAATTTGTTTGGTTGTGCGCCCACTTGCCACACGAGTCACACGACGTGCCGCGATGGCCATAGTTGAGTTGACCATCGTGTGTAGCGCATGCGGCATTGACCGCTCAAACGGTCAGAACTCAACGCACAATTCCTTCAGAATTTATTTCCGCAGACAATCCAAGCCGAATTATTGGTAACAACTAACAAAATTGATTACTATGACTTTTAGTCTTTTACGATGGGAATTTCTTTTCTTTTCTTTTCTTTCATTTTGTTTTGTAATCATGTCATTTAAAAGTTTAAAAATGATTTGACTATATATATATAGACTATGTGAAGTAGAATGATCAACTCAAGATGAATTCATGTTAAAATTTTTAAAATCTTAATAATTATTTTTGAATTAAATTTGTTGGAATAAGTGGCTTATATTCTCTCAAGCGTGGAGAGTAATACTAAAATATCAGTATAGTAGCCAGTTAACAGAGCATCGCGACGTATTTTAAGGTTTTCAACATACGTTCGTACAATTAGGATTTTTGTATAAATATATTATGTTAAAACCTTAAATCATATATATTGAAATATTGTGAACATTCAAATGGAAAAAGTAATAATAGTTAACTAAAACTATCATAAAGAATTTTGAAAATCCCAATCTCGAAATTTTTAATCTAAAGATAAAGGCTATGTTTTTAATATAATCCATCACATGATCATTTTTTTTAGTAACCATACACGAGTATATGTGCTAAACTATTGTGTTCTTATTACATAATTATTTCAATTTAGTTTATTAAAAAAATACTTGCTTTTAAAAATACATATCAATTTAATAAATTAAGTTAAAAAATTATCTAAAAAAAAAATTGAATTAGAGAAATTTATTCCAAACCAATTTATAAAAAATATATGTCCATTATTTAATAATAATATTTTTGGTAGAAAAATATTCTGGTGCAAATATATTTTATATAATTTATTAATTATATTTATGAACTCGATTCATAAATATATTTTTGGTAGAAAAAAGTAAGTACTCGTAGTTTTCATAAAAAAATAAAATAATAATAATAAAAGAAAGTGGACATAAGAATCAATAGTTCAAGTCACGCCGGGTTCTCAGTAAATCCACTCTCTCCTTGCCCCTATATATATGTACACCAAACTTCATTCTTCATTTCTAGCTGACAAGGATCACAGTCTCTCTGTCTCTCTCCGATCCTATAAACCCCAAGAAGGAAAGGTACGAATCGCTTTGATTCTGATTGTTCCCAATCTCTAGAGCTAAAAGATTATCTCAAGAAATTTTTTTTTTTTTCCGGCACTTTCTTGCTGATTTTCCGGGCATTTCTCTGGATGTTTTGGCTGACGTATTGCGCATTTTGGTCATGTTGATGATTCCTCACTATATGTGATTAGGTTCGGTTAGATCTGTTGTTGATTAAGTAAAAACAGTGCAATTACGGGGCTAATTGTAGGATATTATTGGATGCGTGTGTAATTGGAGAGGGTCTTCACTTTCTGTTTGGTTGCTGAGAAAACTCAAACAAGAGGACAGGATTAGTCAAAGCTCTGAACATTGTTTGTTTTGTTTTGTTTTGGTTTGGTTCCCATCCACCAGAAAAAGAAAGGGAAAAAAACTGTACACAGACATATATGTATGTATGCATGTACGTTAATAGTTTTGAGGTATTTGTTGTCTCTACTAAGAATTGGCTTTATTGCATCCGGAGGTTAATTAGAAAATAAGACTGGTTGGTTTTGTAGATTCTGTGAATTGGAAAATATGAATCAGATGAGGAAATTGATTTATTGATTTTCCGTAGCAGGCTCTATATTTGGAAATAAGAATGTTTTGGGTTTGCAAAATTATTATCAAGATCTAATTTTTGTACGATTAGCTTAAGCATGATTTGTTATTTGCTGAATCTGCCAAAATTGTCTAAACTCTGTTGGGTTTCCTAATATGAAGCTGTTTTGGAGTTAGTTGGTCAGTCAGAGCAAGAAAGGCTATGTTTTTAATTTTTGTTTATAGGAACCTCATGCTTTGGTTTTGCTTTGAAGTGTGTAATTTGGGGGTCATGCATAAAGTTTGTGCTTAATTGTTTGGAGTTGTGTATGCTATGTTATTTATTATTGTCTCGCTGGCATATTCTAATTTTAATTGATAAACTTGCAGATTTCATTTGCAAATATCCATGGCTCCATCAGCAGCAGCAGCATCTTCAGACTCAATTAAGCCTAGAGGTCTTATGTTTTCTCTGTATTTATGTCTTAAAATCGTGGATTGTTGGCTAAGTCTTTATTTATGTCTTATCGTAATCATACTAAAGTTACTTAAAACCGAAAAGTCAGTGGTTTCTTTGTGTTTTATGTCTCTGTGATTAGTTACTTCTTCCTTTTGTTTCTATTATGGAAATTGAACTTTTTGAGCTTAGCAGAAAACGTAAAAATCAGCTGGTTTACTCAATCCTACTGGTTTTTATTTTATGTAGATGTATGCATTGTTGGTGTTGCACGTACACCAATGGGTGGACTTCTTGGTTCTCTTTCATCTTTTTCCGCCACCAAGCTTGGATCTATTGCCATTGAAGGTATGGGTAGAACCATTTTTTTCTGCTTCATGAGATGGGCAAGCTTTGTTTTTGAAAGGTTTCTTTTGTCCTTTTCCTGAACTATTTTTCATGTCCCTTGTAGCTGCTCTTAAACGAGCAAACGTTGATCCATCACTTGTACAAGAAGTTTTCTTTGGCAATGTTCTCAGTGCAAATTTAGGGCAGGCTCCGGCCAGACAAGCTGCATTGGGTGCAGGAATACCTAATTCAGTGGTCTGTTCCACTGTTAACAAAGTTTGTGCATCAGGGATGAAAGGTAGACACCCTATTGTTATGAAATGTTTATTTATTGATTTTTACTGAAGCTTCTTTTTTAAAAATAAATTATAATTAAATGTACAATCTATTAATCTAATCATTTTGGTTATTGCAGCAACAATGCTTGCAGCACAAAGTATCCAGTTGGGCATCAATGATGTTGTTGTGGCTGGTGGCATGGAAAGCATGTCCAATGTGCCTAAGTACATTGCAGAAGCAAGGTTAATATACCCTTCTACTCATGTTTCTCTTAGTTTTGAGTTAAATTCCAAAGTTTCTGATTTTATACTAAAATGCAGGAAGGGATCTCGCTTTGGACATGATTCCCTTGTTGATGGAATGCTGAAAGATGGTTTATGGGATGTTTATAATGATTGTGCTATGGGATCATGTGCTGAATTATGTGCAGATAAACATGAAATAACAAGGGAGGAGCAGGTGTTGTTCAAACCCTATTTTTTTTATTTTTTATTTTTTTATTTCATAATGTTTAATTGGGTTTGCTGCAATAGAATTTGATTTGTGTCAATATGATTCCTGCAGGATAACTTTGCTGTTCAGAGCTTTGAGCGTGGTATTGCTGCCAAAGATTCTGGTGCATTTGCATGGGAAATTGTTCCGGTTGGACAGTTTATCAATAAGTTGAATAATGTGACCCTAGCATTTTGTTGTATCTACTAATTAACCTCAATTTGGTAACATGCAGGTTGAAGTTTCTGGAGGAAGGGGAAAACCATCAACAATTGTTGACAAGGATGAAGGCTTAGGAAAGGTAAAAGAATTTATCCACTTGAACCAATTGCTCTATCACTTAGTCTCCTTAGCTGCTCCCTGATAAGTAATTTTTTCAATGTTTCATAGAAAGAGAATGGATGGTGGGTTCATCACGAACTTTCTTCAATACTTGACTATCTAAATTCTGTTTTTCTTAGTTGTCAACTTTTTATTTATCTTAACTTTTTGTGTTAGCACATCTTTTTTGATAACTAGGATATTAACATATAAATCTGGGAGCAGAGAGCTGCCCAACTTCCTGTCCCTAATATCCTTAGATGTTTCTTTTGTGCTATGTCAGTTTGATGCCGCCAAATTAAGGAAGCTCCGACCTAGTTTCAAGGAGAATGGAGGTTCTGTCACTGCTGGCAATGCTTCCAGTATAAGGTTCATTGATTTATATCTGTTTCTGTTCTTCTATTTTAACTTGTTCATCTTCATCTACTTATTTCTTAAAGCTTAAGTTGCTTCTCAATAGAATTTCGTATGTGGTCACTAATTGTCTTCTGTAAGAGTTTGAAAGCCCCAATTATAATAGAAAAAACGTTTACACTGAAATTACTAAGTTGATCACCAGAAAATAGGATGTTGTTATCACACGATCATGTTTGGAGCTAGTGGGAGGGAGTTGCGGTACTTTTTTTTTTCTTCCGATCTTTCTTGTAAACTGCTTCAAGTCTTACATTTTGTGACTTTCTGTCTAATAAGCTGAGAGTGCTCATCATTGTTTAAGTTTTTAATTTGTGGAGTGCATGAAGTGGATTCATTTTTTGTTGTGCAAGTGTTACAAAGACATTGATGAAGATTCTATTCATTGAAGAATGAATTGTCCATTTTCAGTTATGCAAGTCTTACAAAGACATGAACTGAAGCTTTTACTGAAAACCAAAATACTTCTTCTCATTGACAGTGATGGAGCTGCCGCTTTAGTTTTAGTGAGTGGAGAGACAGCACTGAAGCTTGGACTGCAAGTGATTGCAAAGATCACTGGGTATGCTGATGCTGCTCAGGTAATACACAAGTATTAGTTACTTTTAGCTTGCTTTCAGAGCCACTGCAAATATCAGAAGTGGAGACTCCCTTTTTGTTTTGAATATTATGCATTTTCAATATTAAGTTTTGAGTGTAATAATTGATGTTAATTTTGAATTGATTGTACAGGCACCAGAATTCTTTACAACAGCTCCAGCTCTGGCAATTCCAAAAGCTATTTCAAAAGCTGGCTTGGAGCACTCTCAAATTGATTTCTATGAAATAAACGAAGCCTTTGCTGTAAGTTGTTATGTCACACTTTTAGCATGATTAGCATGTCAATCTATGAGGTTATCAATCTTATTATATGTCATCTGTGCAGGTTGTGGCTCTTGCAAACCAAAAACTGCTTGGACTTAATCCCGTGAGTTTCTAAACATCTCTCTCTCTCTCTCTCTCTCTCTCTCTCTCCACACAGACATGCTTGTCAGTGCACGCTCACATGGTTTGTCTTTTTTCCGTTCCCCCCTGCCTGCCCATGGGGGGTCCTCTGGCTTCTTGCTTTTCCATTATTCATCAAATACAATTCTCAATTTATTTGCAGGAAAAAGTTAATGTGCATGGTGGAGCTGTAGGCTTGGGACATCCTCTAGGTTGTAGTGGAGCTCGTATCTTGGTCACACTGTTGGGGGTATAACTACGCAGGATTGTCTTTTTGCTCCGCAATGTTTTCTGAATAGCTACTTTTGTGTCAATATATTGCTCTCTCTAGCCTCCTGGTTTAGTTTTGCTAACCTGCGTTTTTTTTTTTGGTGATAAAAGCCTATTCTTTTTCTGTTCTCATAGTTAATCCATAACGCTATTGTAGGTACTGAGGCAGAAAAATGGGAAATACGGTGTCGGTGGTGTTTGCAACGGAGGAGGTGGGGCATCTGCCCTTGTTTTAGAGCTTGTGTAAGCCTCTTTCATGTTAGGTAAGTCTCACGCATAGGAATGACTTGTTATATATTTCACTCACTACACTGAACTTGTGGACTTGTTTCAGAGATTTAGAGTTAGGTTTTCTGGGTAGTGAAAGCTTCTTAGTTCTTAGATACTTGATTTAATGTTTCCTTAATTTAGTTGATTTGGTTGCATGATTCTTAGCTTGATGTGTTTCAGGCTGGATATGAAGTTGGGAGCTTCTCGTGCAAGATGAAAATCTGTTGGCATCAAAAGTCCGATGTTTTGCAATTTTATCTTCATTTTCTCTTCCATTTTTGGCTTTCTCTAGAATAAACTATTAAGTGTATTTAGCTTCTGAAAGAAATAGACTTTGTTTCTAATGTTGTTCGCCCTTCTCTCTCTCTCTCTCTCTCTCTATTAGTAGTACCGAGTTCATAGGATGTACTACTTTTGACAACGAGAGGTACTGTATCTACTGACTGAAAAAGAAGAAAAAGAAGGGATTGAATAAATAAAAATAAAAATATATGCGAATAATTGGACAGCCTCATCAGGCATCGACACCAATCCCTGTTGTCGACGAGAGCAAGCAACAAGTTAATTAAGTTGTATTTTAATGTCTACGTCCTCCATGCCAATATGGGATGTTTGTTACATATTCTACAATAAATACAAAGTAGAATTGGGTGACTAGTAGGAGTATGCACTGCCCCCTATGGGGCATGGGCGGAGAATGTTACATATCTAGGGTTATGTGATAAGGGCATTCATGAAATTATATATTGTGCCTCATTGACTAAATAAAAGATATTTAGGGATTTGGATTCTTGCCAATAAAGCAAGAATCTTTAATTTAAAGAAATCATATATCACTAAGTTAGGTTTTCTATTAGGAAGGAAATAAGTGAATTATTTATCCCATTGGGTTTAGTAATATTTATTTTTCGTTTTCCGTATTTTATATTCAGCCTTGTAACCCTATAAATAGGGGATTTGAGAAATAAAATAATAATCAGAAAGTTAATATCAAACCTAGTATTTGGAAAGGTCTAAGGTCTTTTTAATGACTTTAAAGGTCTAGGTTTTTTCTACGAACCTAATTTATCCGGCTACAAACTTAGGTTTGTAACAGAGAACATATGTATTCTGCTGCCGGAATTGTCTTCAGCGGTGGATAGTTTTAAATAACTAGCTACCTATTCAGGACAAACAGATTTTGCTTGTAAGCTCGAGTTTGGCTCATGTTAAAAAAAATAAATGAGCACAATTTGAACACTCAATCTTCAGATCCATTACAATACTAATTGAAAACTAAACGAAGATTTTACTGTTTTCTAACGTTTTTCCAATGACCAAACAGTGAATGAGGAATCAGCAATCAACGAGAGAATTATATATACCTTATGTTACAAAAGTCACTTTTTTTCTTTTTCTTTTTTTCTTTTTTAAAGATAATAAAAGTCAAATTGGTTAACTTGTTTGTGTTATAGCATATGCATAGTTTCTACAATTATTAGATGCTCTGGCTAATAAAGTCAGCCGATGGTTCATAATTACAAACTGATAGCCTCTAAGGTTAGTGAGGTCCACCCACGTCCAAGCTGTTTTTGTTTGGTGTGCATCTACATCCCCCTATTTAATATTTAGCTACAAGTCATCTATATACTCAATTTTTATTTTACCAAGCTAATGCGATAGTATTTATCGACTCCTAAATTAGTCTCTATCATAAATAAAATAAAATTTAAGGGTTGATAAAGTGCCAATCAATCAAGTGGAATAAAAATTGAGTATTTAAAATTACTTTTTAACTAAAATACCAAAGTATCGACATTCAACTCACCATTTTACTTATCTACTTTTATTATTTTATTTAAATATTTTTCCTTTAACATATTAGATTTTTTTTTTTTTAAATACATTTTTGAGCTATAGTGCTTAGCAGCTAAGCTATTTCCATAGCCAATGTAGTAGTCAGTTGGATGAGGCTTTTTTTTTTTTTTTTTTTTTTTTTTTTTTTTTTTTTTAAAGCTAATTTTTGCTATAGAAGTAGCCATAATACCTTTTTCACTAATTTTTCTATTCCAGTACGAATGCGCGTGGTTTGTTTCGGTTAACAATTTTAAAATGTACGGTTTGAAAAAATAAAAATGTAAAATTGGTTTACTTAATTTATAATTAGCTCAACGAGATATCAAACTAAACTCGGAGATATTTGTTGGTTGATATAAAAATTAATTGGATCTGCCAAGTCAGCACGTAAGAATAACTATAGGATTAAAAATATAGTTTTTATGTTGAGGAGCAGAAAGAATTAATATGAGTAATCACATACGTTAATGAGAAAGGCTGTTTTGTGTGCTTGCGCTTCGCTGGAAGTACCGATCTAAAGTGTAAACGCAGTTAGGTCGTTTAAACAGGTTGCCCCCCCTCCCCCTCTACAAATCTCTCTCTCTCTCTCTCTCTCTCTCTCTCTGTGATTCGTCAAAAAGGAAAGGGAATCAGGGAATAGACGAAAAGGGCAGAGAAGAGGAGGCGAGACGGTGATCTCTCTCCAATCGCATTCATGGCGGTACGTAATTTTTTTTTTTTTTTTTTAAAAAAAAAAAAGTTAATTGAAGAACAATTCGTACATGTGTTGTGTTGTCTTTGTGCGTTTGGACGATATCGATTTTGGTTGATATTTATTTGGTTGTTCTTTTGGTTTTGGTCCATCAACTACCATTTCTGTTTACGTTTGATTTCTACGGATGCTCCTTTCTGTTCCATTTACGTGTGTTCTATGATTATTCTGTGATTACGGTATTTGATTTTCAATAAATACATATATGCAGCAATAACATGTTAAAATATGTGGATCTGTTTGTGAAGTTCTTTCTATACGTTTGTATATGTTTTTAGCTTTGTGTTGGTGGGGTTCTTATCTAGTTCTTTTAAATCGTGGAAATGCAATCAAAATGCTAGGCTTTGATGGAGATGCCCTTAATGCTTTTATCAACTTTTTGTTTGTTTGTTTGTTTATATTGTTACGCATCACTTCAAATTGGTTTCCCTCTGTGGAATATTTCATCATCTTAGTGCTTGCTTGTAGATTCATTTGGCTTAGAAAAACTGTTCCTCAAGATTATTTTACTCTGTTATTGACATAGTTAATATGGTTTAAAGGGTTTTTTTTTTTTTTTTTTTCCCCAGACCTGTGTGATCCTAACTTTAGTATTTGAGCTACTTTTTCATTTAAGAAAACCAAGTATATTAATATGTTGTAGTGTTAACATATGATGCAGTATCAAGATCCTGCATGTGAGAATTGGCAGATTATTGTAATCAATTCTTGCCATCACCTCTCGGTTCAAGATCATGGTCATTCATTTACAATGAAAGGCCAAGATCATGCCATGTTGTGAGGCAAAAAAATTTCATCCCTTTTCCCTTTGCTTCTTCAGTTGCTGCCCTCCTCTCTCCTCCATGACCCACGGCTGGCCAAGGACCCATGGTTGTGGGGCTCCATGGCCATGGAGACGCAAGTCCATGGGTCTCCTCCATGGCCGTGGGTCTGGCCATGGCCATTGAGTAGAGAGGAGGGGAAGCCGGCAGCCATGGAGAAGAGAGGAGGGGGAGCCAGTGGCCGAAGAAGCAAAGGGAAAGGGGTGAAATTTTTTTTGCCCCATGAAACAGCCACAATTTAAGAATTGCAGGCCCCTACTATACTTTAGGTATTGCAGGGGATCTCAATCCCCCCTTTCTCCCTTTGACAAGGATCTATTGGTTTTATATATTTATGCTATGTATCTGTTCCATGTTTACTGATTATTCTGGAAGCATCTCCAATCCTCGTATAAAAAAGTTTACGATTGATTAGCTTGATTAGTATCTCTATATTAACTCATGTGAAGCACCATCCTCCTATATCTCCCTCATATCTTTGTTTTGGTTGAATTTTCCTCAAATTAGTATGTAGGCAGCAAGAGGTTGGGCATATGAGAAGATTGCATTTATCATACATATCTTATGAAATTTGAATTTTCACAGGAACAGGGTAGACCATTGCCAAAGTTTGGAGAATGGGATGTTAATGACCCAGCTTCAGCAGAGGGATTCACAGTAATCTTCAATAAGGCTCGGAATGAGAAAAAGACGGGCGGCAAGATTGACTCGCCACCAATGGTTGACTCAAAATATAAGCACGGGGCAGTTCTTGGAAAACCTCACTCTGTAAGTTCCAACTTGCATATTTCTTATATTGGATGTCCACTCTGGTTTGTATAACACCTCCCTCAATTTTATGCTTTGAACCTTTTTCCATTTCACACTACCATTAATAAAAGCAGGAGGATCGTATTAGGTTGACAACATAAAGTATTCATTTGAACCTTCATGATCATAAATTGTTCCATTGCTTTAGACATCAATTTGGCCTTAGTTTCAAATTGAATCTAAAGCTTTAATTGAATCACATAAACCATAAAATTTCAAAATTATTGCAATTTGGACCCTTGGTGTGTTTCTGTTGAGTATAAAAAATTGAAATCCATGTAATCTGCACTTAAGACCTATCTCAGCACTGTAAATCCCTCCGTGTGAATTAAAACTCATGGAATGGTTTGTTTATATGCAAAAATTTTAATTGATAAACACGATCAATTCTCAGCCAATATTCTTTTGGTCTTCGTATTGCTTTTAATACCTACAATTCAAATCACCCTGTCCGTGGTATTGCTGTACTCGCTTTCTCTTGTTGTATTTAATTGATCCAACCTCTTACTTTACACAACTACAAACATGTTTTTCCTACTTTTCATTTATCTTAACTCTTCCATCTTGATATCCTCATTTTGGCATAGAACTTATATTGTCTAATTACTAATGTCCCTGCAAATTGATTTTTATGGCCATCTTCTGAGGCTGGTTATGATATATACATATATACATGCATTATTGAAGATATGAGTAAGAATTCTTTGATGAGACAGCCATGTTGCCTTATCATTATACGTATGGGCTAATATATTGCTTTTTATTTTGATGTTTACAGCAGAAAAAATGGTGTTGCTGCATAAAATCTGCTTATGCAGAATCATGAGGCTTCTCTTACCTCATAATAGCTTGAATAGGAAAGCATGCATCGTTTGTTCATCCCCGAGCCCAAAACATATTCCAGAAGACTGGAGCTCTATTCAGAAGCTATGATGGATCCTACTGGATTTGTTTGTTGTGTCCTAAACTTGGTGATAATGTGCTCTTAGAGAAGTTTAAGGAACAATGTTATATTATGGTCAGTATACCAGTTGGTTATCATTGGGTGCTTCTCTTCTTTATTGAAGTCGTATGACTTGACACTACTATTTGTGACAATTTGTTTCTTCATTATTTTGAGTGAATTTGATTTCTTCTTTCCTGGTTAACTGCGTAGTCATACCTAATGAGGCTTTCCTATTTCTCTTAAAATAGTTGATGGTTCATCATGGAATCAATGGCTATTCCCTTCGTCCATATACCAGCTGGGCAAAGATGTAGATTGGAACAAACAAACTGCAAAATTATCAAGCAGATATAATTTTATATATTTTTTCTAAATTGGAAATGGTAAGCAGAACTTGGATAACAATGTCATGCATATAACTCGTCGAATATTGTGAAGGTATTGCACGATTATTAAGTCTCCGTATTGAGTTTTTACTAGGTAAGATTGAATTTTATAGGTGATTTTAAGAAGTTTCTAACAGTAACTTCAACTATTTTTATTTTTATTTTTTTTGAAGTAATATTGCATATATGGTTAGCAATTTTCTAGGTTGTGACAAATGCCAAATGGTATGTAGAGCCAACCGATTAAAATCATATGTATAACATCACATGGCATTGGAAACATTGCAACGTGACGTGACCTTATCAAGAACGTTAAGAATTTAAGTAGAAAAAATTGTGACATCTTGAAAAGTTAAAATTTTCGTAGTAGTTTTTTATTAGGTGAAATTCAGCTTTATAAATACTTCTAAAAAGCTTTAATTGTAACTTAACTAATTCTTTTGAAGTAATATTGCAAATGTGGCTATTATTCTCATAGTCATGACATTGCTAGACTCAGATTTAACAATTGTTATGGCCACTAAACCCAAACTACCAATCCAACCCTAATCAAAAGCCAATTAATCATATTAGAGCCGAATCCAAGACAGATTAAAAATCAAAACTGCATAGATTTGAACATCCCTACTTATTCAAAGAATCAACTCATATATCAATGTAAAAAGTATCTTTAATTAACCATAGATGACACATCTCTTCAACAAACGTCAAAGTGTCAAGCAACTCAACCAGTATGATAAACTACAAGACTTTTAATAAGGTGAAAGGGTTACATGATAGCTCCATCTTGTGCTAATAAATTAACCCATAGATGTCCCAAGTTTCCTATTAAACAAGCGTTTCAAAAGGTATACTTGGAGGACGCTAGCTCCAACGAGTGCTGCTGATTCAAGCATTGCCTTATGGACTGCTCTCTGGATCATTTCATCATTAACTACAACATTATAATAGCATTATTCAAAGATATATAAATGAACTTCACCAAAATTAATCTTTACTTATGAGTTATGACAAACGAGGCTTCATAAGAAAAGGGATCTCAATCCCTTAGAATTCCATGCCCAAATTCTTTGGCAGAGAATAAAAAATGAGGGTGCGGGGCTTGAATTGCCCAGACAGATTTTCGATAATTTCAGGTCACAGGGCTTACTTGCTTGTTGCTTTTTGATTGTGATATAACATAAAAAGGTGAAAATATACTTTTGAGTGTTAAGTATTTTGAGTTGTTTGTTAATGCTTTTACTTTTTCACTAAAAAGCAAAAAGATACATTGGAAAGCGTTACCAAACAAACCCGTCTTCAAGTAGTACCTATTGCCCGGCGGTCGGTCTGAGCCTGTAACCAATGCTGTTCAAAATATATGTTGTTAATGGCTTCATCCAACTTTGCTATATGTTCCAGCAAGGGGGTCAAATGAGCTGCAGAGATCAACAACAATTTCTAATCACTACTATTCAACGGAGGTCGATAAAAAAATAAAAAATAAAAAGAGAAAAAAGAAGAAGAATTGGAGGAGGAAGCCTCTCACCATCTTTTGCATGCTCATCAGGGAGTGTGAAGTGACCAACATGTACATCAAAGCCAATGGTTTCATGGTAGGGAGACCTGTTAGTGAAACAAAAACGATGAAACCCTTTATTTGGAGCCACAAAATGAAATTTCTCGCCTGTCCAATAACGAAAATCACCAATCCGCTCGCCACTCGGACCCTTTACCTGATAATATATTATCAACACAACAGTAAGATTACTATAGATTCCTTCCATGGTGGAGCACAAGGTAACAAACCAGAGAAATTCTGCAAAAGCTCTTAACATCTTTAATATAGTCTTTTTACCCACATATCATATCTCCCACTCTAAAAAGCTTCAATTATAACTTTGACTAATTATTTGAAAGTAATATTGCACATGTGGCTATTAGAGCATTTGTAATGAGCTCCTCAAAGTTTCCTCAAATTTTGGGGAAAAAAATACTCTTTTGTTATTTTGGAGATCTACTTTTTAAAGGCATCAAATATCAAACTCCCTAAATATTCTCTACTTCAAATAAATACTATTTTTTATTAGTTTTAAAACAACCACTTTCAACTACTTTTAACTGTCACATAAAACCAAAATTTATTAGAAATCTCATGCTCATACAACTCCAACGCCCATCTAGCTTGTGAATGAATGATAATGGAAGCCACCAATTTGCAGTTTCAATCCTTGAACCGCATCCATGGAAATTACCCATAACAATACACACCATCAATTGAATCCACCCAATTCCAAAACAACCGAAACAGGGATACTACTAAAATAGGAAACACAACCGGGTACACAAGTCCATTGCCATTCTCTCACGAAAACAGAGAACCCTTGAACCCAATCGAACTCACTGATCATCACCATCTTTTGAACACCCCGCAAAATCAACCACGAAAATGAAGCAAACCCACATCAAAATACATCCCCATTAACTCAAAGTGCCTACACAGATGAAACTACAAAAGTGAACCAAAACACTTTACTGCCAACTAACCAGAAAAATATCAAATCAAGAGAAAATCTTTAGCACTGGAGGACTCATGAGACACAGAATCTGGAACAACCACAAAATGGTCAAAAGTAAACAACAATCTTACAGTTTCAGCAACTAGAAACCGAGGGAAAACTTTATGGTTGGTTTGGATACAGAGAAGAAAACTTATTCTTCTCTGAATCCAATTCTACCTTCAATGATGACTGGGACCCATGTACAGTGCGTGGGTCCCACATTTACTTAATAAAATAATAATAATTTTTTTTTTATTTTTTTAAAAAAATAATAAACTTTTTTTTTTTAAAAAAAAAAGAAGGCCGGCAGCCACCCCTCAAAGCGGGTGGCACACTACCACCCCCGACACTTGGGGAAGGCCGCACGGCCTTCCCCGACCACTAGGGGTGGCCGCGCGGCCACCTTTAAATCTAGGGGTTGGCCTCGCGCCACCCCCTGAGGTTGCCGGGGGTGGCAGCGCGCCACCCCCAACCACTTGGGGAAGGCCGCGCAGCCACCTTTAAATCTAGGGGTTGGCCTCGCGCCACCCCATGAGGTTGCCGGGGGTGGCAGCGCGCCACCCCCAACCACTTGGGGAAGGCCGCGCGGCCACCTTTGGGTGGCAGCGCGCCTTCCCCAACCACTTGGGGAAGGCCGTGCGGCCTCCCCGACCACTGGGGGTGGCTGCCAACCGGAAGCCACCCCTTGCTTCTATTTTTTTTTTTTTTTTAATTTTAATTTTAATTTTAATTTTGTTTTTTCTTTTAAAAAGAAAAATTATTTATTTTTTAATTAAATAATAATTATTTAAATCATTATTTCACGTAACTTTTCACAATACCAATTATTATACACAACTTTTCAAACTTCCAATCATTTCTTACCATTAAAAATAATATTTTCTAATCTAAAAATTCAACACCTAAACACAACTTTTTGCCTCGAAATTCGCAATTAGAATAAGAATTCAATTCTAATTCTAAAAATTCAATACCCAAATGAACCATAAGATGTGCAGATTGAGGGCGTTCAAGGAAGCTGGAGCTGGATGAGCAAGGAGGATTACTGGTGAAGGTTGAGGACGTTTTGGTCATTTGCTCATTTCGTAAAGAGTCTTCTGACAATGGCTTTGTTCATTTCGTAAACTATTCAACATCAACTCTTTGTTCTTCTCGCCGACTCCCTCTCCCGATCTATGACTCTCCCGATCTCCTCTGTCTCTCGATCTCTCTCTCTTCAATCTCTCTTCTCATCTCTGATCTCTCTCTTGATCTCATCTTTCACTCTCGGTCTCTCTACTCTCTCTGTGTATCTCGACTCGGCGAGAAGAACAAAAGAAGAGGAAAGAAGAATAAGAAAAGGAAGAGGAAGAATTGGAAATAAAGAGGAAAAGGAGAAGGAAGAGATGCGTTCAGTAGATCAAGAACGCGGGAAGAACGAATAAAGAAATAGAAAATACGAAGAGACGAGCGAAGCTTGCCTCCCTAGACCAGACGAGCAGATCTTACAATCACCAAAGTTACTGTAGCACTGAGGAGTTTGCTGCGGAGGTGATTTTGAGGAAACTCAGTAGAATTTGAGGAAAAAGCTTATTTGAGGAGCTCATTACAAATGCTCTTATTCTCCTAGTCATGACACTGCTAGAATCAAATTAAACCCAAACAACCAATCCAACCCTGATAAAAAGCCAATTAATCAAAATAAAACCGAATCGAAAGCATATCGGAAATCGAAATTGTAGGAATTTGAACACCCCTACTTATTTAAAAAATCAACTCATATATCAATGTAAAAGATATCTTTAATTAACCATAGATGACACATCTCTTCAACAAACGTCAAAGGTGTCAAGCAACTCAACAAGTATGATAAACTACAAAACTCTTACTAAGGTAGGTGAAAGGGTTGCATGATAGCTCCATCTTGTGCTAATAAATTCATGAAATAGGCAAAACAAATATATCTACCCTCGGGACATCTCAAAGTTTCCGATTAAACAAGCGTTGCAAAAGGTAGACTTGGAGGAAGCTAGCCCCAACGAGTGCTGCTGATTCAACCACTGCCTTATGGACTGCTCTCTCGCTCATTTCACCATTAACTGCAACATTATATAATACCATTATTCAAATATATAAATGAACTTCACCAAATTAATCTTTACTTATGACTAAAAAGATTACGACTAACTAGGCTTCATAAGAAAGGGGATGCCGGTCCCTTGGAATTCCCTGCCCGAATTCGAGGAAATTTGGGCAGAGAATAAAAAAGGAGGTGCAGGGCTTGCGTTGCCCCGACAGGTTTTTGGGAATTTCAGGTTGCAGGGCTTACTTGCTTATTGCTTTTTGATTGTGATGTAATATAAAAATGTGAAAATATAGTTTTACGTGTTAATTATTTTGAATTGTTCATTAATATTTTTCTTTTTCACTAAAAAGCAAAAAACTACACTAGAAAGCGTTACCACTTACCAAACAAGCAGTCTTCAAGTAGTACCTATTGGCTATTGCCTGGACGTCACTCTAAGCCTGCAAATAATGCTGTTCAAAATAGATGTCGTTAAGGGCTCCATTATAGCATTCCAAACCTCTTTCATCTTAAATCAGAATGATCTAATTAGTAAAAAAAACAGAAAAAGAAAGAAACCATATATCCTAATATTCGAGAAAAACCCATCACCGATAACTCATCAAACTTGGCAGATCGAAAACAAAAAATAATTAAAAAAAAAAGTACGCATAACCTTCTTAAACTACCACTCAATAATTGTTGATGTTCTTCTCAAACTACTAAAAAATGTTAATGTCCCTCTAAGACACCGGAATGAAAGGTATAATCCATGAATATTGGTATGTATATTCCATAAAAATAAATAAATAAAAATCTTTGATTCTTAATTTTTGATTCATATTAAAAATCTTTGAATAAGCGAAAATGTCCTTATAAATTCAAAAAAAAAAAAAAAAAAACTGAAAAAAATTATTTTTTAAAAAACAAAATGAAAATTAAAAAAAGGAAAAAAAAATGAATTTTAAAAAAAAATGAAAAAAGAACTGAAAATTTTAATAATTCTATGAAGGGTATTTTTGTCATTAGGAAAAACATTGACATTTTTTTTTTTTTTTTTTTGTATTTAAGAAAGTCATTGACACAATTAGTAGTTTGGAGATGACAATGACAATAAGGTAGTAGTTTGAAAGGATTATTTGTATTTTTTTCAATAATTAAATAAAAAACACTAACTTTTACTACAAATCTTTTGCATATTATTTATAAAATTGTATTATCCCTAATATTTTTCATGTTATTTACAATGTATTTTGATTCTTATCTACAGCAGGTGAGGCGTCAATCAACCTAAAAACGGCAGCATCAGCATCAATGCAAGGAGTTGACCACAAAACATGCTGCATCCTAGGAATCACTCGGCGGGATTCGGCGGAAACCTTTCCATATTCATGAGGCACTATAAAAAAATAAGCTCATTAGAGGCTACATTTGCCGCTATTGATAAATTGCTGTGACATGGGTCGTCTCTAATAATCGGACGCAAATGATCAATGGCGGCAACCTCAAAGGGTTGTCGCTAATATTTGATCAATAGCGGCGATAAATGTTGCTACTAAAAGTATTTTATGCCGACACTAAAAACCTTTGGAACTGGAACTATTTGTCGCCGCTAATGCTCTATCATTTAGTGACAATATACGGGCCCATTGCAACTTTTTCAAGGGTATTTTCGAAAGAATTGGCTACAATGCAAAATTATAAAACTTGGTTGAGGTTCATTGCAATTTTTTTTTCACTTTCGAGGCAAAATTGCAAATTGGATAAAACTTTGGGAGGGTAAAGTGTAGATTTTGCTAAAAAATAAATTAGAATAAGGAAGAAGTGTTTGGATTAACAAACACATGCAAAGAGATGTGTTCATATTTTTAAGCCGGCCAATAAATTGCAAATCAAGGTTCAAGTTCAACTTTGTTCTCAGAAACAACATGATGCAATTTTTTTTATTTTTTTTTTGAAACAGAAAAACATGATGCGTTCGAGCCCTACTCTGTAGAAGAGATGCGCTCGAGCCCAATAGAGTGTATGCTCAAGCCCACTGTTATAGAAACGGAAAATTAAAAAAATAAAAATAAAAACCCAAAAGAAATATTTTCTAAACAAACTTAAAAATCCAAACAGAACTTCAAACAAATAAACATAAAAGCAAACAAACATGGTAATCAACACCCCCAAACTTAAATTGCATATTATTCCCAATGTATTGAAATAAGTATACCTAAAGGTGTGTAAGCCAAAAACGCTCATGGGATCATGGAGGTGGTGGAAATCTCTCCAAAAGAGATTGCAATAGTCGTTGAGTCTGCATGTGAGCCTGCTCATTCCTCAGTTGATCTTCCCGGTAGACACGGCGATGATTAGCTATCTCGAAGGATAGCCTAGTCACTTTATCACAAAGATAAGTATACTGAGCACGTGTGATAGTGTCGTGCATGGATGCATCATCTCCATCCTGATCAACATCCTCCTAAGGTTGAGCAGCATCTGCCTCAGCTGTATCTTCGTCCATCTCCTCTGTTGCACTTTCGTCGTCATCGTGCACCTCCGCCTCCATGATGGGCATATGGGAGACACTTTGATTCCATTGTGGCACCCTAAATTGAGGGAAGTCTGTCAGGGTGTGGTCTTCATCTAGAAACACTACACCCTTAGCCTGCAACAGCTTGGTGACAAGACATGGAACTGGTAGGCTCCAAGTGTTGGCTTTCTTGGTGCGTTTGTTGATCATGCCATCCCAACACTTGTGCATTTGGTCCCAAGTAAGGGCTGGGGCTGAGAACCAATAGCCCTTGTGGATAGCATACAGGGCTTGTAGAAAGGCACCGCGTCGTTGTATCTTATGCCCTAAAGGGCATACATTCTTATGGAGTACCGAATCAACAAACCAGAGAGCAGGGGGTAGCTTGGATTTACTAGTGCAGTTGCGATGCTTATTGGTGTACCGGCCAGCACACATGTCATCAACCATCGCCTGGACCGAGAGACCAGTAGGGAAAGGTTTGTATCTGGGAGTGCCATCACTGTGAGCCAAATCAGATGGGCACTCGTGTGGGCAGTCGAGTGCGAGGGCAATATCCTCCACGGTGATATCCATATCAACCCCATCGAGGGAGGACGTAAGAATGTTCGGCCTATCACAATCATAGGTCAAGTTCTGGTAAAAGAGGCGGACATGGCGTGGGAACACCGTGTCAGTGCAAGGCTTGAACAATGCGTATAATCTCCTCTTCTTGAATGCTCGTATGGCCCATTTGGTGGCTTCAAGACGCTTGAAGTTGTCTTTGATAGCAAAATGGGTCTCAAGGGTGAGAGCCCGACGCTGCCATTTCTCATTAGTGAAGCTGCTGCGGGTGTTTGAGGAACAAGAAGTAGAGGGCCGTGAACAAGTAGTCCTTTCAAGATGACTATCAATCCTCCCTGCTTCAGACATTCACGTACACAAACCAATGCAATTTGATTAAAAGCAAAGAGTACAAAGGTAGATTCATTTTGGGTAGTTTGCTCATACACAAACAATGAGCATGCTGGGAAAAAAAAATGTAATTTAACTCATTTTCAGACTGCTACTCAAATATTAGGAAGACAAAAATACAAGAGACACAAGGCAGTGACAAAGTCAGAGCCCTATGAAGAGGGCCCAAGTATTTTAGGATCTAGGATTTTCTTGAGTCGAGTTTAGCTTATTCTCCATTACGTGTGGCAATTCATGTTCATGTGTCGGATTTGGATTGTATTGAAGTATAGATATAAGACTACGTAGGTCAATCATAACTCAATCCATTTAATTAAATAGACTAGAACCCTTAACCATAACCCGTTAAATACAAGTTGAGTCAGTAGTGGATCATGTTAAAAGTGGTTAGCCCTAAATGTAACATTTAGAGTTCGGGATATATCAAAACATGAATATAGGACAATATAAGTCAAACTTAACTTGACTTATTTAATTAAATGAATCATACTAGGTCAATCTTAACTCGACCTATTTATTTAAAATGGTCGTACCCTTTAATTATATTCCACTAATTTCGTATTGTGCTGTATCGAGTTTAAAGGCAGTATCCATAATGCGACAAGGACAAACCTTCATATGTGCATGTTGTAGTTGCGGCCCGGGTCCGCTTGGCACGTCCTTTTTCCTACAAACAAGCATGTATTTGCATGTCAATGCTAAAAGAAGATGCAAGAAATGCAGTATAATTCGAAGTTGTTTCCAGTTATCTGATTACCAAAGAGTGGTTTGGGCTTTAGACACAAAAATCAAGAGCTTCATACACAAAAGTAACCTACCCGGTTAAGAAGGTCAAAATAACTCATATTCCGCTTGCTGTTTGAGCCACCGCCAGCTTTAGAAATCAAAGCAGGTTCCCTATTGATTCTAAATCTCTCCCGGGCTACTTCCAGAAAAGAAGTCACCTTGGGATTTATTGGTGCAGTTGACCGGACTTGACAAATGTTTTCAATAGCTGTAGCGGTCGAGTTCTCAGCATTTGGTCCATGTAGCCAGGTAAGGATGAAGGCGCATGAACACTCTTCTTCTCCCCCTTGTTTCCGAGCATGTTCACGACGCTCCACCTATCAAAACAATCCCAGCAAACTCTTTTTTTTATTATTATTGAATGAAATTGAATAAAGTGTGGGTTTAAAAGACATGGCAATGATAAAAAAAAAAAAGAAGGCATTTTTTAGAGTGAGGGGTGAGTACCCCATCGACGAAGGCGTCGTAGAAGCGGACATCGTCGTCATGAAAGGAGAAGGAGGCGCAGACCCGGTCGCCCGTGACGACCTCCGAGCAGTTAGAGTCCTCCACCTGTATGGACACCGCTCTGAAGCGGTCCTTGAATACGTCCACCTCCCTCCTGCTCTTGAAGGAGCTCGCTCTGAACACTTCGTCGTCCTCCTCCGAGAATCCCAAGTAATTCACCCTTAATACCTCGCCCTCCACCGCCACTCTCGCGCTGTACCACGCGTCGTCCCCCGGCGAACGGAACTCTAGGACACACTCCGACAACATGTCCTACAACAGACTCAGAGAGAGAGAGAGAGAGAGAGAGAGAGAGAGAGAGAGAGAGAGAATTTCCCCTAGTTTTGCAGAGTTTCTATCGCCTAATTCTACAATTATGAGATGCTCTCGATAATAAAGTCAGCCGATGGTTCATAACAAGATGCGCATCAGCCTTATGAGCCTCAATGCGCCACAAATCTGGGACATACCCGTGCACAATAACAGCCAAGCGGACAAGCGGTCTCCTCGTGTACGGTTATTGGCAGGGAGTTTTTGGGATAAATACGTGAAGCTGCGGAGCACTCTAGCGTCGTCTCCTCAATCCTCATACTAGTGTTACAGGAATCCCTTCCAAGGACCACCCTATAATATGTGGCGGTTACACCGATATGAAGCAAACAATGAGAGTTTTGAAATAAATCCTTTCATAATATTCTTTTTGTAAGCCTTTGCTACTACTGTTGGGCTGAAAATTGAAGAAAATGGCTCAAGAAGTTGCTCTTCCGCAGCTCAGCTCTTCTTCTTTGTCTCATGTCTGTTGACGAAGGCGTATGCGATATGCTGTAAAGCCTGCAATGCTGTGGCTGTGCAAACTGTGGAGACCGGTGAGTTTATGGTGTATAGTACTCATTACTCTTGTTGATGTCTATCGGAAATGCAAAGTCAAAGAGTCTTCTAGAGTCATGGGTCATCGACAGTGACTCATCATAGAGTCTACAGACATAGAGTCTTCACTTGCCAGATGTCAATTGTGTAAAACAGTAAAACTCTTTTTCTTACCCGGTCAATAGGCATCATTCATCGTACATCAATTTTTTTTTTTTTTTTGTTAGATTACAATTTGTTAGACAACACGTGTCTGTGTCTGGACTCTTGTAGAGGTAAAGATGTATTTTATTTTTTTAAAAAAAAATGTAAAGATGTATTCAGTACTTGCTATTTGAATAATTTTAGTGTACGTTGTCTGGTTATGGTCAACAATTTTTTGAATTATTTATTTTATATTTATGTGATTAGAAATAAATTTATAAACTATTATTTTTTTTATTTAGATAAGAGTAATATTGGCTTCTTTTGATAAAATTTTCGTCATACTTTTGAATTTTGTTAGTGTTAACAAGTTTTAATAAATTTTTGTTCACTTCTTTTCAAGTACATTATTTGTTATTGTTTAATTTTTTTTTTATTAAGATATTTTTTAAAATTAACTTGTTGGTACAGTTTTCGGTACGGTGACGTGTCGCCTTGTAATTCGTTGCCTTCCTCGATGTTCGTTCTCCTCGTAATCTGCAAAATAACAAACGGCTCGTCGGGGGTGCCGACCGGACCCCCACTCCGATGCCTAAGTCAGTTCAAACTTATTTTCTGGAGAATATCAGTAATCTCAATAGTTCAGAGAATCTGTTTTAATACCTGGCGTAGTAGTCTTATTTATAGGCTCACAGTTATAAAACTGCTAAAATACTTGGAGCATAATCTGATTAGGAGTCTGAGTCCTAGATCACATAGTCTTTAATTTTATCTTTCTGATTAGGAGTCTGAGTCCTAGATCACATGGTCTTAAGTCTTATCTTCATAGAATTCAAATTGGGTAGTAGAGTCCAAACTGGATATGACACTCTCTTTAGCTAATGTCATTCTATTAGGTACCTTATCCCATATTGGATGGGATAAAAGTCTATCTTGATATACTCGAGATATACGTCTTTTTGGAGATAACGAATGGTCTTATAAATTGGGTCTAATCTTGCTGGGCCGACCTGATGGGCTCGGCCCCCGATACTACCTTAGGCCCACATGTCTTTGGTGTTAATTTTATCCCCAACAGTTACCCCCCCTAATTCTCTTATTTGAATTTAGAATGTAAGAGAATTAAATACCTCAATTTCTGAATCTGGATCTTCCATAATCTGTATCTGACAATTGCCGCCTCTTTCAAAGTAATTATGACGAATAATGCGTCGAATCTCTGGAAGGATTAGAATTCCTGCTCCTTGTCGATCTAGAATTGCTGTCAGAGTTCTAATCGAGCTCTAGAATTGATGTCAGAGTTCTAATTGGACTCTGATCCTTTATTAGACTTCTAATCTGATATCTTCTTAGACTTCTGATCTGATCCTTCTTCTTATCTGATTGGACCATAAGTCCTATCCTGATTTCCCTGAAGTAGTTGCTAAATGTTTATCTCCTCCTTGGATCGGGTTGAGTGGATCCAACTTGTGATCTGCCATAGTAATAATAGCAACTTCTCATAAATATCTTCTTCATAAATGCCTCCACATAATATTGTCCGTCGGGCCAAAGTTGTGAAGATGATCTTCTACTCTCGGTAGGAGATGAATCGGACTGATGTAGTTGATTTCACCAAGATTGTGGTGACATGCCACTCTGAGATAACACTTTGCGTACGACTTTCCTGAGATCAAGGTTCTGTCTGAAGACTTCTAATCTGAATACCATCTAGGTTGGTCTCACCTGTGAATATCTTTATTTTCGAACTTTGTAATGTTTGAATTCTTTGTTATGGAAAAACTTTCCATGACAAATCAATTCTCACTTATCCTCTAATAACTTGAACAAACAATCGGTTTGCGTAAGTTAACTCCGAGGAGGGTAAGAAAAATCTTTTGTTTCAACCTCTGAGCTAAAGAGGGAAAAATCTTTTGTTTCAACCTCTGAGCTAAAGAGGGAAAAATCTTTTGTTTTGAACTCCGTGACTAGGAGAGAAAAATCTTACTTTGAGTTATCCTCCTTAACTTAAACAAACAATCGGTTTGTGTAAGTTATGACCGAGGAGGATATGAAAAAATCTTTTAGAAGTGTTGAACTTACTTGGTTATTTTTTGTAGAGGTGATATCCCCGTATGGTTTGTTATAGGGGTTGTCTCCCCGTATCTTTGTTCGAGTTGCTCCTGAGAGATCTTAATTTGAGAGTTTGGTGTAGCTTCGGTGATTTTGCCTTTGTAGAAGCTTTAACTTTGTTGAGCTACCCCCCATAACTTTAGTCCGCGACCGCGGGCTAAGTCGTTCGAGGCGGATAGTCAAGTCCTCTTAGTATCCTGGACGATGGTGTAAAAGAGATCTCGGAGTTCGGAGTGAGTCTCAGGGCTTCAACCTGTAAATACTTGAATTGATGATTTTTTAATAAAGAGGTTTTATCCTCATACCTTCCTGAAGCTTTTCATTCCTGAAACTCTGTCTTTCTAAACCTTTACCTTCCTGTTTGTCTTAATGAGCTACCCCCCCATAACTTTAGTCTGCGACAGCAGGTTAAGTCGTTCGAGGTGGGTAGTCAGGTCGCTGAGCTTTACCTTTCTTTTCGGAAATCTTTGTACCCTTTTAATTTCTTTATCTCCGAACGCTCCAATCTTTTAACGTCTGGAGACCTCCAACCGAGAGGTTTTCTTGTCTTGGTGTCCTTTCCATAACCATTTCGGGTTGTTCGAGGAAAGGACTCGGGCCAATTCTATCTTGGATGTTCTTGTCCTTCCGGAAACCTGCAATCCTGCCGTTGTATCCTTTGTTGGACTAACCGTTAGGTTTTTCTTGCTCTCGGTGTTGGACTAACCGAGAGGCTTTTTCTTTTTCTGCTCTCGGTGTTAGACTAACCGAGAGGCTTTTCCTGCTCTCGGTGTTGGACTAACCGAGAGGCTTTTTCTTTTTCTGCTCTCGGTGTTGGACTAACCGAGAGACTTTTCCTGCTCTCGGTGTTGAATGACCGAGAGACTTTTCCTGCTCTCGGTGTTGAATGACCGAGAGACTTTTCCTGCTCTCGGTGTTGACTGACCGAGAGACTTTTCCTGCTCTCGGTGTTGAATGACCGAGAGACTTTTCTTGCTCTCGGTGTTGACTGACCGAGAGACTTTTCCTGCTCTCGGTGTTGAATGACCGAGAGACTTTTCCTGCTCTCGGTGTTGACTGACCGAGAGACTTTTCCTGCTCTCGGTGTTGACTGACCGAGAGACTTTTCCTGCTCTCGGTGTTGGATAGACCGAGAGACTTTTCCTGCTCTCGGTGTTGACTGACCGAGAGACTTTTCCTGCTCTCGGTGTTGGCTGACCGAGAGGCTTTTCCTGCTCTCGGTGTTGACTGACCGAGAGACTTTTCCTGCTCTCGGTGTTGGATAGACCGAGAGACTTTCCTTGTTTTCTCTGCAAGGTTGTCTCCTTGGCTCTCGGTGTTGGACTGACCGAGAGACTTTCCTTGTTTAATTTGTTGTAGGGGTTGTCTCCCCGTATCTTTTCTGCAAAAAGGGTTAACGAAGCACTGCATATACTAAAAATAGCAGAATGCACAGTAGCACCATATATTCTTTTTATCCGTCGGGATGATTTTGTGATCCTTTCACTCACGACAGGAGTGAAACCTCAACACATGAGTCTATTTTATCAAAATATATATATTTCGGCAAATCGTACAAGTGCATTCATATATATATTTTCCTGGTTGGTAAAAACCAACATTTATCCATAAATCATGTTTGTAAAAGAAGAGTATGAACTTATCTGGTGAATTCGATGAAGATGAACCGTCTTACTTGGAGTTCCTTATCTTGCACGCCACTCGATATGGGGCTCTTTGGGAGAGTTCCTCAAGCTGGACCTTCGGTTCGGATTGATTCCTCGGCATGTGACTGTGCACTTCGGAGGATGGCAAATTTGGAGGGGTCCTCAAAGTGTGCTATTTGGAACTAGGAGCTCGGGCATAGTCTCCTCAGGATAGTACCATCGGAATAATACTCTCGGTATGTGTCATCTCGGTACATACTTTTCGCCTCGGTAGAATACCCTCGGATCAAACTTCTCGGATTATACTTTCTTCTCGGTATATCACCTCGGATTTAACTTTTCGCCTCGGTAAAACACCTCGGATCTAACTTTTCACCACAATAAATCACCTCGGATCTAACTTTTCACCACAATAAATCATCTCGGATCTAACTTTTATCCTCAATAAATCACCTCGGATTTAACTTTCAGCCTCAATAAAACACCTCGGATCTAACTTTCAGCCTCAATAAATCACCTCGGATTTATCTTTCAGCCTCAATAAAACACCTCGGATCTAACTTTCAGCCTCAATAAATCACCTCGGATTTATCTTTCAGCCTCAATAAAACACCTCGGATCTAACTTTCCACCACAATAAATCATCTCGGATCTAACTTTTATCCTCAATAAATCACCTCGGATTTAACTTTCAGCCTCAATAAAACACCTCGGATCTAACTTTCAGCCTCAATAAATCACCTCGGATTTAACTTTCTCGGGGTATACCCTTTTTACAGAAACAGCATAGGCTTGTCTTGGAAAGCCAATTTCAAAAGCTTGATATTGGTTTCTTCAAGTCTCCCTCCTCTTTTTCTTCTAGTCCGACGCTGCCTTTCTCCAAAACCCACAGCTTCAATCCTCGCGCAACGCACTGAACCCCTTTCACTCTCAAAACAAGCTTGGTCATCATGAAGCCACAACTGCATCGGTAAATTGCGGATCTCAAAGTTTCCTAATGATGAGAGGGAACCATATGAATTGTGGGCCTCGATGGAAAAAATAGAGGCTTCTCGATTCTGTCCGAATTTTGGTAGAACCACCCGCTAGATCGTCTTAGACCCTTTCTGTCAAAGGAGTCCATAACAACTCCCCTCCATTCTTCATTCATACATAACACCGTTTGGGACTCCGACGTCTCACTGGGTGAAGACCCGAAGTGCTTGGGAGTTCATGGGCTTCACACGGCCATTATTGGGACCTCTGGGCCATGAGCTCAATGGAAACCAATTGGGGTTGTGCGTAGGTGGGCCACCATCAATACTTAAATCACCGAAGTTCTACCCCATCGGTGTTCTGACTCAAGATTTCGGCCAAAACATTTTTTTTTTTTTTGCACAGCTCCTACGTTTCTCATTGTTTCCTCGATGAACTGGAGCGTCGTGGCCCACGACTCGCGGGTATCTCTGAGCATGGGAATTCTCATCCAGACCTCTCTCGTCTACGTTTTTCCCTCAGCTCTCAGTCTTGGAGTTTCAACAAGAATTGGGAACAAAATAGGTGCCAACTGGCTGGAAAAAGCCAGAATTCCCATGGTCGTCTCCCTAGTTTGATTTGTCGTTCCCACAGACGGACAATATTATGTGGAGGCATTTATGAAGAAGATATTTATGAGAAGTTGCTATTATTACTATGGCAGATCACAAGTTGGATCCACTCAACCCGATCCAAGGAGGAGATAAACATTTAGCAACTACTTCAGGGAAATCAGGATAGGACTTATGGTCCAATCAGATAAGAAGAAGGATCAGATCAGAAGTCTAAGAAGATATCAGATTAGAAGTCTAATAAAGGATCAGAGTCCAATTAGAACTCTGACATCAATTCTAGAGCTCGATTAGAACTCTGACAGCAATTCTAGATCGACAAGGAGCAGGAATTCTAATCCTTCTAGAGATTCGACGCATTATTCGTCATAATTACTTTGAAAGAGGCGGCAATTGTCAGATACAGATTATGGAAGATCCAGATTCAGAAATTGAGGTATTTAATTCTCTTTGTTGGTACAGTTTCCGGTACGGTGACGTGTCGCCTTGTAATTCGTTGCCTTCCTCGATGTTCGTTCTCCTCGTAATCTGCAAAATAACAAACGGCTCGTCGGGGGTGCCGACCGGACCCCCACTCCGATGCCTAAGTCAGTTCAAACTTATTTTCTGGAGAATATCAGTAATCTCAATAGTTCAGAGAATCTGTTTTAATACCTGGCGTAGTAGTCTTATTTATAGGCTCACAGTTATAAAACTGCTAAAATACTTGGAGCATAATCTGATTAGGAGTCTGAGTCCTAGATCACATAGTCTTTAATTTTATCTTTCTGATTAGGAGTCTGAGTCCTAGATCACATGGTCTTAAGTCTTATCTTCATAGAATTCAAATTGGGTAGTAGAGTCCAAACTGGATATGACACTCTCTTTAGCTAATGTCATTCTATTAGGTACCTTATCCCATATTGGATGGGATAAAAGTCTATCTTGATATACTCGAGATATACGTCTTTTTGGAGATAACGAATGGTCTTATAAATTGGGTCTAATCTTGCTGGGCCGACCTGATGGGCTCGGCCCCCGATACTACCTTAGGCCCACATGTCTTTGGTGTTAATTTTATCCCCAACAGTTAGGGATAAAATCAACCCTAGAGACACGTGGATCCAATGACATCTCGGAGTTATGTCTCGGCTACTTGTTCCGCGTGGTTCCATCCAGTGAAGGGAAGGTCGTTTAGGTCCGAAGACATCTCGGAGATATGACGATGTCTCGGTCTTAACATTCCAGGTTACGGTATATAAAATATCCCGTGATCTCCCAGCCAAGATGGAGTGAACATATCTCGGATATTTGTGCCTCGGAGTAATAACACCTCGGTATGATATCGAGTCGGTGCAGTATCTTCTCGGGGTGATATCCATTGGATGAGTCAACATCTCGGACTTACACAACCCTGTTATGGTGAGGATATATCCCGAGATCTTCAGGTAAGAGCGGAAACGTCTCGGATATCATCACCTCGGAGGTCAGCTGAAATGTGCTACAGTCTCCTAAGAAGGTGCCATTCGCCATACCCGTCTCAGAATTCGATAAGGATAGAATCCCAGGAGATCAGGGATAAACTACAGATCCATGATTTATGGGATAAGATGGTTATTGACATGGAATCGAATTTAAAGAAGTACAAACGCAATCAACTGCGGATTCAACACTCCTACTCAAATTCCCAGAAGATATGATTAAAACTCAAACCAGGCTAGGACTCAAACTCCTAATCCAACTCAATGTCAAGAGGGTCCGGCCTATAAATAAAGACCGTCACACCAGGTATAAAGACACGAATTCTCTAAGCTCTTGAGATTAAGATTAAGAATTCTCTACAGAAAACTTTTTAGACTGACTTAGGCATCGGAGTGGGCGTGGTCGGCACCCCCAACGAGTTGTTTGTTCCTTTTTGTAGGGTCAAAGTGTTCGGTAGCAGTGAATCCTTAGGCGACACGTCACCATACCGGAAACTGTACCAACAGTTTGGCGCCGTCTGTGGGAACGATCAATTGTTCTTGCAAAAAACAAATCTGCAATGGTGACGACGAGACGTTCCAAATCGATCTTAAACGAAGTGCCGCCAACCAGCCGAGACGATGCTCGTGGAGAAGCAGAATCTGCGGATCCAGAGGCCCGGATAACCCAACTGAGTCAACAGTTAGCCCAGGCGCAGAAGAATGTGGAGGATTTGTTGGCTCAGAACGCTGTGCTCCTAGCCGCACGAACTCCGCCGCCCAATCATGATGTAGCCGATGGGACAAACCACGAAGGTTCAGGAGAGAGAAACTGGCGGAACGAGAATCATGACGGGCGGAACGAGAATCATGACGGGCGGAACGAGAACCATGAAGAGAGAGCCGGGCGGAACGAGAACCATGGAGAGAGAGCCGGGCGGAACGAGAATCGTGGAGAGCCCATCAATCCGGTTCCACCCACGGAGGCAGAAAGGAGGTTGCAGAAGATGGTTCAGGATCTGGGCGCGAAATATGATATGCTGTCAAAGACGATTGACCAGAGGCGTGATGGGAAGGAGTCCCTTGTTGACAACCTCTTCCAGCACAAGGAGTCCATATTCACCGAAGAAGTGTCCAACTGCGACTTACCTGGAAGATTCAAGGTACCTGACATTCCTGTCTTCTCAGGCAGCGAAGATCCAGTGGAGCATCTGGACAATTTCAGGTCCCATGTCTCCCTGCACAAGACACCAGATGCTGTGGCATGCCGAGCTTTTCCTCTCACCCTGTCAGGAAAAGCCCGAGACTGGCTCAGGAATCTCGCACCAAGGTCGATTGATTGCTTCGACACCCTTGGACGAAAATTCCTGGCCCAGTTCGTATCCGGGAGAGCTAGAAGGAAACCCCGAGGGTACTTACTCTCTGTGCAGCAGGGACCAAATGAGTCTCTAAAAGACTATCTGTGGAGGTTCAACCAGGAGAAGCTGAACACAGAGAGTGCACCAGACGACTTCATTTACGGTGCAATTTTTCAAGGCTTGAAAAAAGATGGACCTCTGATGGCGGAATTGGCGTTGAAACCGCCGAAAGATCTTCAAACCTTTATGGTGAAGATGGACAGGTACATCAACCAGGAAGAAACGCTCCGAGCCCTCCTCAGTAATTCCCAGCAACAACAGCAGCCGTCCACCGAGAAGCCTAAGAAAAAGAAGAATCCTGAGCCCGTACAGGATGCTGGTCCCGCAGAATATAAGAAGGTGAAGAAAAATTTCGGAGATTATAAGTGGACACCGTTGAACACCTCCATCACCGAGGTGCTCATGGAACTCAAGAAAGATCCGAATTACCAGAAACCGAGACCCATTCAAGGAAATCCCCCTCCGTACTTGGCTCACAAGTACTGCGCCTTCCACGATTCACACGGTCATCTGACCGAGCAGTGTGTTTCATTGAGGCAGTTGATCGAGAAATTCATTGAGAATGGGAAGCTAGTCCGATTCCTCGCCAATGAGAGGAATCAACAGGAGCGAGATCACTATCCGAGGCCTAGGAGGGAAGAAGATCGGGATAATAGAAGAAACTATCAACCGAGACAAGATGAAAGAAGAGAAAGAAGCCGAGAGCCAGCACCTCGGCCTCGGAGGGATGAAAGAAGGGAGAGAAGTAGAAGCAGGCCTCGGGGGGCACAGCAAGGCAATATCCCTATCATCCACACCATCTCGGGAGGATTCGGAGGAGGAGGCGAGTCCAACTCGGCTCGGAAAGCATACGCCAGGCAGCTCGATGATTTCGAAGTTTACTCGGTCCAGAGGCCCCCAAAGTCTCGGAAGTATAACCCTCTGGTTATAGGGTTTTCTGATGATGATTATGCTGGAGTCTCGCTTCCGCACACAGACGCCCTTGTGGTCACCTTGACCATAGCAAACTATCAGACCCGGCGGATCCTCATTGACACTGGGAGCTCGGCTGATATTCTGTTTAAATCAGCTTTCGATCACATGGGTGTTCCATTAGAGAAGTTGGTTCCGGTCTCGTGCCAGCTACAGGGTTTTGCCGGAGAGAAGGTGTTGCCTCTCGGTTCTATCGATTTACCTGTGACAGCCGGGACTTATCCAAGGCAAAAAGTCATTATGGTGAAATTCCTAATAGTTGATAAGGTCTCGGCCTACAATGCAATTATAGGACGTACGGCTCTCAACGATTTCAAAGCGGTGACTTCAACACCACATCTCAGCATGAAGTTTCCAACAGAAGAAGGAGTTGGAGAGGTAAAAGGAGACCAGAAGGAGGCTAGGAGATGCTACAATCTGTCCTTGAAAGATACCCCGAGGCAGCACGGTCGGGGGGAGAAAACTAAGGAGGATGGAAAATAGCAATCACCGTTGGGGGAGCCTGTGGAAGCCTTGGAGGAGTTCGAGATAGGCGACTCGGGAAACAAAATTCATATAGGCTCACAACTCCCTCAACCCATGAAGGAAGATCTGGTGGCGTTCTTGAGGCGCAACAAAGATGTATTTGCCTGGAGCCATGAAGACATGCCAGGGATTGATCCCTCGGTTATAGTCCATAAGCTGAATGTGGACCCAAACTATCGCCCTGTGAAGCAGAGAAGAAGAGCTTTTGCTGCCGAACGAAACATGGCAGTTGCTGAAGAAGTAGAGAAGTTGCTGAAAGCTGGATTCATCCGAGAGGTGGATTATCCCGAGTGGCTGGCCAATGTAGTGCTGGTAAAGAAGTCTAACGGGAAGTGGAGGATGTGCGTAGATTTCACCGACCTGAATAAAGCATGTCCGAAGGATAGCTTTCCCCTGCCTCGGATTGATTTATTGGTGGATTCGACGGCCGGGCATGAGCTCTTGAGCTTCATGGATGCCTTCTCGGGGTACAATCAGATCTGCATGGAAGAAACAGACCAGGAGAAAACTGCTTTCATCACAGACCGAGGACTTTACTGCTATAAGATGATGCCCTTCGGATTGAAGAATGCTGGAGCCACATATCAACGACTGGTGAACCGGATGTTTCAAAGTCAAATTGGCCGAAACGTTGAGGCATACGTAGATGACCTACTGGTTAAGAGTGTTCGGGCAAACAAACACATAGAAGACCTCCGAGAAACTTTTCGGACTCTAAGAAAATACAACATGAAGCTCAACCCTGCAAAGTGCGCTTTCGGAGTTTCTTCAGGCAAGTTCCTGGGGTTTATGGTGTCACAAAGGGGCATTGAAGCTAATCCAGAGAAGGTCAGAGCTGTCCTCGAGATGGAGGCCCCGAGAACAACAAAACAACTTCAACGACTGACAGGGAGAATTGCGGCCTTGAACCGTTTCATATCACGGTCGACAGATAAGTGCCTTCCCTTCTTTAAAATTTTACGAAAAGCATTTATATGGAGTGAGGAGTGTGAGGAAGCTTTCGAAAAATTGAAGGAATATCTGGCCAACCCACCACTGTTGAGCTGCCCAACCGAAGGGGAGATTCTCTATCTCTATCTGGCAGTCTCTCCCTCAGCAGTAAGCTCGGTGCTAGTCCGAGAAGATTCAGGGGTTCAGAAACCGGTCTACTTTACAAGCAAAGCACTTCATGGTGCGGAGGGGAGGTACCCTCGGATCGAGAAGTTGGCGTTCGCTTTAATCATTTCAGCCAGAAGATTGAGGCCATACTTTCAAGCTCACGCTATCCGAGTTTTAACCGAGTATCCAATGAAGAAGGTGTTGCAAAAGCCTGACCTCTCGGGAAGATTAGTCAACTGGGCAGTGGAACTCGGACAATTTGATATCGAGTTTCATCCTCGGACGGCTATCAAAGGACAGGCTCTAGCAGATTTCCTGGTAGAATTCTGTAACATTCCTGAAGCAGAAGAACTTCCTAAGGAGTCAACCTGGGTTGTGTTTGTAGATGGCTCCTCTACACAGAGCAGAAGCGGAGTAGGAGTCCTCCTCAGGAATCCCGAAGGGCAAGAGTTCGGTTTTGCTGTGAAACTGGACTTCGTTACAACAAACAATGAAGCTGAGTACGAAGCGGTGATAGCAGGATTGGCATTATCCCGAGAGATGGGGGCAACCAATGTCGAAACCCGGAGTGACTCTCAGGTGGTCGTAGGCCAAGTCCAAGGGCAATTCGAAGCACAAGAAGATAGAATGGCCAGGTATTTGGAAGAAGTACGGAGATTCCAGTCCTATTTTGAAAGGTTTGTCATCACAAAAATACCTCGGGAGGAAAACATTCGAGCTGATGAATTCTCAAAGATCGCGTCGGGAACAGAGGAAGAGATGGAAGCATCAAGAAGGCAAATTATTGTTCTGACCGAGCCTTCAATAGGTCCGAGGACCAAGGTTATGGAAGTAGACTCAGCACCGGAGGAGCCAGAGTGGGCTAGGGACATTATCCAGTTCCTTAGACATGGGCTGTTGCCCGAAGATAAGGTTGCAGCTCGGAGGGTGAAGATACAAGCAGCACGGTTTTGCCTTCTCGGGGAGACACTGTACAAAAGGGGATATTCCGAACCCCTTCTCAAATGCCTCTCCAAGGCCGAGTCGAATTATGTCCTCAGGGAAATTCATGAAGGAGTGTGCGGAGACCACTCAGGAGGAAGGATGCTGGCGCAAAAAACCATCCGAGCGGGTTACTATTGGCCCACGATCAAAAAAGACTCCGCTCTTCTTGTCAAAGCCTGTGATAAATGCCAGAGATTCGCAAGAATCATGAAAGCAAGTCCCGAGAAGCTCATCCCCCTCACTTCTCCATGGCCATTTGCAAAATGGGGGGTGGATATAGTTGGTCCGATGCCGGTAGGAAAAGGCGGACGGAAGTTCTTGATTGTAGCTGTAGACTACTTTACTAAATGGGCGGAAGCAGAAGCATTAGCAGCTATAACTACTGCGAATGCCATAACCTTCCTCTGGAAGTCAGTGGTGTGCCGGTTCGGGATTCCCCATGCTTTCGTCACAGATAATGGGAAGCAGTTTGACTGTGAACCGTTTCGGAAGTGGTGTTCGGAGCTCCGTATCCGAAACCATTATGCTTCGGTACAATACCCAAAGGCGAATGGTCAAGTAGAGGCGACAAACAAGACCTTGGTAAAGATCCTGAAGAAAAAGCTTGATAAGAAGAAAGGAGCATGGGTTGATTACGTTCCAGAGGTGCTGTGGTCGTACCGAACCACCAGAAGAACTCCAACGGGCGAGACACCATTCTCACTTACATATGGAACCGAGGTGGTGATTCCTGTGGAAGTAGGATCTCCAAGCTTCCGGGTGGCTCATTACAATCCAGGACTCAACGACGAGAATGCTAAGGTACACCTGGACCTGTTGCAGGAGAAAAGAGACGACGCTCATGTCACATGGGCGGCATATCAGAATCGAACGGCTCGGTACTTTAACAAACAGGTGGTGCCCAGAAAGTTCCAAATCGGAGATTGGGTACTCAGGAAGGTGAGCTTGATGACGAAAGATCCAACGGAAGGCAAAATGGGACCCGGATGGGAAGGCCCCTACAAGGTAATAGGATGCCATCAGAAGGGAGCTTATCGCTTGATGACCGAGACCGGAAAGATACTTCCAAGATCATGGAATGCCGAGCACCTGAAAAAATATTTCATGTAGTTCATTGTTCTCTCTTTTCAGTTTTTTACAAACAATTTCATATTCAATAAAGAATGTCTATTCCCGGTATCTACTGACAATCGTAGAAATCCAAGAATCAATCCGATCTATATACTTAGGAAAAGTCTCTCGGTTTGTCCAAAACCGAGAGCAAGAAAAGTCTCTTGGTCATTCAACACCAAGAGCAGGAAAAGTCTCTCGGTTTGTCCAAAACCGAGAGCAGGAAAAGCCTCTCGGTTTGTCCAAAACCGAGAGCAAGAAAAGTCTCTTGGTCATTCAACACCAAGAGCAGGAAAAGTCTCTCGGTTTGTCCAAAACCGAGAGCAGGAAAAGCCTCTCGGTTTGTCCAAAACCGAGAGCAAGAAAAGTCTCTTGGTCATTCAACACCAAGAGCAGGAAAAGCCTCTCGGTTTGTCCAAAACCGAGAGCAAGAAAAGTCTCTTGGTCATTCAACACCAAGAGCAGGAAAAGTCTCTCGGTCACTCAGTACCGAGAGCAGGAAAAGCCTCTCGGTTTGTCCAAAACCGAGAGCAAGAAAAGTCTCTTGGTCATTCAACACCAAGAGCAGGAAAAGCCTCTCGGTTTGTCCAAAACCGAGAGCAAGAAAAGTCTCTTGGTCATTCAACACCAAGAGCAGGAAAAGTCTTTTGGTCACTCAGTACCAAGAGCAGGAAAAGCCTCTCGGTTTGTCCAAAACCGAGAGCAAGAAAAGTCTCTTGGTCATTCAACACCAAGAGCAGGAAAAGTCTCTCGGTTTGTCCAAAACGGAGAGCAAGAAAAGTCTCTTGGTCATTCAACACCAAGAGCTGGAAAAGTCTCTCGGTCTTTCCAAAACCGAGAGCAAGGAAAACCTAAAGGTCAGTCCAATAAAGGCTATCAATGCAGGATTGCAGGTTTTCGGAAGGACAAGAGCATCCAGGAAAGAATCTGCCCACGTCCTTTCCTTAGACAACCCGAAGTGGTCATGAAAAGAACACTAAGACAAGAAAACCTCTCGGTTGGAGGTCTCCAAATGTTGAAAGATTGAAGCCTTCAAAGATAAAGAAATTAAAAGGTAAAGAAAAGAGAAGATAAAAATTCAAGAAAACAGCTTCTAGCTGGCAGGATCGTCAAGAGGGTCTTCTTCGGGAACTGGCGCGTCAAGACCCCAATTCGGAACGTCGGGCATGAAGTCCTTACCGAACTCCTCCATCTCATTAATGGCTTCTTCGGGAAAACCCACCAACGTCGGATCAACCGTCTCGGGATCAAATTTATATTGAGGATTTGTCACCAAAGTTCAAAAATTTTCGAAACCCCAATGACAACCCCGACCCCAACTCTGATCCCGAAGATAAGGCGCATAGCTCAACTGCTTCTGATAACGTTTGAGCTTTGCCCGATCGGCGTCATATCTGGCCCTGAGACGAATCAAGAGACTCTCCGAGTGATCCTGCGCCTTGAGAGCTTTATCCCTCTCGGCTGTAAGTCTTTCAACCTCATCTTTGAGTTTGTCCTTTTCAGCCTCGGCACTCAACGCATTCTTGCACGCCTCGGAGCATTCATTCTGCACAGCCGACAAACGGGTAGACAATTGATCCGCACGATCCAGCTCGGAAGAAAGACTTTCAATAGAGCGAGCGTACCGACCGTTGGCCTCCGCCACTTCGTTACTCAAACGAGCGTTAGCAGAATGCATCTCGGATATAATCGAGTCCCGGGACGCGAGTTCCTCGTCCTTGGACTGAAGAAGAGACTTCAGCGTCGCAACTTCATCCTCTAAACCCGATATGCGGGCTTGCACTTCGGGGGAAGGAGTGGGCGGAGACGCAGGACGATTTTCGCACTTCTGCCAGAGGGCAGTCATCTTCACAAGAAGCTGTCAAGAAAAAAGTAAGCAAAGTCAGAATCGGGATGCAAACAGAATAAAAAGTCCTAGCTCCAGAAACTTACCTGATAATGAGATATGAGAATGCCTTGGGCGATCTTCTCGGGAGAAGACGCCCCTGCATTCCCCAGATATCCCTCGGGGATTAAGTTCTTTATGGCCTCCATCGGATGACCCAGAAGACCCCTGCCCAAAATCTCGAAGCCGGCCGAGACCCTGGAGGAAGAGCTAGGACCCACTTGAGGTACAGCCCCGGTGCTTGGGCTGGCCTCAGCACGAGACTCGCTCCTAGTAGAAGTCTCGGGGAGCACGCCAGCTTCAGGAATAACGTTCTCGGAATCAATCCGAGACTCCTCAGCCACTCCAACATGGGGAGTTGTTTCGGGTTGACCGGGACTTTGAGTTTCAGGAGCAGATCCCGGCACCTCCTGATCAATCACTTCCCGAGAGGAGCAAGGCTCTTCAACGTCCTCAGCCTCGGACATTCCAGTAGGAGTCTCGGTTTGTATAGGCGCAGAACATGAAACTTGGGGGGTGGAGCACCCCGTTTCACGATTTTCTTCAGGGGGTGGTGGTGTTTCTGGACGTTCCGAAGAAGGAGTTCGGGGAGTACCTTCTACTTCAGACTCTTCAGCCAAAGGCTCGTCTCGGGGGGTGCTGACTTCTTCATCCATCTCTTCGAGAAAGTCACCACTTGAAGCGACAGGCTCTTGGCGCACTTCCTCTTTGTCGGAAGGTATTATAACCGCTTTACCCCACAATCGCCCGGCGTCCGCGAGTCTTTGAGCCATTCGGTCCTGGCCTGTAAGCTTCCGTTTCCTGGCCGGATGCTTTACCCTACGCGCAACTGGGACATCTCGGGCCTCAGGTACATTTCCTTCTCCTTCTCTAGACCTCTCAGGTACCGCACATTGTTCACCATGGAACGAAGCCTCGGAGCCAGACTCATCCCGTGGAACAAAGGAAGGAGCAGGACTAGCCTCGGGAATGAAACCCCGAAAGCTGGCAGACCCCTCTTCAACGCTTACCCTAGGTGATGGAGCCGAAGGAGGAGTTCTCCTCGCACCTGAAGCGGCCAAAGGAATCTTCTGTTTCTTTTGTGCAGGAACATCCCCGAGAACTTCCTCAGGTGACCTCTTATTAGTCGTAGGTCTCGGGGATGGAGGGGCTTCATTCCTCTTCTTGACAGCTCCCCTCTTGGTGATTAACTGTTTGTCTCTCGGAATGTCATATCCGAGAAACTGCCTCATATTCTCCTCGGTGACGAGATTGTCAAAATCGACTTCTTCAAACTTGTCGGCCTTGACTCTGGCAGCGGACCACCCACTTATCTCCTTAACATCCTCCAGTTCGGATACAGTGAGCGAAGGGGGGTCACTTCGGTCAGGTCGCAACAACTGCCAAGTCCGAGGCATCATACGATCTTCAGGAAGGAGAGTACCTTCGGGGCATTCCCACTCCCCGGAAACTCTGAAAAACTGCATCTCCCAGAACTTGTTGTTCGTCAGCCCACTCTTGAGCTTGATGAAAACAGGCGGGTGACGGACGCAGAGTTCAATCATTCCCTCTGCAGTCTGCCTCGGCCTATAGATGTTGAAGAATTGCAGGATGTTCATCTCCTTCTTCAACACAAGCCTCCATAGGATGTAAGAGGCGAACAGGTACCGCCAAGCATTTGGCATTATCTGACTGGGCGCGATCATCAGAAAAAGAACGAAGTCTCGAGCAATCTCCGGAAACGGTAATCGGAGCCCAGCAAGAAACATCCTCTCATAAAGGGTAATATCGCCGCCATTAATGGACCGAGCTCCAGGCGCCTGATAGAACATCTTCACAGTTGGAGAAATTTCATAGTTCGAGCGAAGGACACCCTCATGCTTCGCGAAGATGATGGAATCGACCCTGCTCTCCAAAGGAGAAAGATCCACGGAGCCGTCGGATCTCTTTGTCCGAGCCCGAGACGAGGCTGAGACAGCTTTCTTGGGAGCCATGGAAGAAAGAAGAAAGGCAGAAACAGAAAAATACAGAGAAAGGAAAAGTTTGGGGAGGAAGACGACAATGGAGTATCGAGAAAAGGAAGTATCAGTGAGTGAACAGTACAATATCCCAACTTTAAACGCCTCCACTACCACGTGTCCGAAATGCCAAAGGGCGCTGTCGATTCAAAATTTCCGAAGGTGAAAAGGCGCGCCTTCCGTAAATTCAGCATTAAATACGCTGCCTCGACAATACCATTTAATGATGACAAAAAGGCGGCTGTGCAGAGATGACGTCGACATTGGGAAAAGAAGCGGTCAAATTTAAAATTTGAACTGTTGAAAAGACGCGCCCTGCGCAAACATCAGATACAGACTGGCAGCCGGAAAGTAATTCTCTTATTTCCGTTTATTTCTGAAATTAGAGAATTAGGGGGGTAACTGTTAGGGATAAAATCAACCCTAGAGACACGTGGATCCAATGACATCTCGGAGTTATGTCTCGGCTACTTGTTCCGCGTGGTTCCATCCAGTGAAGGGAAGGTCGTTTAGGTCCGAAGACATCTCGGAGATATGACGATGTCTCGGTCTTAACATTCCAGGTTACGGTATATAAAATATCCCGTGATCTCCCAGCCAAGATGGAGTGAACATATCTCGGATATTTGTGCCTCGGAGTAATAACACCTCGGTATGATATCGAGTCGGTGCGGTATCTTCTCGGGGTGATATCCATTGGATGAGTCAACATCTCAGAGTATAAATATCTCGGACTTACACAACCCTGTTATGGTGAGGATATATCCCGAGATCTCCAGGTAAGAGCGGAAACGTCTCGGATATCATCACCTCGGAGGTCAGCTGAAATGTGCTACAGTCTCCTAAGAAGGTGCCATTCGCCATACCCGTCTCAGAATTCGATAAGGATAGAATCCCAGGAGATCAGGGATAAACTACAGATCCATGATTTATGGGATAAGATGGTTATTGACATGGAATCGAATTTAAAGAAGTACAAACGCAATCAACTGCGGATTCAACACTCCTACTCAAATTCCCAGAAGATATGATTAAAACTCAAACCAGGCTAGGACTCAAACTCCTAATCCAACTCAATGTCAAGAGGGTCCGGCCTATAAATAAAGACTGTCACACCAGGTATAAAGACACGAATTCTCTAAGCTCTTGAGATTAAGATTAAGAATTCTCTACAGAAAACTTTTTAGACTGACTTAGGCATCGGAGTGGGCGTGGTCGGCACCCCCGACGAGTTGTTTGTTCCTTTTTGTAGGGTCAAAGTGTTCGGTAGCAGCGAATCCTTAGGCGACACGTCACCATACCGGAAACTGTACCAACAGTTGGAAACTTCATGCTGAGAACGATTTGTCGTTCCCACAGACGGCGCCAAACTGTTGGTACAGTTTCCGGTACGGTGACGTGTCGCCTTGTAATTCGTTGCCTTCCTCGATGTTCGTTCTCCTCGTAATCTGCAAAATAACAAACGGCTCGTCGGGGGTGCCGACCGGACCCCCACTCCGATGCCTAAGTCAGTTCAAACTTATTTTCTGGAGAATATCAGTAATCTCAATAGTTCAGAGAATCTGTTTTAATACCTGGCGTAGTAGTCTTATTTATAGGCTCACAGTTATAAAACTGCTAAAATACTTGGAGCATAATCTGATTAGGAGTCTGAGTCCTAGATCACATGGTCTTAAGTCTTATCTTCATAGAATTCAAATTGGGTAGTAGAGTCCAAACTGGATATGACACTCTCTTTAGCTAATGTCATTCTATTAGGTACCTTATCCCATATTGGATGGGATAAAAGTCTATCTTGATATACTCGAGATATACGTCTTTTTGGAGATAACGAATGGTCTTATCAATTGGGTCTAATCTTGCTGGGCCGACCTGATGGGCTCGGCCCCCGATACTACCTTAGGCCCACATGTCTTTGGTGTTAATTTTATCCCCAACAGTTACTATTTGGAACTAGGAGCTCGGGCATAGTCTCCTCAGGATAGTACCCTCGAAATAATACTCTCGGTATGTGTCATCTCGGTACATACTTTTCGCCTCGGTAGAATACCCTCGGATCAAACTTCTCGGATTATACTTTCTTCTCGGTATATCACCTCGGATTTAACTTTTCGCCTCGGTAAAACACCTCGGATCTAACTTTTCACCACAATAAATCACCTCGGATCTAACTTTTCACCACAATAAATCATCTCGGATCTAACTTTTATCCTCAATAAATCACCTCGGATTTAACTTTCAGCCTCAATAAAACACCTCGGATCTAACTTTCAGCCTCAATAAATCACCTCGGATTTATCTTTCAGCCTCAATAAAACACCTCGGATCTAACTTTCAGCCTCAATAAATCACCTCGGATTTATCTTTCAGCCTCAATAAAACACCTCGGATCTAACTTTCCACCACAATAAATCATCTCGGATCTAACTTTTATCCTCAATAAATCACCTCGGATTTAACTTTCAGCCTCAATAAAACACCTCGGATCTAACTTTCAGCCTCAATAAATCACCTCGGATTTATCTTTCAGCCTCAATAAAACACCTCGGATCTAACTTTCAGCCTCAATAAATCACCTCGGATTTAACTTTCAGCCTCAATAAATCACCTCGGATTTAACTTTCAGCCTCAATAAATCACCTCGGATTTAACTTTCTCGGGGTATACCCTTTTTACAGAAACAGCATAGGCTTGTCTTGGAAAGCCAATTTCAAAAGCTTGATATTGGTTTCTTCAAGTCTCCCTCCTCTTTTTCTTCTAGTCCGACGTTGCCTTTCTCCAAAACCCACAGCTTCAATCCTCGCGCAACGCACTGAACCCCTTTCACTCTCAAAACAAGCTTGGTCATCATGAAGCCACAACTGCATCGGTAAATTGCGGATCTCAAAGTTTCCTAATGATGAGAGGGAACCATATGAATTGTGGGCCTCGGTGGAAAAAATAGAGGCTTCTCGATTCTGTCCGAATTTTGGTAGAACCACCCGCTAGATCGTCTTAGACCCTTTCTGTCAAAGGAGTCCATAACAACTCCCCTCCATTCTTCATTCATACATAACACCGTTTGGGACTCCGACGTCTCACTGGGTGAAGACCCGAAGTGCTTGGGAGTTCATGGGCTTCACACGGCCATTATTGGGACCTCTGGGCCATGAGCTCAATGGAAACCAATTGGGGTTGTGCATAGGTGGGCCACCATCAATACTTAAATCACCGAAGTTCTACCCCATCGGTGTTCTGACTCAAGATTTCGGCCAAAACATTTTTTTTTTTTTTTTTTTTTTTGCACAGCTCCTACGTTTCTCATTGTTTCCTCGATGAACTGGAGCGTCGTGGCCCACGACTCGCGGGTATCTCTGAGCATGGGAATTCTCATCCAGACCTCTCTCGTCTACGTTTTTCCCTCAGCTCTCAGTCTTGGAGTTTCAACAAGAATTGGGAACAAAATAGGTGCCAACTGGCTGGAAAAAGCCAGAATTCCCATGGTCGTCTCCCTAGTTTGAGCCGTCGGATTAGGCCTTGCAGCCATGCTGTGGCAATCTTCTTGAGGTTCGTGACAAAAATAGGAATCGCCGGGCTCATGTTTTATTTTCTCTACAACACGAATTGGATGGTTCAGGTAGACAGGGAAGGCTAATCTTGCTCCTCAATTTGCTCTTACTAAGACCCACAAATTCTTCACGATCGGGATTGGGCTCTTTGTGACAACGCCGCAATTCTTCATCCGCCCCACTGGAATTGATTAGAATGGGTTCTAATTCATAACCCCGAGGATGGAGGATCTGAATTTGACCCGAGATGAGCCGGCGTGGATCTTCCTTTGGAGCTCGAACAACATGCTTTCGATGACCATCTGGGGGGCTGGGGAGACCGGATCTTTGAGACAACGACCCGACCAGCACCTGATCCGAGGTGGAGACATTCTGGGTTTTGTTGAACTCAGAGCCCTGGGTTCTGCACCGCGTTGAAGACTTCGAAATCAAGCAGATTCTGGTTTGCTCTCCGCCAATTTCAACTCCTGTTGGATCTCCCTTTGACGAGGGTTTTGATCTCGTTCCCATCAGCTTCTTCAGAGAAGGAACCAGGAACCGGACCGGGTTGGTTTCACCTTTTTTTTTTTTTTTTTTTTTTTTTTTGTTATGCTTATTGGGCCGACTCCCTGCCTCTTGAACCATCTTCTTCTTTTGTTTTTTCTTTTTGGACTGACCTGTTTGGGCCTTCTGAACCAGGCCTGCTAGATCCCAAAATCCCCTTTCTTTTTGACCCATCTTTTCCTTTGTCTTGTTTGGATTTTTCGGAAGTGGGAGATCTGACTTAGAGGAAATATCTGCTTTCATCTCTTGGTCTTTTCTTGTCATCTCTACAGAGAAGGTTAATAAACACATTGCCGATACTATGGACGAGCAACATGCCTTGTTGTCAGCAATTAATTTTGACGCTAAAAAACCAGATCTAGAGATATACTTTTATTGATTCAGAAATCTCTTTCTAATAAGAGGAAAGGCATGGGCTAAGAACTTTTAAAGTTTTACGTGAAATCAAGGCTTGAAAAGTTCAAACCATCACTCCTCTTATAAACCCAATTATTTGTCTTGTAGTGCCAATAAAAAATATTAAAAATCAGCAAGTATTAGAAGAGAAGCATCATTCCAACCAAAACTCATAGTATAGTTGAAAGGCTTCATGTTTTTTAATGAAGCGCTTGTAAACGCACAAGGGCACAATAATTATTGATCTTTGTCTAAAGAGAGTTTCAGATCTGACACTCCAAAATTTCTTATCATTGGATTTCATAATAGCACAGATAGTCATCCACACTATGAATTTCTTTCCACAATTTAACAAATCGAAATGAAAATAAAAGTATGGACTTATCTTGCTTTTCTGACGAAGGTGAGCACTGATTCGATGCCAATTGAATACTGATACGTCATAGTTGAACGTGATCTACTATGTACGACTGTAGATCTATATAGATCTGTCTTGGTCCAGTGATGATCTTTGAAGGAAGAAACCACAGACCAGTTTCAGCCATGATTTATCGCGTAGTCACCGTTGCGGATTTTTTTTTTCGCAAGAACGATTTGTCGTTCCCACAGACGGCGCCAAACTGTTGGTACAGTTTCCGGTACGGTGACGTGTCGCCTTGTAATTCGTTGCCTTCCTCGATGTTCGTTCTCCTCGTAATCTGCAAAATAACAAACGGCTCGTCGGGGGTGCCGACCGGACCCCCACTCCGATGCCTAAGTCAGTTCAAACTTATTTTCTGGAGAATATCAGTAATCTCAATAGTTCAGAGAATCTGTTTTAATACCTGGCGTAGTAGTCTTATTTATAGGCTCACAGTTATAAAACTGCTAAAATACTTGGAGCATAATCTGATTAGGAGTTTGAGTCCTAGATCACATAGTCTTTAATTTTATCTTTCTGATTATGAGTCTGAGTCCTAGATCACATGGTCTTAAGTCTTATCTTCATAGAATTCAAATTGGGTAGTAGAGTCCAAACTGGATATGACACTCTCTTTAGCTAATGTCATTCTATTAGGTACCTTATCCCATATTGGATGGGATAAAAGTCTATCTTGATATACTCGAGATATACGTCTTTTTGGAGATAACGAATGGTCTTATAAATTGGGTCTAATCTTGCTGGGCCGACCTGATGGGCTCGGCCCCCGATACTACCTTAGGCCCACATGTCTTTGGTGTTAATTTTATCCCCAACATAACTAAATGAATAATAATTTAATTATAATATCATTACAATACGTGACATAAGTTATGAGTTGTTTTTAGTGTAAAAATACTTAAAAGTAAAAGATAAATAATTTTCAAATTTTAAAAAAATTGCCCTTCAAATTCTCAATGTTGGCTCGCCGTTGCCCGTGAAAGGGACTAGTCCAAGACCCATCCTTGACTCGACTCGATCGACGAGTCCACTTGGCCTCCGACGATTGGACCTGATTGGAGAGGATCTAGATGCCTTTATGTGATCGAGTTTCCATTTGGGAAAGAAACGTGAGATCAGGGAACCTTCCTGAAATGGAAAGAAAGGGTTGTCAAGTATGCCAGAAGACTGAGAAAAGCACCCCTCTCATAGATGATGACTTCTCAGGACTGGTGCCTTTTGCCAGAAAATCGAGATGCCTTTTGTCGCTTTATGACCTCTACAAGTACAGAGCCGAATAAACGAAGATTTTACTGTTTGCTAACGTTTTTCCTGTTTGGATTTGGCTTTAGCCCTTAAGGTGCTGTAAAAAAATTACAGTTAATTTTCATTAGTCAACATCTAATTTTTTAAGTGTTAATGCTCTAGTATCAAGATCCTGCATGTGGGAATTGGCGGATTATCGTAATCAATTCTTGCCATCACCTCTTGGATCAAGATCGTGGCCATTCATTTACAATGAAAGGCCAAGATCATGCCATGTCGTGAGGCCAAAAAAATTCATCCCTGTTCCCTTTGCTTCTTCGGCTGCTCTGCTGCATGCCCTCCTCTCTCCTCCATGACCCACGGCCGGCCAAGGACCCATGGCGCAAGTCCATGGGTCTCCTCCATGGCCGTGGCTAGAGATCGAGGAGGGATATATATTGACAAGGATCTATTGGTTTTATATATATTTATACTATGTATCTGTTCCATGTTTACTGATTATTCTGGAAGCATCTCCAATATTTCCTTGTATAAAAAAGTTTACGATCGATTAGCTTGATTAGTATCTCTATATTAACTCATGCGAAGCACCATCCTCCTATATCTCCCTCATGGCCTCATATCTTTGTTTTGGTTGAATTTTCCTCGAATTAATATTTAGGCAGCAAGAGGTTGGCCGGGCATATGAGAAGATTGCATTTATCATACATATCCTACGAAATTTGAATTTTCTTTCACAGGAACAGGGTAGACCATTGCCAAAGATTGGAGAATGGGATGTTAATGACCCAGCTGCTTCAGCAATCTGCACTTAAGACCTATCTCAGCACTGTAAATCCCTCCATGTGAATTAAAACTCATGGAATGGTTTGTTTATATGCAAATTCTTTTGGTCTTCGTATTGCTTTCTTTAATACTTACAATTCCAATCACCCTGTCCTTGGTATTGGTGTACTCACTTCCTCTTGTTGTATTTAATTGATCCAGCCTCTTACTTTACACAACTACGTACAAACATGTTTTTCCTACTTTTCGTGTATCTTAACTCTTCCATCTTCATCTTGACATCCTCATTTTGGCATAGAACTCGTATTGTCTAATTACTAATGTCCCTGCAAATTGATTTTTATGGCCATCTTCTGAGCTGGTTATGAATGTCAATGATATATATATATATATATATATATATATATATATATATACATGCATTATTGAAGATATGGGTAAGAATTTTTTGATGAGACAGCCATGTTGCCTTATGATGATACCTGTGGGCTAATATATTGCTTTTTTATTTTGATGTTTACAGCAGAAAAAATGGTGTTGCTGCATACAATCTGCTTATGCAGAATCATGAGGCTTCTCTTACCTCATAATAGCTTGAATAGAAAAAGCGTCGTTAATTTGTTCATCCCCGAGCCCAAAACATATTCCAGAAGACTGGAGCTGTATTCAGAAGCTATGATGGATCCTACTGGATTTGTTTGTTGTGTCTTAACTTGGTGATAATGTGCTCTTAGAGAAGTTCAAGGAACAATGTTATTATTGGGTGCTGCTTCCCTTCTTTATTGAAATCGTATGACTTGACACTACTATTTGTGACAATTTGTTTCTTCATATTTGAGTGAATTTGATTTCCTCTTTCCTGGTTAGCTGCATAGTTATACCTAATGAGGCTTTCCTATTTCTCTTAAAATAGTTGATGGTTGATGGTTCATCATGGAATCAATGGCTATTCCCTTCGTCCATATACCAGCTGGGCAAAGATGTAGATTGGAACAAACAAACTGCAAAATTATCAAGCAGATATAATTTTATATATATAGAAATGATCCCTACACTCATTTCTCACAACAGTCTCACAACAAGCTGACGTGGCTGGTAATATTTTATTATTTTTTTTGTTTTGTTTTCTTTTCTTTTTGTAAAAAAATAATAAAATATTACCAGCCATGTCAGCTTGTTGTGGGGCTGTTGTGAGAAATGAGTATAGGAATCATTTCTCTTTTATATATATATTTTCTAAATTGGAAATGGTAAGCAGAACTTGGATTACAATGTCATGCATACGACTCATCGAATATTGTGAAGGTATTGCACGATTATTAAGTCTCGGTATTGAGTTTTTACTAGGTAAGATTGAATTTTATAGGTGACTTTAAGAAGTTTCTAACTGTAACTTCAACTATTTTTTTTTTTTTTTTTTGAAGTAATATTGCATATATGGTTAGCAATTTTCTAAGTTGTGTCAAATGCCAAATGGTATGAAGAGCCAACCTATTAACATCGTATGGATCACATCACATGGCATTGGCCGGAAACATTGTAGCGTGACGTGACCTTAACAAGGACATTAAGAATTTAAGTAGAAAAAATTGTGACATCTTGAAAAGTTAAAGTTTTCGTAGTAGTTTTTTATTAGGTAAAATTCAGCTTCATAAATACTTCTAAAAAGCTTCAATTGTAACTTTAACTAAATTCTTTTGAAGTAATATTGCATAAGTGGCTATTGCTCTCATAGTCATGACATTGCTAGACTCAGATTTAACAATTGTTATGGCCACTAAACCCAAACTACCAAACTAACCCTAATCGAAAGCCAATTAATCAGATTAGAACCGAATCCAAATCAGATTGAAAATCAAAACTCCAGAGATTTGAGCACCCCTACTTATTCAAAGAATCAACTCATATATCAATGTAAAAAGTATCTTTAATTAACGTACCATAGATGACACATCTCTTCAACAAACGTCAAAGTGTCAAGCAACTCAACTAGTATGATAAACTACAAAACTTTTAATAAGGTGAAAGGGTTACATGATAGCTCCATCTTGTGCTAATAAATTAACCCATAGATGTCCCAAGTTTCCGATTAAATAAGCATTTCAAAAGGTAGACTTGGAGGACGCTAGCTCCAACGAGTGCTGCTGATTCAAGTATTGCCTTATGGACTGCTCTCTGGCTCATTTCATCATTAACTGCAACATTATAATAGCATTATTCAAAGATATAAATGAACTTCACCAAATTAATCTTTACTTATGACTAACGAGTCTTCATAAGAAAAGGGATCTCGATCCCTTAGAATTCCATGCCCGAATTCCAGAAAATTTTGGCAGAGAAAAAAAAGGGGGGTGCGGAGCTTGAGTTGCTCAGACAGATTTTCAGAAATTTCAAGTCACAAGGCTTACTTGCTTGTTGCTTTTTGGTTGTGATGTAACATAAAAAAGTAAAAGTATACTTTTGAGTATTAAGTATTTTGAGTTGTTTGTTAATGCTTTTACTTTTTTACTAAAAAGCAAAAAGATACACCGGAAAGCGATACCAAACAAGCCCGTCTTCAAGTAGTACCTATTGCCTGGCGGTCAGTCTGAGCTTGTAACCAATGCTGTTCAAAATATATATCGTTAATGGCTTCATCCAACTTTGCTATATGTTCCAGCAAGGGGGTCAAATGAGCTGCAGAGATCAACAACAATTTCTAATCACTACTATTCAATGGAGGTCGATAAAAAAAAAAAAAAAAAAATAGAGAAAAAAAAAAAAAAAAAAAAAAAAAAAAAAAAAAAAAAAAAAAAAGGGGAGGAAGAGGAAGCCTCTCACCATCTTTTGCATGCTCATCAGAGAGTGCGAAGTGACCAACATGTACATCAAAGTCAATGGTTTCATGGTAGGGAGACCTATTAGTGAAACAGAAACGATAAACCCCTTTATTTGGAGCCACAAAATGAAATTTCTCGCCTGTCCAATCACGAAAATCACGAATCTGCTCGCCACTCGGTCCCTTTACCTGATAATATATTATCAACACATCAGTAAAATTACTATAGATTCCTTCTAAGGTGGAGCACAAGGAAACAAACCAGAGAAATTCTACAAAAGCTCTTAACTTCTTTAATATCACCCACATATCATATGTCCCACTCTATCGACACTGATCCGATAGCAGTTATTTCTCTTTTGCCAACTCCAATCACCTATCAGTATTCAATGACTTAACAATACGCACGCTCATACATAGTTGTAAAACATTTTAATCTATCTAGCTTATAGAATTCTAGCTTCAAAGATATTCCATCAAGGAAACCTGCCCCCATTACCCAAATTCCCACCAACCAACCAACCTTTGAATAAAGTAACTCCCCAACATCACATACTATTTGCCCCCAACTTGAAATGGCAATGAAAAGAGATCAAATGACTTTCTTTTTTTTATGAATTAAAACTTCATAACCAAACACCAAAACAGTACATCAGTACTCCAGTAAAAACTGAAACTCTTCCAAAAGGAAACACTGACCCAACTACTGAATACAGTAGCAAAATCAAAGCTGCAGCAAGCAAACTACTGCATTAGTAGCAAAACTCAACTACAGGCTACAAACAAGCTGCAACAAGCAGCATCCAGGAAAATCTGGAAGCACAATTCAACAAATAGTAAAATCCTATTCACTATAAAACCCACCAGCAGGGATGCGAACCAACCAAATCAGCAACCACATCACTCAAGCCAGACACAAACAATTACACCAGTCCATCGGAAAATGATTTGTGAAGAAATTTTAATTATAAAGTGTCATATGATGTCATCAAATGACATTTTTTATTAAAAGCCCTTATTTTAATCAAAAAGGAGGCAAGGGGACAGTTTCCCTTCCCCGTGTATCAGCCCTCCAGTCCATATAGAGACGAGAGCTATCTGATTGCCTAATCCCTTGAAAACTCCGATGACTTTTCCTTCTACTTCTAGTCATGTCATAAATGCCATTCCTCAAGAGAATGCTAAGCAGACTTATTTAGAGAGCACCAAAATCTCCATTATTGCATTCCCAACCTCTTTCATCTTAATCAGAATGATATAATTAAGTAAAAGCATTATACCAAACAACAACAACAAAAACTCTTTTTTTTTTTTTGAAAAAACTAATGTTAAATATCCAATATTATTGCAGATCGTGTTCAATTCCAATTGTGAACTAATTGCAGATGACTATAAAAACAGAAAAAGAAAGAAACCATCCTAATATTCGAGAAAAAACCCATCACCGATAACTCATCAAACTCGGCAGAAAACAATCTAAAAGCACAAGATTTATCAATAAAACACAAACAATGAAAAAGAAGAAGATAATATAACATACGACGAGATCGACATCGAGACCGCCGAAGGTTTGAGGCCAGCGCGAATCGCGCTTAATGACGACGAAAGAGACATGAACAATGTCCCCCTCGTACTTGACATCGTGGGAGAAGCACTCTTCTTTCTCCAACCAAAACCTTATCCCTTCGGTTCCTCTGCATGTCAATAGTAAACACGCCGCCACTATCGCCACTGCATGTCTCAAACCCCACAACTCCATCTCTTTACGATGAACGTGCGCAAAAGCAGAAGCTCCCGGCCTCCACAGGATTCACTGCATGTCTATGTTGTTAGTCTAAATTGTTGATATGTTAGAATAAGTTCATGAATCTTTTGTTTATGGAAAAACGTGTGAGAAATATTTTGTTTTGACACGTTAACTTAAAGCCATAATTCACAAAATTTTGGCTACCAATTAAATCAGAATCACAAAAGGCATTATTGCATAATATCCCAATAATTTATATACTTTCCTTTTTGAATAAGCAGACAAAAATCCCAAAAATATTAGCCTGATTATCCTCTATTTCCTTATTTGTTTAATCTTTTTTTTTTTTTGCTTCTTAGTACAATTATGATAAGAAATAGGAACAGCTAACCAGTTTATTTAATGAATAATGATAGTTGTACACCAAGTGTACAACAATCATACAACACCCCTTCACAAGGGGTGGGTCCCACAGTGTATGGGGCCCACCCCTTGTGAAGGGGTGTTGTATGATTGTTGTACACTTGGTGTACAACAATCACTCCCCTTATTTAATCTTTTTTGCTTTTTAGGGCCTATTTGGGTTTACGATTTCAAAAAATGCGATTTAAAAATAGTGATTTTAAAATATGCAATTCGAAAAAAAAAAAAAAAAAATTTAAAAACACAGTTAAGCATTTAGAAAATCGCAGTTTAACCTTTAAAATCGCAAGTTAGCCTTTAAAATTATGCGTTTTCAAAAAAGTACTCACTTACCTGCAATTTGAAAAAGATACTTCCTGCGTTTTCAAATCGTAATTTTTTAAAAATGCAATTCCCAAACAGTTCATTTTTTGCGATTTGGTTTAAAATCACACTTTTTGTCTACGAAATAGCAATCTCAAACACACCCTTTATAAACTTGAGAAAAGAGAAAAGTGGATGACAATATTAAGTATAATTGAAAAATGCAAAATCAGTCCCTATAATTAGCCTAATTTACAAATTACTCTCTGCAGTATAAAAAATAATTCAGAGGTCTTCAAGGTAGGCCAAAATAACATTTAGTCACTGCAGTCAAATTTTATCAAAACGTACACTACTTGATGGATTCTGTTAGTATGCCACGTCAGTACAATGATATTTATATTTATATTTTTAATATATTAATATATTTTTAATTTTTATATATTTATATTTTTAATATATTAATTTTTTTTTATTAAGAGTGACACGTGTCAACATTCTATTAGTGCTGACGAGGCACACTAACGGAATCCGTCGAGTGTTTTAACGAAATTTGACTGCATGGACGTACGACTAAATTATTATTTTGATTTACCTCGAGGGACTTTGAATTATTTTTTATATCGCAGAAAGTGATTTGTAAATTAAACCAATCAATGACTGATTTTGCATTTTTTTAGTTATACTTAATAATGTCGTCCATTTTTCTCAAGTTTACTAAAAAGCCAAAAAGATTAAATAAACTGATTAGCTGTTCCTATTTCTTGTCATAATTGTACTAAAAAGCCAAAAAAAAAAAAAAAAAAAAAAAAAAAAAAAAAGAAGAAGAAGAAGAAGAATAAAAAGATTAAACAAAGAAGGAAATAGAGTATGATCAGGCTGATATTTTTGGGATTTTTTTTTTTTTGGCAACATATTTTTGGGATTTTTTTCTGCTTTATTCAAAAAGGAAAGTATGTAAATTCTTGGGATATTATGCAATAATGCCTTTTGTGATTCTGATTTAATTGGTAGCCAAGATTTTGTGAATTATGGCTTTAAGTTAACGTGTCTAAACAAAATATTTCTCACACGTTTTTCCATGAAGAAGGTTCATGAATTTATTCTAACATATCAACAATTTAGAATAACAGCATCTATGTGATTTGTTCAAAAATAAAAATAAAAAATAAAAAAAACAGCATCTATGTGATAGTATAAACTACCGCATAGAAGTCGGATTCGTTTGTTAGAGAGACAACTGCCGCCAATGTTTGGACCGATCGAGGTTCTTGTTCTGGAAGGACAAACATACTCAAATTCCAAAGTCCAAACGCTGTCATTTGTTTGATTGTGGAGTTGTTTTGTGTTTTGAATTCCACGTGAGAGATCTTTACTGGGTAAGACAACGGTGTTGAACAATTGAGGAATGCCACGTGGATATGGTTACGTCAGTTCAACTCTCCATCAGAGTTAGGCTTCAGGTATTTTTTTTTTTTTCTTTTAATTAAGTGGTAAAATATGAATCATTTAATTTAAAAATAATTAAATAAAAAACACTATAACTATTACCACAAATCTTTTACATATTATTTATAAAATTGTATTATCCCTAATATTTTTCATGTTATTTACAAAGTATTTTGAAAACGGAACAGTATCAGTGCAAGGAGTTGACCACGTCGGAACATGCTGCAACCTAGGAATCACCAGGCGAGATTCAGCGGAAACCTTAATTTCCATATTCATAAGGGTAGGGCAGTGGATATATTTTCTTAATTTTATCAATTATATATTTTCTTGTAAATTTGTTAAAAAAGAAAAAAGACTCTATTTTGTTTTGTTTTGTAACGTGATTACACATTACATATTCATCTTCCGGATTTTACACATTCCATACAACACATATCATTCAAAAAACGTGAGATTTTATCTTTATTTTGTTTTGTTCTTTCCTTTGTCCTAAATCATTTCCATTTGTTTTGTCATCAGATTTTTCTGAAAACGAACATTAATGGCCAGGGAATATATACATTGAGATATATAGTCTCAAAAAGTGACTTGCATGCATGCGTGTGACAGATGGGTATATAACAAAGCAGCAAGAGTAAATTACATTGATACCTAATCCAAAGCATATGAACAAGCAGAGCATCTATTATACCTAATCCAAAGCATATGAACAAGAAGAAGAGCATCTATTAATTAGGATATAGCAGCATGATCTTTCCAACATCCAAATCTAGCCTCATCTGAAGTCTCCTCTGATGATTAAAAAATTCCACAAATAAATCCTTAAGCAGTTTAGCTCTCTCGTACTCTTCACTTCCAGAATGGACTACCCTTAACTCGTTACTTCCAATGTTCCCTTGCTGTAATTTTATCTGCAGAGTAAATGCTAATGAGTTTTAAGAAGGAACCAACCAAAAAAAAAAAAAAAACACTTGAAATTATTTACTCCAACCTCCTGAGTGTTCATGCAGGCAAAAGGGTGAAATTACAGGACACGAAATTGGGGAATAGAATCTCTCCATTTCAAACGAGAGTATCCCATTTCACGGCCAAGATTTAAAGTTGGTGTATTTATAATGTTGACGTTGCACCAACTTTAAATTTTGACTATAAAATGGAGCTGTTATACAATTAATTGATGATGGGGCTGTATGCCATAAACATGATACAACCCCCTATAGTGCTTGAGAGCGCAGCATCACCTTTCTCTACCAAAATATCCACAATATGCTCTATCTCTTAGCAATAACATATTCAACCCCACTGGCCCAAAAGCCAAAAAAAATATATTGAAACACACTGCTTGCCTGAGAGGTAACCGCCTGGATCCACGTTGATGCTCTTAGGGCATTATGCCCTGACATTTTCTCAATTATCACCCATGGCCTGCAGATAATGAGTTGGTAAGGAACACCAACTCTCTTGTGATTAAAGCTAAATAGAAGTAAACCAAAAAGCACATGCAGTAACAAGGAAATAAAAAAGAGCAATGGATCGACAATGAATTATTCAAAGCATGGGGCATATTGTATAATCAACGAAATGGCCAAAAGCATTAAATGTATCAATTAGATACAAAAGAATATGAGGAAGAAATAAAAGTGAAGAGCAGCCAATAAGATGCTAGAAAGCCTAGAATAATGCATATGCATGCATACCTTTCTCTTGAGGACATGATGATGTGGTTGGAATTATCCAGAAAATCACTTAGCTTTAGAAATTTCTTTTCACAATCTAACACAAGGGCTCCCTGTGTTGATGGCGCTGAAGTCAAATTCGGGAAAACATAGACTTGAGGTGATATGGAAGTTTCTCTATGTATGAACTCTGCAACCGATAAGGGAGTTAAGCCTTTATCCAGATTCTCAAGCAGAATCACATAATGGTTTCCTAGCCCCCCAATATCCGTATCTTGTGTAGTCCTTTCCAGATGACTGTCAATCCTCCCTGCTTCAGACATACACGTACACAAACAAATGCATTTGACTGAAGGCAAAGAGTGCAAAGGTAGATTCATCCTGGGTAGTTTGCTCATATACAAACAATGAGTATATTGGGAAAAAACTGTAATTTAACTCATTTTCAGACTCCTACTTAAATATTAGGAGGGCAAAAACACGAGGCACAAGGCAGTGACAAAGGTCAGAGCCCCATGAAGGAGGGCTTGGTATTTTGGGATCTAGAACTTTCGAGAGTAGAGTTTAGCTTACTCTCCATTACGTGTGGCAATTCATGTTCATGCGTCGAATTTGAACTGTATCGGTAAGATTACATAGGTTAATCATACTCTTAACACATTTAATTAATTAGGCAGACCCTTAATCCTAACCTTCTAATTTTAAATTGAATTCTGAATCATGTTAAAAGTGGTGAGCTCTAAATATCACATATTAGGTTCAGGTCATATCAAAACATAAATATAAAATTATATAGATTAATCCTAACTTGACCGGGTCGTACTCTTGCTAATTTAATTTCGTATTGAGTTGGTGCGGAGTGTGTCGTGCCAATTCCTAGTCTCCATAATGAGATAAGTACAAACCTTCATATGGGCATGTTGTAATCCCAGCCCGGGTCCGCTTGGCACGTCCTTTTTCCTACAAATAAGCATCTATCATGTCAATGCTAAAAGAAGATGCAAGAAATGCAGTATATAATTCGAAGTTGTTTCCAGTTATCTGATTACCAAAGACTGGTTTGGGCTTTAGACACAAAAATCAAGAGCTTCATACACCAAGTAACCTACCCGGTTAAGAAGGTCAAAATAACTCAGCTTCCGCTTATTGTTTGAGCTACCGCCAGCTTTAGAAATCAAAGCAGGTTCCCTATTGATTATAAATCTCTCCCGGGCTATTTCCAGAAAAGAAGTCACCTTAGGATCTATTGGTGCAGTTGACTGGACTTGACAAATGTTTTCAATAGCTGTAGCGGTCAAGTTCTCAGCATTTGGTCCATGTAGCCAGGAAAGGATGAAGACGCATGAACACTCTTCTTCTCCTCCTTGTTTCTGAGCATGTTCACGACGCTCCACCTATCAAAACAATCCCAGCAAACTATTTTTTCTTTTCATTGAATAAAGTGTGGGTTTAAAAGACAATGATAAAAGAAGGCATTTTTGAGAGTGAGGGGTGAGTACCCCATCGACGACGGCGTCGTAGAAGCGGACGTCGTTGAAATGAAAGAAGAAGCAGGTGCAGACCCGGTCGCCCGCGACGACCTCCGAGCAGTCGGAGTCCTGCAACTGTACGGACGCCGCTCTGAAGCGTTCCTTGAATTCGTCCACCTCCCTCCTGCTCTTGAAGTCGCTAGCTCTAAACACTTCGTCGTCGTCCTCCGAGAACCCCAAGAACTTCACCCTTAATACTTCGCCCTCCAACCCCACTCTCGCGTAATACCACGCGTCGTCCGCCACCGACCGGAACTCTAGGCCACTCTCCGATGACATGTCCTACAACACACTCACAGACTGAGAGGTGAACTGGAGAACATATATGAGACCATCCAGTTCAACAAAAAAAAAAAAAAAAGTGAAAAGACAAAAATATCCTTACACTTTTAACTAAGTGAATACTTTCCCGTTTAACTGAGAGTCCGTTTCCGACGAGAGAGGAGTGAGAGTTGTGATTTCCTCTAGTTATCGAAAAATGGCGTTCCGTCGTTTCCATTTTTGACGTTTGAGTGATGGACGTAGTGTCAGATTTGTACAGGCGGCGGAGTGTGGTACTGGTACTGCATTGTCATTTATGGCCAATTGGTCTGACACGTAAAATGTTCCTTCAACGTGCACTAGAATTTATTATTATTATTATTATTTTCAATTTTAAAAAGTCGACCAACACTCACATCAATTACACTTTCATTTTACTGAACACGGTCATATTAGTGCATGTACTGATAGAGGATAGAGAGTACCTTTCAAGCTAAAGTGGTTTAAAACAGTAATTTTCATTTGATGATGCAGAATTACGGATTACGGTTCTGCCGTTCTTGTCTATAAAAAATACTAAACATTCTAACATTTTCTTTTGTTTTTTTGTTAAAATTTAATTATGATCATTTGTCACAATTTTATGAAATTAAGACACACTTTTTAAAATGATAAATCTCATAAAATTATGACACATTAAGTTAAAACCAAATTTTTTAAAAAAGTATTTGAATGTTTAGCATTCATCTTTGTCAATAGTAAACACACCACCACTATCTCCACTGCAACTCTCTAAGAGCATTCCCATCGACTTGTGTAAAATTTTATCTATAATAGCTAATGAAAACTCACTTTTAGTAGTTTAACTAACCACTTTTCAACATCTTCTTCCATCAGCTTATCTAAACTTCTTCTTTATTTTATTAAAATAATCAATTTTAATAATAAATCTTCACAAAAAATACCAAATAAAACACATCATCACCGGAAACTTCTACACACCACACTGACCCACGGACACTCCTACACACAATCGGCAACCATCACGGCATCACCACCACACCTGACAACCAGCAACCATCACGGGATCACCACCGCACCAAACCACCAGAAAACTCTGAAAGATCGGCAACCCAAACCCATACGCCCCAACTCATAAGCTTTCGAAAAATCGGCAACCCGTACCCATCCTCCCAAATTCCAATTGGCCACGGGTTTCTTTGCTTGCTGGGCTTGTATTGTCGAAACCGAGCGATTCGACGGTGGTGGTCCTTATGGCAGGCCAGCCTTTTCAACCGAGAACTTGATCGTCATCGTCGCGAGTTTTGATTCTGGAGACGAAAGGCACGTTGAGAGGGGTGGCCAAAGAAGACGAACTCAGAAAGAAAGAGAGAGAGAGAGAGAGAGAGAGAGAGATAGAGAGAAAATAAAAACAATACATTTGTGCACAGTGTAACGCCCCATATAGCGTTACACTATACACAAATGGAAGAAAAATCTAAATTAGCGTAAGAATAGAGAAGCCAATGGAGGTGTGTTTTTTGTGTTTTCTTATCTATTATAGATTTACATTGGGTTTTACATAACTCACTGTGAATGTTCTAACCCCACAACTCCATCTCTTTATGATGAATGTGCGCAGTAGCAAAAGCTCTCTTCTATGGATCTTGACCCCGTCAAGTTTCTTCCATGTTTGTTTATTTTAGTTGCTCATTTTATTTGGACAAAAATGTTTTTTTATATCAGAGACTTTCGTAACTGAGATACCCAAATTTCAAAAGATTCCAGAAGAATATTACAAAATATATTTTATAATATGGAAATGACTGATCAGAACAAGAATCTGCACAATATATCACTAAGAAGGAAATATTCTGGTGAAGTAAAGAATCTTAAAGATTTACAGCTCAAAAAGTCGGTGTTCTCTACAGACCGTCCGAATGCCCAATTGCGAAGGTCCGAACGCCCAAGTTAGAAACTTAGTGTCCGACCAGGGTCCGAACGCTATAACATTTAGAGTCAGTAGCTCATGGTCCGAACGACCCAGCAGATGCTGAAGTCAATAAGTTTCCGTAAAAAAAATGTTTATGCGGTGACTACAAATGAAGGAACTACTTTATGCAATTGTTCAGAAGCTAGGGTTTCCAGGTCTGGACACGCTTCAGTATTTTATGAAGTTTCAATTGCAGGTCTAGACGCCCAGAAGAATGGTCCAGACGCCGCCTATGGAAATCCAAGTTTGTGTCAAATTAAGTTTTCAAAAGCCTATTTAAAGAGGCTCATAGATTGTTTATTTGTAAGAATTCAATATTGAATTTCAGTGAGTTAAGAGATGGTGTTTAGGTAAATATTGTTAGATGTGGTAACTTTCTCAGAGTATTTATGTAATTTGATCAACTATTTAAGTATAGCTTAGAGATGAGTTATAAGCTAAAGGAATTCATTAAAAAACTTTCTAACAAATGGTCTGGTTGAAAGGCATTCACATATAGGTACGTGCCAAAATTAAAAGTACGACTACTGCATTGGGTTATATGAGTACGATTACTTTGTAACTAACTTTTTCTTCTAAACAGTGAATTGTTTGGATTTGGCTGCCTTGTAATAGTTTTTTTCTTTAGTACAAAAAGTTTTAACTTCATTACCAAAATATCTGTGTTATTTATATTTCGCATTTAATATTTTGGTATATTGATTGATTACACATATAGGAGTCTTAATTTTTCATTATATATTTGAGCTTCTCAAATAATTAAATCATAATCAAGCTTTATATCTAACAATTTACAACATGTCACACAAAATAAATAATAAAGTAGAAACAGAGCCAGAGCAAAAAATAGAAACAGAGCAAGAGCCAGAAATAGAACCACATGATGCTAAAATTAAAAATGAATGGACAGACACATGTGAAGTATAACGGACATTTATAAAAGAAAATGTAATACTCAGAACATTTAGAAAAAGAAATGTGTCCTCAAGAGGTAGCTCAATCGGGTAGAGATCACGCTTCATGAAGCAGAAGTCACTAGTTCGAATCCTCCCTCCCCTTCTTGCATGGACATGTTTAAAAAAAAAAAAAAAATGTAATATGCTTAAGGGGAGATGAGATATGAGATTTGAGATGCTTGTTGAATTAAAAAATAGGCTTCAGGTCCCTTTTTTTTTTTTTTAAAAAAAAAAAACAAAAGATAAAAAATAATAATTAAGTGGTAAATATGAATCATTTAATTTAAAAATGATTATTTATAAAATTGCATTATCCCTAACATTTTTTTTCATGTTATGGAAGGCTTAGAACACGAAATTAAAAAGGCTCTAATAACAACTGTTAATTGTTATGACGGATTTGCAAATAAAATTTACGGAAAATTATATTTTATCCTTACGAAGTTTCACAAAAATTGTAATTTTGCTATCGAAGTAAAAAAAAAAAAAAAAAAAAAATTACAATCAACCTCAACAAAGTTACAAAATTTTACAATATAGCCATTCCGTTTGCTTTTTCCGTCTCACCTGACAGAAATTAAAACAAGTGCACCGCATGTTCAATTTTTAGTCCTAACTTTACGAAAATGTCCTTGCTTTTATAAAAAGATTTTTTTTAAAAAAAAACAATGAAATATTATTTGCAATCGACCACATGTCCACATCTTCCCTAGTCCATCCCGCACGAAACAAAACCCAGTAACGTCAAAGCTAAACACATGAACGTCTCCGCCATTAATGTAAACACTGGATTTCCAGCTACGTTAGGCTCAGACGAAATGTAAAAGACTAAAAAAGTTCCTGTAAATGGGAACAAGAACCCGGGCTTTGTCCAAGAACCGCTTGGCTAGAGGCAAGGCTTCATTGGTGTCACATGCCATGTCCCCGTTGATGGCATCAACAACCCACCTGTAAACATAGGTATCGGCCAACGAGAGAACGACGCTTCTAGAACCATCTAGCTCCACGTCCACTACTGGAACAACTGAAGTTGTGTGCTGGATATTAACTCTGACTTGTAGAAGAGTGCGGGCTCAATGCTATAGTACGATATGGACATCTTATTGCTGAGGTTGGGACCGCAAACCGAACGTCACAGGTGCCGGTGAGCGAGGAGGTGGACGCCAAGGAGAAGTTGGAGAGTGTGAGGGACTCTACACGGAACTCCAAGGGGTGGGGGCGGAAGACGAGATGGAGAACGAGAGCGACAAGGCCAATGACGACAAACGAGACGACCGTGGCCTAGAGGAATGGACAACCTTATTGATCTAGCCATGTTTTTTTCCAAGACCCATTATTACCATTTAGACACCATATATCTGCATTAATCATGAATCGCTCCAAAACACTGCTTTGGTACATAAATCTATCACTCTACCATCCGTAGAAACTGGGACAATTTGGAATATTGCATATCAGTATTCGATACCTCCTAGTGCTACAGAGCTTCAAAAGGCTGGAGTAAAACTGAAGAAGCTACAGAGTGGTAGCTTCTTTGACATAAAGTTCAACAATAGGTACTGGAAATTCTGTTTTTGAATATAGATAATGGATCAAAATCTGTCTTCTGAAGGCGGAGAGGATATCGGAGTCAAAGCAGCCAGAGTCCTTCCAGCAGACCTTGTAGACCGTGAGTCTCACTTTCGGAGCCACACCTTTTGCAATTCCAGTAGCGTAGCCACCCATGCTGGCAGTTGGACGTCGTGTGGGTCCCATGGCCATCGGCATCTCTCAGAGATTGATACTCCACCGTATCGTTTGTCATTGAGCTCCCACTCGAGGCCTCGTGACCTTTGATGAAGAACCTCGCACTAATCAACTTTCGGTTGCAATTGCTCGCCGCGAACTTCTCTCCGGACGCACAAGTTCCTGATTCTTGATAGAGGTCAATGAAGCTCCCAAGTTCAAACCCCAGTTCCCCTTCGGATGAATGTTAGATTGTATAAAGAGATGGAGAATATTACAAAATGTTCCTTTTCGGATTTTGCATTCCAGTATTTTTGAAGGAGAAGAAAACAGAAAGGTGGCAAAGGAAACCTAGAAGCTGCGAGAAGGAATTCATGGGAATAATGGGCAGTGAAGTTTCAGATGAATTTAAGGAGGCATCAGAAGGTAGGAGGAATGGCCAGTGTGTCGAATTCTAATTGGTGGAGCTGGAATCACATGGGACAACCTCAAAATATTGAAACTGAGGCCATTTTCCTGAAGTTGGGACTAAAAATTGCTTGTGTTTTAGCTTCCGTCAGGTCAGACGAAAAATCAAACGGAATGTTCCATTGCAAATTTTTGTAATTTTGTTAAAGTTGATTGCAACCTTTTTTTACTTCGGTAGTAAAATTGTAATTTTGATGAACTTTATGAGGTGAAGTGTAATTTTTTCTAAATTTTATTATATTTTCTTTATAAATTAACGTGCATTTCTTAATTAAAAAAATAATTAAGAGTGTATAATTTACAAGTCAATCACTATTTAAATAAATTAATTAGTCCAACTTTTTGTTTAATTATTTTATTAATTATAAATTATCACCTCAATTTGTAAATTAAAAAAAAACTGTAACGTTACTTTTGGCCAAAAAGATTAACCTGGCCGGGCTGCCTTCTCTTTCAACCATCAATATTTTTTATTTCTTTTTTCTTTTTTTTTTTGAATAGCAACCATCAATATTTCACCTGCAAATTAAGAAGAACACCAAGGGGTCATATATGTGTTAATACTGTATATGAGACTAATGTCAACTCTCAAATATCCACATATGACATATTATCACAAAAGTATTTCTTAATATCATATCGTTAACAAGAACATTTGGGATCCCCTACATACGATATTTTAGTTTTTCTGATGTGGGATGAGACAAAAGTTTATTGGGTACCTAATTTTATTTAGGTGTTATTAGATAATTAAGGTATCAGAATTTAATTAATGTTTCAATTATTCTTTTAAGAGTTTAAGACTTAAAGAGTATTATTTTGTAATTTAATAAATGTGTTTTGCCCAAAGTCAATTAGGGTTAAGGTTTACTCAAATTAGTAATAATGGGCCTAACCCAAAGTCAGTCAAACTAAGGTTAGGGTTTTTTGTTAGTGTTTATTTAAATGTTTTTTTGTACTCCAATAGAAATAGAGTCAATGAATAATTAAACAGATTTTGTTTGAGGTGTGTCTCCTCATTTATACGAAAAATTATGGGAAAACGTCAACGACTACTGTCTTGTTTGTCAAAGAAAAATAGAGCATGTTTTGGTGGTGAGACTCCACTCTCTTATTTCGGATGGTGAAACTCTACCGAATTTTTATTCTCTTTAGATTGTGTGACCCTTCTTCTCCTAAATTTCATTTTCTTACAATTTCTATCGTTATTTAGTGAGGAGCAATGCTGCACATCCCAAAAAAAATTTCAAAATTTTGTTCCCAAATAATGTGTCACAATCTCATTTGATCTATTATTTTGGAAAATGTATCACAATCTCAAGAGAATGTGACACATCATTTGGGAACAAAAATTTTGAAATTTTTTTTGTGAAGTCTAGCATTTCTCGTTAGTGAGACTATGTAATGTAGTGGGTCATCTATTAATAGTGGATGATAGGTCAACTGGAATAAGGATATAGATAATCGGGTGAGTTATTAGAGCATTCTCAATGACTTAGTCATTTTTCACCTTTAAGTTAAAATAGCTAACTAATTCTCTAAAAAGTCACACCATCCAATTATTCAAATTAAATGCGAAATGAATTTGTATTGCATATGTAAATAGTGCAACTCCACATGTAGAGTTGCAATATTCACACATGCATCTCTTTCTTTCACTCTCTCTCTCACCAAAACTCCTTTACGCCATTATAATATTCTAATATATCTCCGAATTTGAAAAATTGTACTTCAGAATATGTCTATATGACAAAATTTATGTTTGCTATTTTAAGGTCACATTCATGTGAACCACCTCAAATAAGATCAAAAAATTTGCTGACTTCATAGCAAATAATTATCCAAAAAAAAAATGTCCATGTTAAAAAAAAAAACAAAAAGAGTTGTCGTTGAAAAAAATGTCTTCGAATGAAAATAAAGAAAGAATAAAAAATAATGTTTAAATAATATAGTAAAATAATAGATAATCGGATAGATGGTAACTTTTGAAACCCATTAGTTAAAATAGATAAAATAGGTTTTGATTAATCATTTTGCATATAAAAATACAAAAGCCATCGGGACTCTTAGTAGTTTGGTTGTTGGCACTGCAAAAAAAAAAAAACTTGTTTTTTCTCACCAACCGTTTTTGACGTCTGAGGAGGCCTAAAATGTCACTAAACTTTAGTAACAAGTCATTTTTCACGTGTGTACAACGTTAAGAAACAGGGTGTCAAAATTGGAGATTTATTGACATATCATTTATTGACGTGGCAAAAATTTTAACATGGCAATAACTTTTTGACGTGTCAAAATTTGGCACGTCAAGAAAGTTATCGACTAGTAAAAAATTGACAAGTTACTAAATCAAGAAAAAATTAATTTTTATTTTTATTTTTTACTCGCCCTAATATATTTTTTAGATTTTTCACGATTGACCTGATAGGCAATTTACATATCTACTTCCAAATGTACATTTTCATCGATCCATCATACACAACGTCAAAATTTATATTTTCATCCATCATCATCAATCACAACTATTGCCAGACAACGATTTCACATTCAAAAGAGGTGGGAAAGCTCTGTTTGGCGCTGCAGTATGCTGAGTGACCTCGGGCATGAAACTTGTCCTAAGCATCATTTTTATCAAGCTGGCAAAAACAGGTCTCATACGTGCCCAGTGTTGCTGCCAACTGAGCATCCTTTTCTGCCCTCTTGAAAAGGTCCATCATAAGTTGGTTACAAAAGGTTAAATTTTGTTTTGTAGTCCTTATATAGAAGGCCCCAAGGCCAATGTAATATGATATATTACTATTAAATAAAATTCTATCTTCTTTCTCATTTCTTGAAGGTTGACGACCTTCGAATTTCGTCAATCTTATTCATTTCATCAATTTTCATTACAATTCCATTTCATATTCATCTTCCGGATTACACATTCACAACACATCATTTCCATTTGTTTGTCATCAGATTTTTCTGAAAAAGTACATCGGCCAGGCAATACATTGAGATAGTGTCAAAAAGTGACTTACATGTGTGTGACAGATAGTATATAACAAGCTGCACGAGTAAATTACATTGATACCTAATCCAAAGCATATGAACAGGAAGCAGAGCATCTATGATACCTAATCCAAAGCATATCAACAAGAAGCAGAGCATCTATTAGGATATAACAGCATGATCTTTCCAACATCCAAATCTAGCCTCTTCTGAAGTCCCTTTCGATGATTAAAAAATTCCTCAAATAAATCCTTAAGCAGTTTAGCTCTCTCGTACTCTTCACTTCCAGAATGGACAACCCTTAACTCGTTACTTCCAATGCTCCCTTGCTGTAATTTTATCTGCAGAGTAAATGCTAATGAGTTTTAAGAAGGAACCAAAAAAAAAACACTTGTAATTATTTACTCCAACCTCCCGAGTGTTCATGGAGGCAAAAGGGTGAAATTACAGGACACGAAATTGGGAAATAGAATCTCTCCATTTCAAACGTAAGTATCCCATTTCACAGCCAAGATTTAAAGTTGGTGTATCTATAATGTTGACGTTGTACCAACTTTAAATTCTGACGATAAAATGGAGCTGTTATACAATTAATTGATGATGGGGCTGTATGCCATAAACATGATGCAACCCCCTATAGTGCTTGAAAGAGCAGCATCACCTTTCTCTACCAAAATATTCACAATATGCTCCATCTCTTAGCCCATAACATATTCAACCCCAATGGCCCAAAAGCCAAAAAAAATATTGAAACACAGTGCTTGCCTGAGAGGTAACCGCCTGGATCCACATTGACGCTCTTAGGGCATTATGCCCTGACATTTTCTCAATTATCACCCATGGCCTGCAGATAATGAGTTGGTAAGGAACACCAACTCTCTTGTGATTAAAGCTAAATAGAAGTAAACCAAAAAGTACAGTAACAAGGAAATAAAAAAGAGCAATGGATCGACAATGATTTATTCAAAGCATGGGGCATATTGTATAATCAACGAAATGGCCAAAAGCATTAAATGTATCAATTAGATACAAAAGAATATTAGGAAGAAATAAAAGTGAAGAGCAGCTAATATGATGCTAGAAAGCCTAGAATAATGCATATGCATGCATACCTTTCTCTTGAGGACATGATGATGTGGTTGGAATTATCCAGAAAATCACTTAGCTTTAGAAATTTCATTTCACAATCTAACACAAGGGCTCCCTGTGTTGATGGCGCTGAAGTCAAATTGGGGAAAACATAGACTTGAGGTGATATGGAAGTTTCTCTATGTATGAACTCTGCAACCGATAAGGGAGATAAGCCTTTATCCAGATTCTCAAGCAGTATCACATAATGGTTTCCTAGCCCCCCAATATCTGTATCTTGTATAGTCCTTTCCAGATGACTGTCAATCCTCCCTGCTTCAGACATACACGTACACAAACCACTACATTTGATTGAAGGCAAAGAGTACAAAGGTAGATTCATCTTGGGTAGTTTGCTCATATACAAACAATGAGTATATTGGGAAAAAACTGTAATTTAACTCAATTTCAGTCTCCTGCTTAAATATTAGGAGGGCAAAAATATAAGAGACACAAGGCAGTGACAAAGGACAGAACCCTATGAAGGGGGCTTGGTATTTTGGGATCTATAACTTTCGAGAGTAGAGTTTAGCTTACTCCCCATTAAGTGTGGCAATTCGTATTCGTATGTCGAATTTGGATTGTGTCGAAGCATAAATATAAGATTACATAGATTAATTATAATCTAATCCATTTAATTAATTAGGCAGACCCCTTAATCATAATTTACTAATTTCGAATTGAGTCCGGGAAAGTGGCCAGCTCTAAATGTCACATGTCAGGTTCGGTCATATCAACACATGAATATAAAATTATATAGGTTAATCTTAAATCGACCCATTTAATTAAATGGATTTAAACGGTCATACCCTTGCTAATTTTGTATTGAGTTGGTGTCGAGTGTGTCGTGTCAATTCCTAGTCTCCATAATGGGGTAAGGACAAACCTTCATATGGGCATGCTGTAATCCCGGCCCGGGTCCGCTTGGCACGTCCTTTTTCCTACAAACAAGTATGTATCATGTCAATGCTAAAAGAAGATGCAAGAAATGCAGTATAATTCGAAGTTGTTTCCAGTTATCTGATTACCAAAGACTGGTTTGGGCTTTAGACACAAAAATCAAGAGCTTCATACACAAAGTAACCTACCCGTTTAAGAAGGTCAAAATAACTCAGCTTCCGCTTATTGTTTGAGCTACCGCCAGCTTTAGAAATCAAAGCAGGTTCCCTATTGATTATAAATCTCTCCCGGGCTACTTCCAGAAAAGAAGTCACCTTGGGATCTATTGGTGCAGTTGACTGGACTTGACAAATGTTTTCAATAGCTGTAGCGGTCAAGTTCTCAGCATTTGGTCCATGTAGCCAGGAAAGGATGAAGACGCATGAACACTCTTCTTCTCCTCCCTGTTTCTGAGCATGTTCACGACGCTCCACCTACGAAAACAATCCCAGCAAACTCCTTTTCTTATTGAATAAAGTGTGGGTTTAAAAGACAATGATAAAAGAAGGCATTTTTGAGAGTGAGGGGTGAGTACCCCATCGACGACGGCGTCGTAGAAGCGGACGTCGTTGTCATGAAAGGAGAAGGAGGCGCAGACCCGGTCGCCCGTGACGACCTCCGAGCAGTCGGAGTCCTGCACCTGTACGGACACCGCTCTGAAGCGGTCCTTGAATTCGTCCACCTCCCTCCTGCTCTTGAAGTCGCTCGCTCTGAACACTTCGTCGTCGTCCTCCGAGAACCCCAAGTACTTCACCCTTAATACCTCGCCTTCCAACCCCACTCTCGCGCTGTACCACGCGTCGTCCCCCGCAGACCGGAACTCTAGGACACTCTCCGACGACATGTCCAACAACAGACTCCAACACACTCACACAGAGAGAGAGAGAGAGAGAGAGAGAGAGAGAGAAAAGAGTTATTTTGAAATGGCGTTCCGTCGTTTCCGTTTTTGACGTTTTGAGTGATGGACGCATTGTCAGATTTTGACACGCGTCGGAGTGTGGTACTGCATTGTCATTTATGGCGCCGGCATACTATTACTGTCATGTTTGAGTCCTTTCCTTTTTCCCAAGTTTTGTGATGATGGGATGGGAACAGGGTATACTGAACATTGCTGGCCATCAGCGTCTGAATTTTTTTTTTATTATTATTTTTGCTTTCAAAAAGTCAACGAAGACCGTCCCATCAACTACACTCTTTTTTACTGAACACTGCCTTTTAACCACACACTCTTTTTACTGTACTGATAGAGAGAACCTTTCAAGACGAAGCTAGAGTGCGTTGTTATATATATATATATATATATCACCAATTCGATTTTAGTAAAAAAAAAAAAAAAAAGTTTGGAGGAATTCAATTTTATTAATGGGATTCCTAGCCTAGGCATGCTTGCTACATATTCATAATTCATCATCAATTCGATTTTAGTAATGTATGTATATATGTGTGTCGGCCATTTTTGAGAGATACTACAACTTATTCCACCACACTTTTGGACCTACACTCCATAAACTTCACTACAAAAAAAGGAGGGGGAAGGGGGTAAGAACATTTCTGATTCTGACTCATGAATCATGATGAAATATCTTTGCCAAAAAGTCCAGTTATTCCCTTCCCGGGGTCACTCTGTTTCACAATCGACTCTCCAACCAAAACCTGCAGCAGAACAATACAAATTTTCAGCTAATTTTACATGCTCACACGGGTACCATGACTGACTGTTCTAAAATGTTGAGGATCAGTTTATTGGTTTGAAAGCTTACCGCCCTAACACCAGCGTCTTGAACAAAAGCTATATCATCGGGAGTAAACAACCCAGATTCCCCAACTACCTGAAAAATCCCAAAAAATAAAAAAATTAGAAAGATATCACATAATATGAACAAATACCAAACTATATGTTTCTGTGAGTTGCCATGAATGGTAAATGGATGGCTTACAATTATGTCTTTTTCACGTATCCTTTGACCACGCTCTCCTTCAAGAAGCTTCTTTGTATTACTTATATCAACCTCAAATGTTTCTGCAGAAAGGCAGAAGTAGAATTGCTGTCACACATATTGTGACCAAAGCTTAAAGACCTATGCACCTAGGTTTGATTCTATTAACCCATTTTTGGGTATATCATCAAGACTATCATTGTAGCAGTTAATTAACTGAACCTATAGCATATCAATCCCTTCAGTTATTGCAGTTCGAAACTGAGCCCCAAGCTAATTCCCCATGCAGAAAACTGAGATATGGTGTGCCAATGGCACTTAATAATTGAAATGCGTTACACTATAAGACAGTGATGCATACGTTGGTGGCGCATTTGAAGAGCAGCAAACCCAGTGATATGTTTCTAAAGAAAAGAAGGAAGAAGCAATGAAACATCATAGAATGCAATTGATCCAACTGAATTTTCCAGTGTGCGAGTTCGAAGGAACATTCCTTCAAGGTTTTGAGAAGCTAAAATTCATATTATAACTTCAAACTACTAGCCATAGGTTGACTATCGAAAAAGAAGAAGCCATAAGGTATGGAAGAAAACAATTTAATATGGTATGTGCACAAACAGTCATATTACGAAGCTTGAGGATCAAAATAAAAACAAGGGTTAAGCCAGCTTGTAAAAGTTGAAAAAATGTACCGAGGTTGCGGTTGTTGATGCCAATAAGCTCAATCCCATCTATTGCAAGAACACGATCCATTTCTCTCTCATCGTGCACCTAAGGATAAACAGCAGAAGCAACAATAGCACATTCAGTAATCAAAATTGCAGGTAAAAAGTTTTAAGTTTCTCATTTCTAACAATAACATAAACTTGTAATACAACTAGGAAGAAAAGAAGATGGGAAAACTAAAGAAAAGGCAACCCGTAAACTCTTGCATTCAAGACAACAGCAATAACTACAACAGAAGAAAATGTTTTGAAACCAAAACTCCGTCAGACTATGACATTTAAACCAACAGCCAAAGCAGTTGTGATTACATTCCTTTTAATGTGTCATAGAAGATAAATATATGATATAGAAGCTCAATATTAAGTCAAATGTCTCAGAGTAGTCAAGTATCTAACCCCGAAACATAAATACGTTCTACCACCTGGAAGCAGAAGACTGCCTCAAACATTTTTAGTTACAAGAAAATTTGTGCAAGTATAACAAACAAGAAAAGAGCAACATCTGTACCTCAACAAGTACTGCCAAACCAAGCAACTTGCAGATCTTACTCAGGTATTTGATGTCAAGATCTGGCAAAACAGCAGCAATTAAAAGAATGGCATCTGCGCCTTTTGCTCGAGCATTGTAGATCTGCCATGCATCTACAACAAATTCTTTGCACAATAGAGGGCACTGCATATTTTGCTTGTATTAGATGCATAACTCATATCAATCACTAAATAACAGCTTGTATCTGTCACTATAGACTAAGCAACAACACAATATAAGGACCAGACCTTTACTCCAGCATTCCTGATTAACTCCAGATTTTCAAAGCTTCCCTACATTGGAAATACAAAGCAAGTATGAGGTTTTCCTTTTTTCAGCTTTAGTAACGAGAACTTACTTTAAAATAAATTAAATCCTGCAACTTTCATTTCATAAGAATGCCTAAAAAGGTTTAAACTGATTTGTTTACCTTGAAATACTTTTCATCTGTCAAAACACTGAGACATGCCGCTCCACCTCGCTCATAAGCTTGGGCGATTTCAACCTATCATTAGAAACTTTCAGAACGTTACATAAAATGTGACAATGAAAGAAAGATATAAATAAATATAATCTCGAATTTTGGGTGAACTGGTACAGTTCTTGAAGGTCTTCTATAATTCAAGAGTATAGCCATCTCTCTGGTGTCACAAATTCAGTAATGGCCCTTAGTCTTACAGAACTCTTTCTCTCCTAGAATTAACACCATTTTATATTTATGCATATAGGACTTATCTACAAAGGAACTGCTGTCCCAAAGCGCCGCACACCGCGCCCACACCCCCCCCCCCCCCCCCAAGGGGGAAAGCAGCACTGTTTCATTAATTCTGATAAATTGATAATGTATTCAAATTCATAAAGAAGTGAACTTTTAGTACTTGTTCAAGAGATGAACTCTAAACCATTTTAAGTAGAATTGAATACTGCAAAGATTAGAGATCTGGGTCTCACTAACAATAAAAAAAGGCAAGCAACTCTATTCATTTAAGAATTTCATGTCTGATAAAATCCTAGCAAAACAACTGCAGCCTTCAACAGTACTTGTATCATTTCAAACAAGTGGAAGCAGATGACGATGAAGAAAACAATGATGATAAGAATATGTATGAACAAGAAAATCAGGACTTGGTATTCCTCTAAACATGACGTCATCAATAAAAAATGTAGTAACAGATACATACAGGGATATCAAATGTAGCCCAACAATAGGGTAGTAATATAATCTGCAAATAAATTCAAAAAAGAAAAAAGGAAGGATGCAATTCTTTGAACCCCAAGGCCAAGGGGTAGTACAATTGGCTAGAGACCACGCCTTATAAAACGGAGGCCCTAATTTGAATCTCCCCTCCCTCTTCCCCTGGGGCCAATTACTTATCCGAAAAAGAAAAAAAAAAAAAAGGAAGGATGTAGACTCACTGGATCAAAATCCTCTCTTAGAATTCCTCTGCTTGGAGAAGCCTTTTTCACTTCAGCAATCAATCCAGGCAGTCCTGTTCGCAGATTTGCTGCTTTAAGAGCTCCAATGAAATCTCTAGTAGGAGGAGCATTCTCAAGTTCTTTGTTCAGTACTGAGAGAGATCTTTTCTCTCTAAACTGAAAAATGATAGCTATTAGCACAACAGCAAACTCATCAAAATACCAAAAAATGAAGAAGGTAAAGGGAAAAACAAAACATATATTTTACAAACCAAGTTGTAGAAATTACTTTTGAGACTTCCTTGTCCTTGTGCCAAATGATTTCCTCTAAAATGTTGCGGGGAGTATTCCCCTCATTCTGCAGCCGGAACTCAAAGGGTCCAACATAGTGCAAAGGGGGCCCAGTCGACGGTCTCCTCCTAATTCTTATACCCTGGCTAGCAGCTACTTCATCTTGGAACATTCCCACTTCCCACTCCTTGATTTTAAGAGCATTTTCTTCAGGTACAGTTACTGGTGCATCTGTGGCAGAACTATCCTCGGACTCTAGCTAAACAACATTCGAACATAACTCAGTTCCCAAGCTATTAACCCAACTGAGCAGTTAGTCGCTAATTTCATCCCCATGAAAAAACACACACACACATTTTAAGACATAAATGGGCTTCAACAATCACAAAAAATTTCTGGCTCAACAAAATTCTCTATTGCTTAACTTACCACATCTTGTGGAAGCTAGCATATCATATATAATCCGAGAACAACTCTACATTGCACCAATTTCCAAATTATTCACTTTCTTGAACTCAGAAATAAATAAAACATCACCGTAAAGAAGGTAACTGTACTGAAAACTATGAGACCCACATGCAAACAAGCTTATATTCTACATGCATGTGATTGTAAACATTGAATTATTTCAAAACCCACAAGGACTTAGCTCTGAATTGGACAATAATGTAAATACAGCGACCGATCGACACAAAACAGTACATATCGGCGTCTAAATTGGAAAATTTGGTAACCTGTTGAGCCCTAATTGAGGAAGAAGCAAAAGGACCCGAGTTTCGCATATGCAAGTCCATTGGAATGGACCTCCTGACAGATAACTGGTTTGGTCTGTGAGCGAAAGACGGAAGCGTTGCTCTCAGAGAAACCAAACCCTCCATTTCTCAATATAATTGTGATGTGGTGCTGCCTTGTGTAGGACAACAGTATTGAAGACGATAATATTCGTAAAGATCTTGCAAATGTTGCCACGAAAAAGTTTTCGCTACGACAACTATAGAGTTGTAACGACGAGACTTGTTGCCTTCACAAGTCTCAATATAATTGAACTCTAAAAAATCACAATTTTAAGGCATTAACTAAGAATTCAGAGATTGCGAAAAAAAAGAGAGAAATGTTCAAAACCTGTTGAGCTCTAATGGAGGAAGAAGCAAAAGGGACCGATTTCCTTGTACGAAAATTCATTGTGATTCCTGGAATTGAATTTCTGGGAGAGAATTTGTTGGGTCTGTGAGTGATAGGTGGAATTGTTGCTCTCAGAGAAACCAAACCCTCCATAATTTTTTTTTTCTTGTTTATTGAATTTCAGATTGGTGAAAACTGAAAACCCTAACGGTCTGATTTTGAAGAGAAAGTGTGGGTTAAGTATAGTAGGAGAAATATAGAGATAGGTGAGTCTACAGAGTAGCTATTGGTTGTGTTTCATCCCAGTCTTCCATATTTGGCAAATAACTAATTATTAGTTGATTTTCTTTATTAACTAACTAATTATTAGTTGATTCTCTTTATTTGATTTGGTTAGGTGAGACAATATTTTGAGAGAAACGCTGTTTATAGTACTTTTATTTGGCATTATTGGCAATTCACTTTAGATTTTTTTTTTAAAATATATGATCCAATGATGATGGCAGTACCGCATCAATAAAATATGATAAAAATATGATGTATAACATTACTCATATTTTAATTACTGACTTCCGGTGTAACATCGGGTGTAATAGCTATAATTTGGCTGTTGTTGCACCACGTGGAATACCCTAATCTGTGTCATTATTGTACTAGATGCGTCTTACCCTATTACATTGGGGTAATGTGCCGGTATCCATTAATTCTTAAGTGAAAAAAAAAAAAAAATTAAAAGAAAATTGAAAAAATTGACATGTCAATTCAGTACTAGATGCAATACCACTTATTTGTGCAAGTAAAGTCACAATCATGCATTGAAAAAATGCAATCCCTTTGCTGCACATGTTTGGTGACTAAAATGTGATATTGGTGGACTGAACTCAATTGAAAATCTGGAAAACTCTTATGGGGATTGATTGCATTTATTGATTCCTGAATCCCTGATTGTATGGCCAAAAGGGAATGAATCTTCTGGACACATAATTAATTTCTCCCCATGTAAAAGGGACAAAGTTGTATTATGATCTTTATTGGGGTGGCATAGCTCAGATGTTTCTTTATTGCCTTTTTATTTTAATTTTCCTTTAAAAGAAGAAAAAAAGATTTCCAATACAACATCAAAGAATATGCTTCACTTAATTTTCTTTTTATCAAAGAATATATATATATATTCCATTATGTATGCACCTACCCACTTAAACCAGAGAAGTTGATTGTGCCAAATGAAATAGAACTTCCATAAGAGAATTAACTAAATAGGAGGCTTCAGTAATTATTATTTATTTTTATTTTTATTTTTTGGTTTTTTCTTTTAGCACCACATATTAATAACGATAACGTCATATTAATTTAAACATGGCGAAAAATCCGTTCCGTAGCTCGCCGGAAGTCCCAAGCTCTTGCTTAAGGTCACATAAGATGATAAGAATCCCACCAGATATGAATTGATCCAAAGTTCATATTCATATGGCCTAGTGATATTCATCTGAACACCCAAGGAGAAACTGCATTTAGAAATGCTCTCAATTGAATAGCTTCCTCAACCCATCAAAGAGATTCAGAGCTCTCAATTCACCGCTCCTTATATCCCTCAGCCTCCTTCTCAATATCTGGAAATATAACCACAATCAAATAAAAAATTCAGATGCATGATATACCAAATATTTATTTAGTAGGGCATATGCATGATACTAGTTACTCATACAAAACCAATACGGATTGATAAGATATTTGTTTAATGGCACACTACACCATGTTACTTCAATTTTTATTTTATTTTTTTTCTTCTTTTTAGAGACAAGGTTCGAACTTAAGACATTTGCTCCGATACCATGTTAAACCGCCACTTATCTCAAAAACTTAAGCTGATAAAAAATTGTTAATATAATCATTTAATTTATGTTATAACAAACTACATATAATCAACCATAGGAGGCTTCCATAAATGCCATAATTTAATGAATCCAACTTCTCTTGAGAAAGGTTTAAGCATTAAGGGGCATTGTGGTCGAAAATCAGACAAAATAAGAGAAGCAATAACAAAGTGAGAATCCATGGACTACTTGATATGCATCCTTATAGAAAACTCTTGATGTAGCTTCAAACCCACATCATGAGTGATTGAGTGTTGAACAAAACTCTTTTAAGTTCGATGGTTGAAAATGTAGTTTAAGAAGAAAAATCAATTGACAAAAGGTAAAGGGGGTTTTCGCTTACATATTGGGCACGGAATAGAATTCTCCGCTCGCTAGTACACAAGTCTACTGCTAGCTGTTTCAGAAACAGTCTTCGGTTGAGTTGCTTTGGAGATGTCACATCCAAATCCATTGATCCACTTGCCTGATCAGGATAATGTATTAGGGCTGCTTTTCATACGGAATCATAACACTTTCTGGCAACCACGTCAATTTTTTAAAAAAAATATTCCCTCACCTGCAAGAATTTGTTGTATTTTGATATGCTAGATTCACAACTGTCCAATATGAATTGCAGTGCTTGTTCCTCTATTTCAGGGTACCTTAAATCCTTCTTGGTGGTAGTTTTGTTTGATGCTGCAGCAGCCATCTGAAATAAAGATGTTTGAAACAGGCTATACAATATTGAAAAAATTGATTCATAGTTAAGAAGGCTAAACTGTCAAACCTCTTCAAACTGTCTGCTCATACTTGGAGGGCTGACTGCTAAATAAGCATACGCCATTAACTCCACTGGCCAACCAGTGATTTGTATAGGAAAACACTGAGTTCTGCCAATAAGATGTATGCCATGGTACTTAATAATCTTTTCTTTTATTTATTTAAGTAAGAAGAATAACTTAACATAGAATAAGGAAGCACAATTTATGTAATCATGCCCATGGAATCAAAATTTAACAGCAGATAGAAGAGGGAACAACAGATTGCTCACTAATACCTAATTTCAGTTGTAACAGAAGATTGCTAAATCAAAAGAAGTAAAAGGTTATCAATAGTTACCTCAACATTTGAAAATATTTATAATGTTATGGATATAAAAAAAATTTAATAGTACAATGAATAAAGAAGAGAGAGAGAGAGAGAGAGAGAGAAGAGTATGAAGATGATTCCATTGTTCTATGAGGTACTTACGCTGAAAATTCGTACTTTCTCAGAGCCTCCAACTTCTCCTTATAACATCTGTCATATTTCTCAAGTGACAGTGACAACTCAACTGAATCACATGGGTTGGTACCCTCTTTCGGCACAAATCCATACGACAGCAATAGCTCTCCATTAGACTTCTTCCCATATGAAATGAAAACCTACAGAAAGTGGTAGGAGAAATCAAGTATTGATGTTCCTGATTTAAATGACATATAACCCACTAGTATTGGTCTCAAAGTTTCTGATAAGTAACTTACACCTGGATCCAATGGGTCTTGAATGCACAACCTCACCCTCGATCCCATTCTTATGGGGGAGGAGGGTGGAAGGGTGAAGAGTAAGTACCAGTTAATAGTGTTGGTCTAAATGGTTTATAATTATAAAGATGATGAAGAAAATCACAAATAACACTGGAGTTGGTCTAGGTGGACACAGTCCCCTAAGAGAGAATACATTTGGCTTTGTAGCAGGTAACATATTGCAGTTATTTTCAATGAAGAAAAACTAACATGATCCCTTCGCTTATTTTTTTTCTTTTTTCATCTTGGTGTCTCAGAATCAATCAAAGTATCATGTCACAAAAAAAAAAAAAAAAACCCAAATTCCTAAGCCTTTCACCAAGTTATTAAAGATCTAAACCCAAAATAATTGGAAATATTCTTTTAAGTCTCCCCTTATATATAAGTATTCCTAGAAAATACTTAAACTATAAATACATTAGAATTTTAAGTTTATGGTCCTAGCAGCTCCTCCCTATGTGATGATTTGTCAATAATGTACTTAAATTTTGTTTACCTGCTCACCTGGCTGATATGGCCGGTCTGTTGTAAAGACAACTCCCTGTGATGACTTATCATAATCCAAAAATGTTTCCACCTAGAAAAGTCAATAACAGGAGTACCTAGTTAGATTTTGAATTGTGCAGATTTTATTTCTAATGAAATAAAGAGTCTAGTCAACATACCTCACAACTGTGATTCAGCATATCTGCCCATGGAACCAAGGCCACCCTTCCATCCATTGAGGGTAACCGAACCTGTGATTTCAGAATAATGAAGTCTAAGTGATTCATTCTTATAAACACATGTGCCTTTTAAAATCCATAAGGATCATCAAATATCAGGCTTCAATCTACACCATGTTTATTTATCAAAGATAGAATAAAGATGTTAGACATTTACTAAAAAGGTTTTTAGGCAACTTGCAAAAAATTTAAATATTTTCTCAGTGACATTTGAAATATACCTTCTTTTCCTTAACACTTATTCAGTTTGAGAATTTTGGACCAGTCAATTGTTAGCCTTGGTAGTTTAGTACTCATAATAATCAAGGTCAAGGGTTCGGGCATTGGTAGAGATAGAAGAAAGGGCGAAAATGGGAGAAAAAAAAATTGATCAGACCTTAATACATAATTCCACTTTTTTTTTTTTTTTTTTTTTTTTAAGAAATCGTACTGGTCTTGACTTCATATTACACCACAAATCTGTTTACTATACTGCTATGAACAGCAAAATCATTTTTGGCAGGTGTCCAAACACCTTATCATAGTTTGACTCCTTATCTGTGAGGCAGCAATTCAACGATATTGTCAACTAAATTTACTTACCAAGCGTGAGAAAAGAATGCCAAATGACCATTTGAAGGTTTCAATATTGAATACCTGTAAACCATTCATAGTGCAAAGTCAAAAATTGTACATGATGCAAAGTCAAATACAGCATTTGATTATTGTAACAATAAATATGCATATAACAAGTTCCAGATGCAACTTGTAGTTAGGAATGTTCATATCTTCTATGCCCAACTCAGCATCAAAGACAATTATAATCAAATCCTGAATTGAAGTATGAGTAAATTAAGGAACCGTAATAGTTGTAAGAACACCAAGACAGCTTAAAGTGCAAAGAGGAATAAGTTTTCCCACATACAAGTAATCACCCAGGTCACTTAAATACACCATCCTATTCTACACAAAGTATAGCAGTTGAGAAAATATGAAATGAATACCTCTTCAGGGAATAAATGAGGATACTTGGAAAATATCCTGAGCCTTAAGTCATTGTAACTACACAAGAAATGGGAATAAGTTTCAAATTTTTAGTAAAGTAAAAAATCCTGTATTCAGCAAAATATAAGCACTAGACTGAGGATATATGTCAACAAAGGCACAAGAAATAATAAACCAAGTTGTAAAGAAAGACAAAATAGCAAAAGCATCATACGTTCCAATGACATCCATGACCCTCTCAATTGCCCGCTCTCTAATCTGTGATGCTTCAAGATATCGATCTAGTTCTTCACGTGTCCTGAAATAATACAGAGAAGCTGTAGGGGAAAAAACTGAGAGTAGACCCTTTCCATATTAGAAAAAGACTCTTAAAGACTCCACCATTAGAACCAGTAATTAAGAATAAAAACTTACCAGTACATTAGTGAATAGGGCTGCTGAGGTAAGGCTGAAATATAATTCCTCCATCTTGAAGATTCCATGAAACTTGCTTCACTAATCAGGTAAGTTGCAAGTAGTGGCCAATCTGGTACAGAATTCTGTTTTAACACTTCACCAGCCTCCACACAGGTCCACTCCTAGTATTCCCAAAGACACATATGCACAGGTGAGAATAAGTATTGCAGGTACACATACAAATTATGAAAGCTAAATCGAGTTATCAATTATTCAGTGAAGAAAAAAATTACATAAGGTCTCATAGAAACACAGTAACTCAGAAGTGCAGACTCGAAAAGGCATGAAAAGACAGTTGAAAAACTTACTACACAGTTTGGTAGTCCAAAAAATCAATACAGTGGACAACAAATTAGCCAAGTCAAACGCTGCAATCTGCAGTGGCAAAGACAATTTAGTGTTTTGTTTTTGTCTTGTTTTACTTGGATGATTTATTTTTGAGTTGTTTTGTCTTTGTTTGTCATCTTTTGTGGATTTCGATTGTATTTTGGGATTAAACTCGGGATTCTTTCTTTCGGTGATCAATGAATTCTATCCACCCCAACTTTTAAAGGTCGATTGGAGCCTTAAGAACTTTTTCATAACCTTGTATGAAGTTATACATTTGGACTAATCAGACAAATGTAGCATGCGCTCATGTTGATGAATATATGTTCCAAAACCATAAACATTCTGCAAGCATTTGTTTCATCTGACTTCCGAGTTACGACAATATGCATCAAAATCAAGCTTATACAACCCAGATAATGTTACAGAAACACTTAAGCAGATTTCTCACAAACATTCTCAAGAAAATCTTACCGAGTCTGCAGCGATGACCAGTGGAGGAGGCACAAAAAGCAGCTTCTCACCCTTCCTGATATTCTTCGAAGCAACAAGTCCTCTTTCTCCCACCTCCACTCTTTCTATGGCCATTTTCTGGGCTGGGAGGCCTGACTCAGACAACCATTTCTGCAAAGCTGACGCGTTTTCCAAGGAATCGATATCACAACCCCAGGGGACATTCTGGGTCACTGCGGCTTTGGCGGTGTCTTTTGTGAAAACTGAGCAATGAATTGTGCGCTTATGAAAGATTGTTGGGTGAGAGTGAGAGAATGGGATGGTTTTGTGGAGTGAACAGAAACTTGGTATGAATGAGGTGTGAAAGAGTGTTGAAGCCTCAGCCATGGCTATGCACGGATAGAGAGAGAGAGAGAGAGAGAGAGAGAGAGAGAGAGGTATCTTACATTCTTATCTCGTCTGCTAAAGTTGTGGATGGATTATGGTCGTTGTGGCAGTTGTAGAACGCTTGGCTACCTTTTTAGTCTTGGGTCTAATAAACGACGTCGTATTTATGGTTTATATCTCACTTTAAAGGCTTCAACCAGTCCGTTGAGTGGGTATCTTTCTTTCTGAAATCCTCTAATCCTCAACATGTTTGTTAATGCCAACATTATCTCCTGCAACTTCTCTACCTTCCCATCGCTGACTCTCAAAGACCCAGAACTCAAAACTTTACTGCACAGCCACAACCTTAAACCCAGAATCTCATTTCTCAAAGAAACCTCAAAGTTTTCAGCTTTTCTTAAACCCCAGAATCATAGAAGCTCAATCTTAGCATTTCAGAAGAAGGGTCTTACTCAAATTTGTCATTGTTCCTTAACGAGTCAGACGTCAGAAGACCCAGTTGTGGAAAAAAAAGATCCCTTGGAAGGTGGGGTTGATGGGGGTGGAAATGGTGGAGAGGGAGGGGACTGGACAACCTCAATTTTGCTCTTGGTGTTGTGGGGAGCGCTCATGTACTATGTTTTCAATCTCGCTCCAAACCAGACCCCGGTACTGTAGGATCATGATTTTATTCATATTAATATACTGCTCTTCTTCTTCTTCTTCTTCTTTTGATGGATGGGTTTTACCGGTGCATTCTGGTTGCGAATCAGTGAGGTATTCTGTTTGCCTTGTTGAAATATCTTCATTGCTTATTTAGATTTTAGATTTATGGTACTAGTTTACGTCTTGGACTTGGTTTTGACGACAGTTTTTCAAATGCTGAATTTTATTATTTTTTTGATTAATTATGTGTAAAAAGCTAATACTCATTCGTAACAAGTGTATTCCATCGTATCTTCTCTTAGATAAAGACTTAGAAATAGAGCTTAAAGAGAAGGGGTGTTTTTTTTTCTTGGGGTGGGGGCAAAGGCTAATTTCAAATTTGGCATTAGTAATCTCCCTATTTTGGATCTATCAATCTTTGAACCAACTTATTCAAAATAACGCGTTTCTGTATATATATGTATTGTTGTCAAGAGTAACGTTTCCATTTTCATCCTATTCTTAACAGTTAACATATTGTCTTTTTAACTCTTTTCAGTCGAGGGACATGTATTTCTTAAAAAAACTCCTGAATTTGAAGGGAGATGATGGTTTCAGGATGAATGATGTGCTTGTGTCTCTGTGGTACATAATGGGTTTGTGGCCTTTGGTGTATAGCATGCTGCTGCTTCCAACAGGTAGAAGGTATGTTTATTTCCTCTAGCTTAGTTAATCAATGATCTAGTGTATCTTTTCTCCTGCACAACTTTTTTCTTGTGTAATTGGAAACTCTATGGTCTTTTAGAATAGGCCAACATGTAGGCCGAGACTATCTTGATTGCTGGAAGTGTAAGGAGTCCTCTAATGCTTACTCCCCATATATTATCCCTTCTTCTATAAGATAAAAATTTCCCGACCCATAGAACAGAGGGGCCCATAAGCCATAACGATTAACTTTGGTTGCATTCTTTGTCATATGTTTTTATTGGCCAAGTGATGCAATGAGATGGAGTAATAGAAGTATCAACATGTCAAGTCCTTTCTCCCTGAAAGTTTCTTGTTATGATGCATCTGATGGCGCATGCAAGCTACTTCTAAGGTGGCCTGAATGCTGCTAGCATCTGTGACGTGTCCATCTAGCTACACTCAAAATTTCTCAACTATTAGTGTTTTGGTGCTGGTTAAGTTTGATCGTTTTTTCCTCGGTATCCGCAGCTCAAAAAGCAACATTCCGGTTTGGCCATTCCTAGTACTTTCATTCTTCGGTGGTGTATATGCTCTTCTTCCCTATTTTGTACTTTGGAGACCACCACCACCTCCTGTTGAAGAAACGGAAATCAAAAGATGGCCTCTGAATTTTCTGGAATCAAAATTAACTGCTGCGGTAAGAAATTTAACTTTCAAAAGCTCCAAACTATTTCTCTTGATAAAATATGTGAAGACAGTATATAAACTGTTCTTGTGAGTGGAAATATTTTGTAACTAGCTAATACTTCACTCTAAAGATGTATAGCAGAAGCATGACAATGCACATGATGCATAAAAAACACAGCCTTATTCTACAAGATGATCCAAAAATTTTAAACAGAAAAAAATAATAATAATAATAAAAAAAAAAAAAAAAAAAAGAAAAAGAAAGAAAGATGGTGCACAAAATATGTTATCATCTCTTACCTATCAAAAAAAAAAAAATGTTATCAATAGCTGTATTATTTGATTGAAGATCACCTGCAGATATTGACATCTATATCTTTCTTTGGGAAAAGGGCGTGTAAGAAAAACAGTGAATATAAAATTCTTTTGTTCTTCCTTTTGTTGACACCCCGAGGGTGGTGTGTGTGTGTGTGGGGGGTGGGGGGGGGAGAGTATTATCAGCCATTTTACTGACTGATTCTGTAAAAACAATTGAGTGTTCGTGCAGGTTAAAAGAGAAGCATTGTGTTGGACTTATATACTGTCATTTTAGTTTTATCATGTTTTCATTTTCTCTTTCTGAATATAAGATGGGTAATTAACTCTGGCCCTTGTGGTCTAGTGGTAGTTACAAATTATTCTTTATTGTAATTACAAATATTGTATTCCTGTGTAGCATGTCTAGATCATTCCTGCTTTATAAAGTGTTGCCCTTGTATTGAGAACAGCAGTTGAAGTATTCACCAAAAGAAGAGAGAGAGAACAGAAGTTTGAATAACTGCAATACATTAGTTTCTTTGTTTTATATGGAATTACAAGTTAACTCCGTTACACATCAGATATCACTTGCTGCAGGACTGGGTATACTTGTTTATGCAGGTTTAGCTAACTGGGATGACTGGAAGGAATTTTTCCAGTACTTCAGAGAAAGCAAATTTGTAAGTGTTGTGAACCATTGATGGATATATGTCAGATATTTCAGTAGTTCGTTAGACTTAAATGGATGGCAAACACTATGCAGCCATTTTCATAATTGGATAGCACCTCATGTTGAAGATGAGTTACAATGTCTTTTTCTGTGATGACTAATCATCATTAACTTTTCAGCCTTCAGTAGCAGTCTTAAAATTTTGAATCATAGAAGTTTCCCCATTGATAAAATTTATGAAATTTATGTACAATGTAGTAGGCAAATTTTAGAATGGAACTTCTCTTTCTTTTTCCATTTTCTTTTCTTCATTGGTAATTTCATGTGGTTGTTTAGTCTTTGATATTTACAATCTTAGAAACCCTTCAGAAACTCAGAAACAGCATTTGAACTTTATGCTGCAGATCCATATCACATGCCTTGATTTCACTCTACTATCTGCATTTGCTCCATTTTGGGTTTACAACGATATGACTGCCAGGAAATGGTGAGGTGTTGGGGAACTCTTAAAGCTTTAAATTCCTCTTTTAGGAGAGTTTACGTAGCATGACATTGAGGTGCTTATAACAGGTTTGACAAAGGTTCTTGGCTTCTTCCCCTATCGCTGGTGCCATTCTTAGGTCCTGCTTTGTACCTTGTCCTAAGGCCGTCACTATCAACAATGCCCGTTACACTCGGCCGCACAACATCCGAACCTAAATGATATTCACATTTTTTGTGCTGATATCATCTGTGTGGTGATTTTGTCAATGTATGGCGAAAGAAGAATAGGCAGCCTAAGATGGATGAAAATAACTTGATAGCAAAAATTTTGAAATGCCATTATTCCTGTGCACTCAACTGTTCAGTCCCTGTTGCTAGATGACGAGTTATTTTCCTTATGCAGACTGCTGGATATGCTTATGAAAGGACAAAGAATGGTTGTCAGAAATTAGTTAGCTTCTAAGCTTGCAGCCGCCTCCCCCCTCCACCTCTTCATGGTGAAATTCACCTGAAATTATAGTTTCAACTCGTTTCCTTTGTATTTTGCATCAAGTAATACATGATCGGTTTCATGAGCAAGATAATTCCCTGTTACTTTGTTTTGGACATTGTAACAATGTAGAAGAATGTATGTTCCATAATTAGAGGCTTCTGGATGTTACAACATTTTAGTAGATGTATTAGATTAAATAATTAGACTAATTCTGTAACTTTAATGAAGTTAATTAGAACATAAATATCCCTATAGATTTGCACTCTCAACATTGTGATAATCTGTATTGATCATAAATGTCAACTCCTGCATTCTATTCATCTCAAGCTTTTTATTTTAACTGTTAAAGATGGAATTTTGAGAAAATTGGATGCACATAATGCAAGCTTGTTTTTTATACTTGGCCATGCGAGGTATCAACCAGTCAGAGCATCTCCAATGGTATAAACTCCTCATATTAGCTATATTTGGCTAATACGAAAAGCTTTTGCTCTCCAATATATTAGCTACATGCTGGGTAAAATATAATTTTTGCTCTCCCCTCTCTCTCTCTCTCTCAACTAAGCATTTCAGCTCTCACTAACATAGACAATCAGAGACAGAGAGACAAGGACAATTGTGAGCGACCAGACGGCATCAGAGGAAGCAAAGGTTGTTGAGGCACAGAATGGTACCACTTAGTCAAACACTCAAATGGTAGATCTCTGACCAAATCTACCGTAGATCTCTCGTCTAAATTGATGCACGCAATACAAATATGAGAGAGAAGAAGCGTTCAGAACTCTCTGCCTTCTTGGTCCTTCCAAGAAAACCCAAGATATAAAACTGAAAAAAATTGAAAACAAACCCTTTGGGACAAAAGATTTCAAATAGAGAAATTGAACAGGATAACAATGCAAATACATGTAATATGCTAGAGAGAGAGAGAGAGAGAATCACAGAATTTGAAGCCGCTTTACCTGCAGAGATGGAGACGCATAAATCACTGATGGCAGCAGAGTAAAATCCCTCCGGCGACACTAAGCCAGTCGGAACGGCAATCCATCTGAAGAGTTTGTGGACTTGGGACTTTTGGGCTATATATACTTTTTTGTTATATTTCTTTTAATTATTCATTTTGAAGCTGAAGATGCTCTCAGACAAAGTGCAGAGACACCAAAGAGGATGGCAAAAGTTAAAGTTTCTTAAAGCGAGAGGGGGATAAATGGGGAAAACTTGATTTAGCCATAACAAGCATTAACTGAAAATTTGATACACGCATCAGTATCAATATGTAACAACATATTATCACCAAGGAAAACTACAAAATTTGAGTATGAAATAAAACACCAGGTCATGAAAACACTCAAGTCAATACAAGTTTCACGCATATAATTTTAGAAGCTCATTCTTAAACTTGGCCTTCAGTTGTTCCCTCTTTATCTTGAGAGCAGCAGTAACTAATCCAGACTCGGGGGTCCATTGTTCAGGCAGCAACTTAATCTTTGCAGGAGTTTCAAACTTATCCAATTTTGCAGCTTTTGCCACCTGCAGACATAAAAGATGCTCTTATTTCTGCACTAATTCTTGAATGAAACAAAATCAGAAGACCTTTTACTTTGGAACTTTCAACATATACAAGGGTCGATCACCCTCTTGTTAATATTATGCAAAAATCAAAACTTGCTTATGGGAATCAATACAAGCAAATTCATAGAGCTGTGATCTGATGGTGGAATATGATATAACTGTCACATGAGGATTAATAGTTTCAAATCGAACAAAAGAATCAGGGAAATATTAAATGCAATTACACAATGGAGGATGCTTCTATCACATTGGTAGCATTTTGTTTCTTCATTAGTGCTCGACTTTTGTACTAATCTGCTAATACATGCTGTAATGGCATAAAATTGAGAGAAAGCAACCTCCAAACCAGACTATCCATCAGAGTCGACCAACCCACCACGTGTGTTATGTGTATGCGTGTCTCAATAATTAGATCTCTGTAGTTCCTAAATATGTCTTCTGCAGCTCCAGCAGCAGTAGAGACGTAATAAAATATGGCTTTGTCACCATAGTTTCAAATAAGTTTTCAGAAGAAAAATGAAAATAAACAAACCTTAGAAAGAGATTGCTGAACCTCGCTGACACTTTCAGCTTTGTCACACAGCTCAGAAAAATCACTGTAGTTGATGCCAGCTTGTTGGGCCCACTTCTTGAGGACCTGCTGCGAAGGAACAACTAGTGCTACACAATAGCTGTGGAAGGGATCTGCATGTACCATGATACCATCCACATAACTACTTGAAGTGAGAGCTGCCTCAACCTGCAATAACGCAGCTACTAATCCAATGAGCACCTCTGAGGCATATTCTATTAAGAAAGACAAGGTAAAGCTTTAAATGCACCTTTCCAAGGGAGACATATTCTCCATGTTGAAGTTTCACTATATCCTTCTTCCTATCAATAATTTCAAGGCATCCATCTGGGTGAAATTTTCCAATGTCACCAGTATAAAACCAGCGCATGCCACTCTCGTCAACCTGTAGTGTGTGTAACAGATCATGAGTGCATGTATATACAGGCTACAAGATCAAGTTGCAGCATATGTAAAACATAAATAGAAAAAAGAAACAAAGACAGCTTGGAAATTACCTTGTACACTTCATCGGTTTTTTCTTGATTTTTAAAGTAACCAGCAGTTACACTGAAACCTCCCACTATAATCTCTCCTCGGGGCATTGGTTTGTCAGTTGACAGATATCCACCTTCTTCCCAAGAAACAAGCTACAATACCAAATTAAAGACACATTAAATCCCATTTGAAAGTATTCTACCTGGTACACCCCATAAATTTGCCATCATGAATTCTAAATGGAATTTACAAGTCATGACTTATGCAATGAACTAGCAAAGATTTGTACTTCCCATAACTTTTGATTGTTATTGTCAACTGGAAGCACTCACTAAAGATAAGCTAGTGCAGAGTGAAATGAGCCAAACACAGTACAATTTACCAAATTCTCTTTAAAACAGGAGTATAGATCTGATTATTAAACTCTATTGAAAAGTTTCGTTAACAAGTCGAAGCTTACCTTAATGTAGCAACAAGGAAGCGGTGGTCCAACACGTCCCACTGTTGAATCATCCCACTCAGAAAAAGTGGCTCCAGCAAATGTTTCAGTCAAGCCATATGCTTGACCAATAGGAGCCCTGTCGAAGGGCAATATTTTCAGAAGATCATCTTAAATGTGAATATGAAACAGAGCACAGAAACTTTTAAGCAATTGACACAGAAACTGATTATAAGCAGTGGAGCATGCTCTAACATGGAACTGAACTTGATCTTCTTAGGTAGCTGATACAACATTGACTTGTCAATTATAAACTTAAAAAGACCAATAATTTATGATTCAAAGTCCAATTACCCCATGCAGATGTTGATAAACCGCTGTGAATCCCCAGATAAAGGAGCTCCACCACAGAGCACGAAACGGATGTGTCCTCCAAGTAAAGTGCGTATTCTTTTAAAGACAACGATATCCCACAAAATTTTCTCCAATCCCCAAGCCCCAAGCCAGCTTCCTTCTACAGCGGCTAGACGTCGCTTACATCCAATGTTGAATAGATGCTTCACTAACCCACCTTTTTCCTCAACCTAAATTACATCATAACATAATAGATAGTGAAGAAGAAAGCTGACTGCTTGCCCAAGTATTCTCAACCAACAGATATGTGCCAATCAAATTCAAACCTTTTTCACAACTCCATCACGAATTCGATCTAAAATAGCTGGGACTGCTGTCATGAGGGTTGGCTTTAACACAGAAGCATCCCCCTTGGTTCCTTTCTTAATTTTATTAGAAGTGTCAGTTAATGTCAATGCTGAACCATAACCCATTGCACAACCTGCAGCCAACATCACAGACTGGACAACCACAGTGATGTTAAGACGATTTCAACCAATTAACATTGAAAATACAAATGCAAACAAGAAGGTACCTCAGCTGCCAGTTCAAAAACATGAGCCAGGGGCAAGTACGCTAAGTACACATCATTTCTACCCAGTTTTGGGATTACTTTCATAACACCTGCAGCAGTGGCTACAATGTTTCCATGAGTGATCATAACCCCCTACATTGTTACATAATACACCATGTTAATGGCACTTTTTGTATAAGGATATTAGGCTTTCAGAGCTAGACAACACAAACATATGCAAGTGTTTATCATGACTTGAGCACTTAGAGAGCTCAAATAAAAATTTTAGGAACTCATTGACAACAAACCTTTGGGTTCGGGATTATAACTTGCCTCAAAAAGAACTTGCAAACAAACATGGTACATAAGTTATACAAAGACACATTACTCTAAGTTTCTGGACCACATTCAAATTGGGCATCTGCAACCCAGAAAAATAAACCAGAAAAGAAAACCCTTTCAGTTCTGCGCCTTCCAGTGATGAGCAATTGGCAAAATTTTGCTGGATCCACCCTCCTCCTCTCATTTGCAGGAAAGAACAAATGCACAACATAAGGAACTAAAAGCAGGAACAAACCTTTGGTAAACCTGTACTGCCACTTGTATACATGACAACAGCAATGCCATTTTTGGAAGGCAGGCTTGGATTAACAGGACTTCTTTTCCCAAGTTTCTCAACCTCAGAAAAAGATGTCAGTGTCCACTCGTTCATACTTCCAGAAGTAATATCATTTTCAATTCCATCATCTTCAAAGTATATAACATTTTGGATACTCTTTAGGCTTGAGCTTATTGCAGCCAACTTCTTCAACTGCTTGGGTTCGCAAATAAGAGTTGATACTTGGGTCTGTTGAGAATTTACAGCTCTGAGTTAGGACTTTTCGTAATCTGTGTAATTCACTATAAAATATAGTATGGATTTGCATGTTAGGCATGCACATCCTGGACAATATGATCTCCTAAAGTATACAAGAGCAGTGATTTCCTGACCTCATTAAGTGAGTGGATCAGGGCATCCTCGCCCAGAGAAGCATAAATAGTAACAACAGTGATACTTTGTCGAAAGCATCCCTGGACCAAAAATACAATCTTAGCATCTCCTGCATCCATAAAGCTAAACCAAAGGGAAAGGAAAAGAAAGAACAAAGAGAAAATAAAAGAAAAGAAAAAAGATATTTATGAAATCAGAGTATGATGAAAAGACTACCTGAAGGGCAATGAACCACTCTGCCCGAGTGTCAGAAAAAATGGCAGCACGGCTGTCTAAATTATGACCTAAACTGACAAGCCCAGATGCAAAGTTGCAAGCACGATCAAATATCTCTCCATAAGTTTGCCATTCATAATCCCCTAAGTGTAGCTTCTCAAACTTCCTACCATCACTACCTGTGACAAATTCTCTGCTAATTAGCTTTCTTGTTCCAAGAAATGGATTTCGTGAATTCTTTTTACAAGATTGCTCAAATAGAGCTGCCATGGTTGTGGCTCCTTTCCAAGGAACTTCAACCAACTCACTAACTCGAGCATTTTGAATTGCATAACCTGCCTCACCACCAACTTGCACTGGAACTCCTCTTTGCTTTCCCTTTTTCTTTCCCAGGAACAGAGCAGACAGTAATATAGGTATGAGAATACCAATAATAACAGTACTAACAATCCCACATGGCCCATAGCCTTTCCAAAGTGACAAGTAGTCACCAGCGCCCAAATTTTTCAGAAGTTGTGAGTGCGACAAACCTCCCTTGGAATCCCCCATTTTCAATGTTTAAATTACAAAGTTCCTTTCCACAACAGATCAACTTGTTACCTATAATAGATGACAGGTATTAGTGACATAATCCATTTTTGAACTTACAACGAATTAACAAATAACTCTCCATTCATGATCTATCCATCACAATGAAAAGGTTATAATAAAGTATAATAAGTAGAATTACTATAGTTCATTAAGCAACAGGCATTGAATAGACCTAGATTAAGCTCAATCAGTGTAGTTTATTTCCCAACCAGAGCCTTCGAGCCTCTAGCTCTTTTGATTTTGGTAGCATCCTTCTATGACAGGCCGACCAAAGGAAGACGCACCAAAATACACAATGGCACAACAGCATGTATAAAACTTTATAATTCTCTAGGCATGCAGGTAACATTGACTGCGTGTAACACACAAAGTATACCACACCCAGAACCTTTCATGCAAAATCGCTCAAACAAAATTAGGAGACTTCCACAGTTTTGACATAAAAACTAAGCAATTTCCAATGGTTAGTAATTAAATTCTAGAAAAGAGATTTCAACATCGACTATTAGAAGCAATTAAAACAGGAACTTTAGATTTTTCAATATCCCTTATCTAATATAAATGGAAATGAAATTTAATTTGGAATTTATCTTCCCATCATCGGTCCTCTTTAGTAGGAAAATGTAAAGCCTGCAACCCATTTTGTTGTTCGGATGGATGGGGTATACAGCAAAAGAAGCATCGAAGGGGTCATCCTGGGTTATTGCAGTTACTAGTTAGCATTAAAGATCTCACTTCAAAACTCATTAATCATAACAGATGACAAAACACACAAGAAAAACACCACTAGCCGAAACCTAAATCCCACTAAGGGTGCGACTGGGATTGCAATTTCGTAGACAATAAATACAATTTTAAACAAAATCGTAGACACAAATCATTTCGGAACTGCGTTTTTAAAAATTGCGATTTGAAAATGCAAAAAATCTGTCTTTTCAAATAGCAGGTAAGAGTGTTTTTTTTAAAACGCGAAATTTTAATGGCTAATTTACGATTTTAAAAGGTAAACTGCAATTTTGCCATTCGCTTAGTTGCTTTTTAAAAATTATTTTTTCAAATCACACATTTTTAAATCGTACTTATTGAATTCGCAAATCCAAAACGAACCCTAAAGCATCCTTACTTCTTTCAAAAATGAAAAAAAAAAAAAATGGAATCACATAGGGAACTATTATGATCACACACTATGGCTCCAGTTCCAGTTGATAACCACTCAATTATCACAAATAACGAAATTTCCTAAAGAAAAAACTAAATCGAACCCAAAAACTAGATGCAAATAGATTCGATACACGATCCACTGTCTCGTGCAGAATTGACAACAAAGCCTAATATGAACCAAAGATCAGCAACAGATGACATAGAGCTAATTCTGACAAGAGCTACACCTCAAAAAAAGATCAGAAAAACAAAATCACCATAAAAAGAATGAAACAATTAATGAGACGAAATAAAAACAGGAAATGAAAAAGTCTTACTTTGGGATGAACTTCTTCTTCTCTGCGGGTGTGTGTGTCGGGGAGTAAATAAAAAGCAGAAAAAAAAAGGGGGTGGCACTTCGAGAAACGACGGGGAGTGTGTTTTACGTTAGTAAATAGTGAAATTATGAAAGGACCCCCTCGGATTTTATGTATGGCCGACCGCTGTGAGGGGTAGTTTCGTCATTGTGGTTGACGATTTGACTATGGGTATTTTTCGATTTTATGGAAAATGATATTTCTCTCGGCACATATCTTATCTTCTACGCACATCGAGATGGGTCTCGGATGCGGTCTTATATTTATGAGATAATTACATCATTATCTCTAATTTCATGTGATATTATGTTTTCTCACTATTTATATGACGTGATAAATTAACGGATTCTGTTAACTTGGCGGACGAAAAACGAGTTTAAGGAATGATTCGTAATTATAATTTACCACGACAACTATCCATGAACTTTTTGTACCATAGAGAATAATTCGTAATTTAGATCAACTCTATAAATCAGTGGTGCAATTATCCCTATACTTATTATAAGCGTGTATAATTTGTATACAAGATGAGTATGCATATAATATGTGGATCTCACACTTGTTATGAGTATGCATATAATGTGTGTACAAAATAAGTGTGTAAACTCTAACACAACTTGTACATGGAACCTACATCCGATGTGCGTTGATATACACCAAAGTGATTTACAAAAATGATTTTTTTTAGTTTAAGGTGAAGAAAAATGATTTCTTTTTTTTGTTTAGGGTGAAGAATCAAACCGTACTGTAGTCTGTAGAATCAAACTAGAGCCACGTGGCGTAGAGGCGAGCGTGAAGAACTCACGTGCAAGATGACACGGGGCGACAGAGTATGAGGTTCAGGCTGCATGGGGGGGAGCGTCACGTGCGCAGTGGGCTTACGGTTTTCCACATTTCTCAGAGGCACGCGTGTTGATGAATTGGTCGTGACAGCCGACAGGTGTAGTAGTTGGTAACGGCCATTAATCAATCTCTCTTATTGTGAAGATACGACGTAACTACTAACACAAAACATTAAGAGAAAGCGATGTTCCAATCAAGTCGTTTTCGTTTTCGTACGTCAAGGGATCGTAGCTCACAAGTAATGAGATTTCCGTTTGCTCCTTTCTGCCTGTTGTTTCACGCTCAAATTGAATTCATTTTCATTCAAAGTCATTCCTTTTTAATTTTCATTGAAATTACAAAAGGAAATAACTTCTCATATGTTCAACTTCAGGGCCTCATCATTCTCCAACAAATATAAATATGCCAATTCTTCTGCACATTAAACAACAAAAATGCTTTCTTCTATTCTCATATCCTCCCATTTTGAAAATCAACCATTGAATCTGTGTAGATACTGTATGAGTCCTCCAAATCTAATAGTTAATTTTCAAAATGAAATTATGTCTCTAAGCAAATGATCTCATTCCAATATTTGAAAGGTTTCTTCAAATATAGCAGCTGCCAACATACACGGAAACATCGGCATTGTTCAGCATTCAGCCCACAAATTAAGGCATTAATTATTGTCGTTGGCATAGTGCAGTTTTAAGACATTAAATCCATCTGCACTGAGTGGAGGAGGCAGCCAAGGTCACACTGTTTTAGTTAACCTGGTCGGAGATTCTTGTAGCTAAGTGATGCATTGCAATCGAAGGCAACAAGCAAGAAAACCCTTGTGTACACTCCTCAACTAGGCGAAAACAACAATCAACTAAACATTTTCCGGTTAAGGAGCCCATGCACACGGTGCCATCTTTCACGAAGCTCAGTGATTTACCAGACTTACAACCCCCTTTAATTCATTTTCAATCCAGCAACTTTAAATATTCAAGGTACAACAAAACCCTAAGGTACCTCTCTTTGTCAATACACCAGTGTGAAGATCAACGGTAAATATTCATCAGCCACTAACACAGCTGTTTGATGACTTTTTTGTGATTATTGTGTCCCTAATATCTACTTACGGTGTTACAGTTAATAAAATTCTCAAATCATTCATACATAAGCTATACTTTTTCAGTGATTTTCCTAATGACGGATTAACGGAGGGGGGTAAAGTGCAATTTCCTGAAGCTCAAAAAAAGTTTTTCTAAAAGAATAAAGAAAATAAAAATTCAGAATCCAGATTTTTTTTATCCATAATTCTTATTGAGTTGTAGCTATGTTTTCTTTCTTTCTTTTCAATTTCTTTTGGTAAGTCGGTAGCTTCTTTTTTTTTTCTTTTTTTTTACAAGTAATAGCTTCTTAACAAAAGCACAGAACTAAAACATTGTAACTATCACCTGTAAAGGGTAATTAGGCCTTAGTAATTGGCGTGCCAAACTTAACAATAGCAAGATAAGAATAGGAAGAATCAGTCTCCCAAATGAGCATCTAGTATAATTCCCTATATTGCATTTCCAACTCCAAATTGATTCTAACCAATTAATATCTCATAACAAGATGAAAGTCTAACTCAACAAATTGACAATAGCAAGATAAGGATAGGAAGAATCAGTCTCCCAAATGAGCATCTAGTATAATTACCTATATTGCATTTCCAACTCCAAATTGATTCTAACCAATTAATATCTCATAACAAGATGAAAGTCTAACTCAACAAATTGACAATCCGGATATAAAGCACAAGATAGATGCCTGACTACAATCACATTCCGATTATTGACAGAAAGCTCTAGATATGCCGATCTAGCTTTGGTTGTCTAAGCCAATGCGTGAACCCAGATACACTAATGGTTCATCTGATCTTCTAGATAGCCTTGCAGTAAGTGCCTTGTGTCTATGATATCACAAAATGCAAATGCATACACTGAAGATAAAGCAACCTGCAAGAAACTTCTATTGAAAAGCATAAGCAAATCTACTGTGCATAGGGATGGTAACGACTACTGCCACCGTAACCTGCCCTACTACCATACAAGCCTCCTGGTCCTCCATAATTAGCACCAGGGGAGCCTGAACCACCATAAGTCCCATAGCCCCCACCACGTCCGTATGCACCTAACCCACTCCCACCATATCCCTCACTAAGGCCTCCCATATAGGAACCATAGCGACCGGAATAGCCAAATGATGACTCTCCTCGATAACCAGCAAAATTACCACCACCAAAACCCCCATAACCACCACCAAAATCATTGCCACCTCCATATCCACCATAATCACCAAATCTACCACCAAAACCGCCAAGTGACCTATAAGAACTGGGGCCAAAACCACCATCGCCAAAACCACTATAAGAGTCGCCAAATCCACCAAAATCGTCATTGTATGAGCGTGCCCTAGATTCACTACCAAATGCAGGAACAGGTGCTGGGTTTGAGGCTTTCTTTGGTTCAGCCTTCTTGACCTCAACCTACAACAAAGAAGTGAGTTAACCTATCTTTTTCCGGTATCAAGTTATTTTTGAGAGCCTGCCTAGAGAAAAACCAGGAACCTATAACGAACTTTACTTAAATTGAGAGACAAAAAACATAAAACCAAAAAGATCAAAAGAAATTGCATAGCATTAGAAAGTGATAAGAAGCAACCACCAATAATTATTTCCACTATGAGAACTTTTTGAAGTGCAACATCGTGTGGCTGCTTTATATATCAAAGAAAAATGACCAATTACATCTGATATCATGGAGAATGATTGCACAAAACTCACCTGTATACCTTCCATATCAATCATATTGCCATTTGCCAGCATATTATCAACAGCTTTTTCACTGTCAAATACAATAAATCCAAAGCCTCGTGAGCGTTTAGTCACATGATCACGTATAATCTCATGTTCCGCCACCTTTCCATACTTTGAGAAGAAATTCTTGAACTCATCTAATGTCAAAAAAAAGCATGAGAAAATAAGAAAGAGAGAAAGAACAAACACCTCAGTCTAGTTACAACAACAATAACATTTTAATCGAATGTTAAAAAGTTCAAACATCAGACCTTCAGTGACCGTAGTTGGAATCCCGCCAACAAAAATTTTCTTTGTTTTGAAATCACTAGCTTGTGTGGAACCTTTAGGAATGGTTCTTTTTATCTCAACCTGGTCCAAATTCATTACACATATCACAATCATGCACCTCAAGACATTATCCAAAAACAAATCTCCTAGCAACATTAACTGTACTTTTATCAATGCAATGGAGCCAACTATTCAAGAGAATTACAAACACACGCATACATTCATACAGTTGGGTATAAAAAAGCAAACGAGTGATGTTGAATTATTTCAAAGAAAAAAGACTAACCTGCTTGCCATTGATGATATGGGTCTCTTGGATAACCTGGTCGACAGCAGAAGGATCCTCATAGGTAATGAACCCGAATCCTCTAGGTCGATGCGTGTGCCGATCTTTCATGATCACAGAGTCTATTATCTTCCCATACTTCTCAAAGTAGCTCACAAAGGTTTCTGAACTCACTCACACAACAACAACAAGATACAGCACCCGTTCAATAATAGCCATCAACAGCAACACACAACTATAACTTTATCACTCGCACACATGTATACACGCACAGATTCTTTTTTATTTTTTTGGGTCTCAACAGATTCCATAATATTCATTCGAGAGAACGACAATGAAGCATAAAATTATCCAAGAATATAAATTAATGCTCCGTTTGTTTCGGTATAAAATGATTTCTGGAAAATGATTTCGGTATTTTCCAGTGTTTGGTAGGGGCGAAAATAATAGTCAACCGGGAATGATTTCTATTTGACCAAAAATGCTTAGTAAATTTTCGAAGACGCCAGCCGCATTCGATCCCTATTAAACGACACAGTTAACCTTCACTTCAAGCAGTCGACCATCATCGAAATCTTGCCAGTACCGAAATCCGACAGCATCCGGCCATCTTCACCGGAATCCGGTTAGCCCAAATTCCGGCCATCTGTCCGGAATCTGCCAGAAAGGCTGGCTGGCCGGATCTGGCTAGAAAATCCCGGCCAAAATAGCCGGATCCCTACCGACTAGCCGAGATCTGGCCAAACAGCCGGATTCAAACGGTTCTGGCAGATTCCGGCCAGTATGCCGGAGTCCGGCCGTTCTGTGCCGGAATCCGGCCAACCCAAATTCCGACAAAACTGTTCGGATTCCGGCCTTTATCTTGGATTCTGGCTATAGTAGCCGGAATGGCAGAATCCGGTAAAAGTGGTCGGAATCTTGTCAGTCAGTGACGGAATCTCGTCTTCGGTAATTTTTATATTATTTTACATTAATATTTATATGTTTTGAATAAAAATTGATTTTTATAGGTTAATATGATTGAATAAAAATATTAAAAATATTTGTAATTTTCCGTATGCGCCAAATACCGAAAAACGCTTTCGGCGAAAAATATTTTTCAGAAAAATGACTTCCTTGAAATCATTTTACGACGAAAACCATCTTACGTCGAAACAAATGGAGCATAAAGAGAACTTTTACACAGAAACACAGAGAGAAAATCATAGAAAGTATGGGTTATGTTAAACGCAGTGAGATTTTTGTGCCGGTCTTTCATGATCACAAAGTCTATAATCTTCCCATACTTCTCAAAGTAGCTCACAAAGATTTCTAAACTCACTCGTACAACAACAATGCATATTACGCTAGGGGTGAAAATGCGGGCAGATAATAATCACCCGCATTCGCTATCCGCTATTGCAATTTTAGGGTATGCAAATACGGTTAATAACCGCATCCGCATTCCCTTTATATATATGGTTAATAACCGCATCTGCATTCTCTTTACATGTATATTATATATAATAAAAATTAAATTAAATTCACTAAAACGACGTCGTTTTGGATTCGGTAAGTTTAGGATCTTTAGGTTATATTAGTTTTTTTTTTGCTATCATCTCAAAGTTATACATCACTACATTTACTTCTTTTCTTTTCTTTGAGTAATCTAAATCTTGATTACTCTATAAAACAATTACCCTCTATGGCTGATAATCATGAATTGTGTAACAAGTGAAATCTTAATTTATTTAAGCTTGCATATGGTAATAACTGCATTATTTAAGCTTGCATATAAATTTAGATGATAATCCAAAATGGTCATTACCGCAAATGTGGATAGCGGACAATAATAGCGCGGATACAGATACCTAAAAGTAATAATTGGATTGTATGGATGCGGTTATTAGTAATAACCGCATTCACGTCCACATTTTCACCCTTACATCACACATTCAATAATAGCCACCAACAGCAACACACAACCATAACCTATCACTCGCTCACACATACGCACAGATACTTTTTTTCTTCTTTTGGGTCCAACAGATTCCACAATACTCGTTCTAGAGAAAGACAGTGAAGCATACAATTATCTACACAAAAAATAGAGAAAACTTTTACGCAGAGAGAGAACATAGAAAGGATGAGTCATGTTAAAAGCAGTAAAATTTTAAAAAGCTCTCTCGTACCGTAGCTGGTGTCCTTTGCTAAGCCTCCAATGAAGATTTTACTGCATCAAACCCATCCCCCACCCCAAAAAAAAAATAAATAAATAAAATCAAAATCAAAAAAAAAAAAAAAAAATTAATATCCCAGAAAAACCCATTAACCAAGGACCTTTCTCATAGAAATATATGAAGTGAAGGAGAAAGAGAGAGTGGACGAACCCAGGGCTGGCACCGTCACCGTGGAGGGGGTTGTGGTTCTTCTTCGAACCCATGGAAGTAGTGTTGAGATCTGCGTGGGAGAGCTTTGGAACCCAATGGTGTCTGTTTCAGAGCTTTCGAACTCTGGGCTTTAAGGAACTTAGGGCTTTGGAATCAGAAACATATAATAATTTATCTTAAAAAAAAAAAAAAAAACATATAATAATTACTAATTTGTGATTAAATTATTGTTTAAAATTAACTATTCAGACTTGAGCTGAACTAATCATAGCCGAAGCCCAAGCCCAACCAAAAGCTTCAGAAACTCAGCCCAGCCCAGGTTTGGGCTAGGTCAGCCCAATGGACTCTCCTAGTACCTATGCGTTATAGACTTTAGTCGGTAATTCTATAAACGATATTTTTATTTATCATCATTTCACCCCGTTAACGTGGTAGCGTCAATCAACCCTTATATACTTATATATTTTTAGCAACGACTTATTGGCATAATCACCTATCCTATGAGTAATATTACATACTACACCGTCGTCTCACCCCTATCTCACTAACGAGATGTGGGACTGTCCATCAATCATTTAGTGTTTTTAATCAACTCCTTAATTGGCAAGGAAGCTTCAATAATCTTGGCCATAATATGCTCTTCTATCTATTACAAATAATGCATCAATGTGACAATGCCCTCCCACAAATAATAATAAATAAATAAAATATATATATATATATTTAAGCATATGTAGGGTTTTCTAAATATTAAAAAAGTATATATATTATAATGGCCCCATTAAAAAATAATAATATAATCCAGCTTCTCCAAAGTTAAATTCTGATTTTCGTCCATGCATATATCATTACATAGTACATTCACATGAAAACTTAGGACAAAGATTATTATTAATCATGGACCAACTTGTTAAGGAGTTATATCAATAGCAATTTGCCACGTGTCTTGTAAGAAATAGCAATGAAAGACCCACTAACATTGGGGCCAAGTCATAAACCAATTAATTAGTGGGCTAGTCAAACCAAAGACGTATCCACTAATCACAAAAGCTTAAAAAGTTTATTCAATTCCAATTATTTCATTACGTAGGATTTTCATGTAAATGCATAACGTATCCCATGTAGAAATTTCCATTATATATACAACAATCCTGTTTTCTTATTTTTTTGACATGTCGACACAAGAGGGGGAGGGAGATTCGAACTAATGACCTCCGCTTCTTGAGGCATGATTCCCAGCCGATTGAGCTACCCATTGGGGACAATTTTGAGCCTGTTTGGTTGCTGTTTCGGAAACAGGTTTTCTGTTTTCAAAACAGCGAAACACGTTTCAATTGCGATTAGGCCGTTTGGGTAAATGTTTTGAAAACAAAAACAAGTGAAAACAAAAACCAGGAAAAACACAAAATATGGAAACATCTTTAAGATGTTTTCAAAAACGGTTTTCTGTTTTCTTAAGAAAACACGGGGAACACAACAACCAACTTAAGTGCACAGTAAATAATACAATCTCAGATCGTGGGTTCGAAACTTCAAAGGTATTTTTCATCATTCTTCTCTAGTTCTCCTTCACTCCCACGCCCAGTTGCCTATCTCTGAAAGCCCAACCTTGAGCTCAGAGACCAGTACTGTTTCACTTGTTCACACATTCCTAAAATCTGAAAAGCCCCCCAAAATGCAAACGGTTGTCCGAGAATTTTGAAGCTACGATGGTACGGATTCAACAACAACAGCAACTCTCTCTGCGAAACCATTCCACCGTCGTTGCCTCTGATGCTCAGGTACTTTTCGACCTCCACTCCTTTCCTGCTCTGTCATCTCCACTCAGACAAATTACTCCATGTGTCTCGTCCCCTCCACTGGAAACGCCAGGACGAATAGCAGCTGATCCAACCCGAACTGGTTGATCGGATCTCTCGCCTCGTCGTCCTCCGACGGTTCGATGCCCTCGGCGACCTTTCCTTCGAGCTCTCGGACGTGCTATTGGAACGAATTGGTCGATCTCTGTAGAAACAATTACTCGGCGTTTGTTGTTTGGGATGAGCTCGTTAGAGTTTATGCGGAATTCACGTTTTCGCTCACTGTTTTTTATATGATTTTGATTCTTTGAAGGTCTATGCTGAGAAGGTTGAGGTTGTCCTGTTCTAAGGGCATGTGGCAGTTGATGAAGTGGTAGCAGTGGGGGTGTGTTCCAGCTGGAGCACTCTCCACTCTCCCTCCTCTCTCGTTTATCTCTCTTGTCACTCTCTCATGTTCCTTAAATCTTAGTGGAAAGAAGGGAAGGACATCTCCCAATAACTTGATGCTACTAATGTTTTTTTTTTTTTTTTTTTTTTAAGAAATTGATGCTATGATGTTGAGAATGGTGTTGATCTCTTAAACTTGAAAAGGCTGAGAAGGTGAAAAAATAAAACATTGAAGACAAAAAATATGTAAAATTTCTAAATATATTTTATTTTTATTTTTTCTTAAAAAGTGAAAACTGTTTTGAAAATAGTTGTCCAAACGCCTTAATCATTGTTTTCTATTTTCAAGAACTGTTTCTGAAAACAATTTGCCAAACGCTTTTTTAATGAAAAAACAACAAAAAACGGTTTTCTGATTTTGTTCTCAAAAATAGTTCTCAAAAACAAAAACCAAAACCAATTTGCCAAACGAGCTCTTTATTTTTTTTTTAGGTAGTTTTCAAGGCTCAACCTTTTTACTTGTATGACTTAAATGATTAAATTAATCAATTTATATATATATATATATATATATATATATATATATATATATATATATATATATATATATATATATATATATATATATATATATATATATTTAAGTGTTTTTAGTAGTAAGTGATATGATTTGAGGATCGAGTTTTCTTCCAATTGGGTTGGAGGAAGTTACTCCAACATAATCTATAAAAATGACATGTGTCCCTTAACATATGAGAATCACATATTTTTTTAATAATATGAATGCTTTCATACTATTAAAAAAATGACAGAAATCGATTTGTAGGAAATTTCATACAACTCACATATAAGATTGACACGTGTCACTTAGCATGTGAGAAACATATATTTTTTAATAACATGTGCTTCTCACATGTTTTTTTTTATGTCCTTATCACATGTTTAAATGACACATGTCACTCTTATATGTAAATTGTATGAAATTTCTTACAAACCGATTTGTAAAAAACTTATATCTTAAAAAAAAAAAAAAAAAAAAAAAAAAAAAAAAAAAGTAATTTTCATATATTTAATTTTATAGATTGGGTCGAAGGAATTTCCTTCGACCTAATTCGAAATAACAAAGATAAATATTTGTCAATTTTAATGATAAATATTTCACGTAAAAATGGAAGAAAAAAAAAAAAGAATTTTAAATAGCTTTGTGGACAGAAAGAGTAAAACGATAAATAGCGGAAAACAATAATGATTTTTGTCACTTTCAAAAAATTAAAGGATCAATTTCATAAAAATGGAAAGTACGAGGACTAAAAAAGTATTTAACAACAACAACAAAAAAACAAACATTGACTCTCATCAAAAAGTTTTTAAAAATCACTATTTAAAAATAGTTGCAATTATGCCAGGTTTTGTATTGTAATGATGGCATTAATTATTGTCTCACTCGACTTATTTTTGGTAATGCCCTCGTATTAATTGCATTAATTATTTTCTCCATATTTTGGTGTATTATTTTGTTTGAAAAGTGGATCACCTCAAAAGGTTATAATTTAATTTGTTTATTCCATTATCTTGAAATATCATAATATTATGCTTGATTCTCCCTTTGAGATGATTCTTTTGTTTTTTAATTTCATGTAATACTTTGATATCTACTGCTGAACTAGTGAAAGATTATAACAGCCTTATAGGTTAAGGTAATGGAGAAAATAATGCTCGAATATTTACTATAATAGAAACAAAAATATTGAAAATCCATACCAGTAATGTGTGACATCAGCATGAAATTGGGATGATAAAAAAAATAAAAAAAATAAAAAAAATTAAATGAATGGTTGGCCGTAAAGATCACTCAAACATTAACGCGATAGTTTACATAACACTTATTGCTCAAATACTATATAATTTAAATTTGATCGTGGTTGACATGATAAGTATCACGTGTACCGTCATGTCAATTTTGTAAGTTCACGTGGCACATATCACGTCTAACATTAAACAATTAAATTTGAATTCTCTTAACATGATTAGATGGGTGAATAGTAATAATCAATAACCTTGGTGCATATGCTTTATCCTGAGAAAACATTTATCAATATATGTTGAGTTAAAATTCATCATGTGAAGAGGGAAGCGACTCATTTAGTTGACCGTTAGGCTAACTTGGGTGTTAGGCTATAGTCTTGATGCGGTTGGCGTTGTAAGTGATATGTGGACGGTTACATCACACGTAACAAATAAAAAATTGTTGACTTTGACGGTATAGTGATAAAGGGATTAACTTTGCCAAATGAGCTATGCAAGAAAAGTAATTCCACGATGCAAAATTTTTGGTAAGGTCATAAGAAAAATGAATCAAAGATCCATTTAATGAGTTACGAGAAAAATAGGGTACTCAGAGATGAAGGGAGGGATGGGTTTTAGAGGTTTATTATATTTCAATAAAGCACTCCTGGCAAAATAATATACAAAATTCAATTAAGTCGATACAGGAAACAACATGTGGTGATTTGGTGAGATGCTTCTTAAGGGGAGTTTACAGTCCACAGTGCATATCATAAGGCATCCTTCACAATACCTTTATTTTTTAGATTCTCCTTCGTTGTAATTTGGGATGTGAAAGTGCCTTGCATGCCTTGTGGAGTTGTCCCTCTTATAGTGATGGTTGGGGGGGCTTGCAGGAAGAAGATGCAAAAGAGTACTAAGGGTTGAGATTCTTTTATAGACGTAATGGAGGGATTGATCGACAGGTGTACGGAGGAGGATATAGATATTTTATGCAGTGATTGCAAGGAACATATGGTTCAAAAGAAACAAAGTGGTCTATGATGGAGAATTTACTCCACCTAATAGACTTATCCAAGAGGTTGTAATTGCTTTGAAAGAATACCTCATAGCATATGTCAAGGATGGCATGACCGAGCCACATGCATGGCGGAAATGCGCATGAAATGGAACAATCCACCGTAAGGATATTTATAAGGTGAATTGGGATGTGGCTATTGACTTTGCCAACAGGCGATTAGGGGTAGACACTGTTATAAGGGACCACTAGATATAATGATCGTGGCTAGAAGTCATACCATTTGTATTATAGTAGAGCCTGAGGTGGTTCAAGCAATAGTGGCACTGAATGCAATGGAGCTTAGTCGTGATTTGGGACTACCAAGTATAATGTTGAAATGTGACTCGTTACAAGTAGTAAATGCGGTCAAAGTCATGTGCCAAAATTGGAGCATTTATTGACAGATTGTAGAGGTTATTAAAGTAGTCCTACAATGGCTAAGGAGTTGGCAATTTTGTCATACAAAGAGAGCGAACAATTATGCTACGTATTGACTAGCTAAGGCCGCAACCATACATGTTATAGATACGATATGAATGTAAGAAATTTCTAGCTGTATCTTTGACGTAATTTTAGAGCAACATACTCCGCTGTCTTAGAGCTATCAGCTTTAGATTTTCCAACTGTCGAATGAAAGTTGAAATAATTCCTTAAAAAAAAAAAAATTATAATAGTTATGGTTAAAAAAAAAAACAAAAAACTTGCAACAACTTGCACACGAAGTTTTAGAAAAAAAAAAAAAAAAAAACAAAAAAAGGTGAAGAAAAGGGAAAAAGAAGAAAGAAGAAGAAAAAAAAAAAATGAAAGGGGAAAAAACGAAAAAGCCCTACACTCCAAAAACACACTTCATATTTGCTCCCTCCTCCTCTCTCTCTCTCTCTTCCTTTTCTTTTCTTCCTCTTACTTTCTTTCATAGATCAAATTCAAAAACCCATAAGAAAAGAAAAATTTCACGCTTCTGCCAATTCTCTCCTTGGCCGGTGGTCTTAGCATCACCAACGCATCAATCCCTCAACCCCTTGGTTTTCTCCATCGTTGCTTTCTCTGTTTTCCTCTGCTTCGATTTCTCCAATTGTACACAAATACAGACCCACTCATTGATATATATTTATAAATATTATATAGTCTGTGGGTTTTTCTTTTTCTGGGGCAGCAAAGATGAGTGGCGGGGGGTCCAAGGGTTCAATCCCGAGCAATCTGAAGAAGGTGATCCAGACTATCCAGGAGATCACGGGCAATCATAGTGAAGAGGAGATTCACGCAATGCTCAAAGACTGTTCCATGGATCCCAACGAGACCGCTCAGAAGCTCCTTTTTCAGGGTACGATTGGCTTTCCCTTTTCATTCTTTCGCGTCTCTGCTTCTCTTTCAGCTTAATAGGCTTTTGATCCTGATCGGGTTTTGTTGGTTTGGTTGTGATCCGTGTGTCGCTCTTGGTGTTTTCTCTTCTGGGTTGTGTTGGTTCAGTGTTGTTTTCTTGTGGGTTTGATTTGATTTTGCTTTAGATTAAGTTGTTCTGGAGGAAGTGGGAATTTTTGAGTTTCCTATGATGGGTTTTCACTGTTGGTTAGCTTTTTATAAGGCGAACTTTGAGATTCTGATATCCTCTTTATGTTTTGACACCTTTCTATTTCTGAAAGGAAAGCATTTTTTTTTTCTTTCTATTCTTTATTATCTGTAAAAACTTAGCTTTGTTGGATGCTAGAAATCATTTTCGGGACCTTTTAAGGGTTTATGTCGATGGTTAGACTGTTCTGTTTGATTTTCAGAAAATAAGGACTAAGCAATGAAATGGGGTTTTATTACGCAGTCATTGTTGGGTTCCTGATTAATTGCTTCCAAATATATGTAGTTCTCTTCCAAGTGTGTTTTACATGATTTTATCTTTAACTCTCCATTTGTTTCCTCAGAAACCTGAGCAAAAAAGTTAGATAAATTTAGGAACTTATGTTTTCTGTTGCTCTGATTCTCTCTCTCTCTCTCTTCCCCCCCCGCAAGAGAGAGAGAGAGAGAGAGATTAGATTGTCTAAGCAAGGTAGTTGCATTATGCAAAGTGGTATTTTTTGCATAAGAGGTTCATAAAAAATGAAAAAATTATGTTGTTTCAATGTTTTAAACCACAACAAATTATAGTCAGTAGTGTGTACAGTAGTGATACATTCCATAGTTGTGGTTGTCAAGCACATTTCGTTCAAAGATTTCTTTTAATTGGTAGCTATTCAGTTTTGGTTATCAACCATTTACTGCCACCTCTGGTGCTTGGAGAAGGTTCATTTTATTGAGTGCGTTCTGCAAAAGGCCGGGTTACAGTTATTCAGAGAAAGTACCTTTTTGGTGGTTGGTTTAAACATTCCACTGGAGACTAGTTAGTTTTTGGGTGATTTCTGTTGCATACCGTTACAAAGTGGTCCGCTATTAAGTGCAAACTATTTATTTTGGCTTGTTACAGAGCAGTGTTGCTATGGATTAAGACCCATTTCTATAGTAGTAACTTATTAATGTTTTCATGTAGTTAAGAGCATTTAATTATCTCTTATGAGTTCTTGGTTCAAGCAAACAGTTGGGAAGTCTTTCTGGTGTGTTTTCGTGTATCACTACACTCTATGTGCCTGTAAATTTTCATCCGAGTTCATTTCTTGTAATTTGAATGGTTAAGAAATTTTGTTTACACGGGCCATATAATGTGTTCTATTTTCTTGATTTCTTTTCTTGTCTTTTCCTTTTCATCCCCCTTTCACCAAGTTAACATGTGTATATGTTGTTTGACAGATCCATTTCATGAGGTCAAAAGGAAGCGTGATAGGAGAAAAGAGGTAAGAGATTTCTGCTTTAACTTAATGATGGAACAAGATATTTTTGAGTTTATGGATTTGAAGGTTTAATTTTATAGGTTTGTGACCTGAGTTATCACTTTTATTAGATTGGTGCAAACATATATATATCATAGCTGTGCGAACTTGCTACATGATTTAAAATGTCTATCCACTTTGTTCAACAACCTTGCTCTCTAATCTAAAATAATGGCTTCCCACCCTCCCCCACAGACAGACACAGGAAGATTACTGTTTATTAAAGTGAACTTACTTGAGCCTAGTTGTTATGATCTATACCATGCATCAATTTAGTGGAGGTGACGTACTGTGTAAAATGTTAGTTAAGAGCACCTGTGATTAGAGAAATTAAATGTGTGTAGGCTACACAATTTGAATTGCTATGTACTGAAAAGGACTTGAAATAAGTGTATGCTTGCTTTGATTTGTTTTATGCTTAATTTTCAAATCACTTTGTTTTGCGGTTGGTTCAGTGGTATGCTTGCTTTATTTTTTTATTTATTTTTCCTGGGTTTTCCTACCTACAGATATTTTCTTTAGGAGGAAAGATGGGATAGCAGGATTTTTTTTTTTTTGGTTAGGTTCTATCATTTAGAGACTAAAAGCAGGACCTTGTTTACACGTGCTTGGACATAAGTAATGCTAGAAGTCGCTCTTTTGTCACTTTTTTGTATCCCTTAAAAAATGATGTGGCTTTTAAAATCACATTGAGTTTGTGATTGATCACTACTAAATTTTGATCAAGTGGTGATTTTAAAAGTCATATCATTCTTGGAGGGACACAAGAGTAACAAAAGAGTGACTTCTAGAATCACTCATTGGACACTGATGAGTAGTTGTTATATTGTGCTTCAGAATTAATTTGAACTGTAATAATCTTTCTACTTCGTTTCTTATTTTTTTGCAGAATCTGAACAACAAAGAGTCTGCAGAATCACGGTGGAGACCCAGTCTGCAGGGGCGAGGGGGTAGGGGTGGACGGGCGAATTTTCCACCTCGACACATGCCACATGGTGAACAACTATTTCAAACCAAAACTTTCTTTAGGATTCTAAGTTGGAAGACTCTTGCCTTATCTATTCTTTTTAATAAATTTGGGTTGATCTTGTTGCAATTTGTTTGTTGATTATCTCCAAATATACTTCTGTGCTTGCGTTAATATAATATTTTTTGTAATGAATCACTAAGTACCACATTTGCTTACTTTTGTGAGGAACTTGTTTTCTGTTCTACTAGCCCCAATGTGTGATTGAGGAATTATGCCCAACGCGGGTACCCGCGCGAAAATAATAAAGAATCTTTGACAATATTATTGTATTATTGGGGTCGTCGTAACTCATAACAGCTGAGCTAACCGGCTCCGTTATACCTCTCTCCAGATGCTGGTGGTGGCAGGAATTCTGGCCCTGGAAAGGAGAATGGAATCAACCAAGCTGCTGAGAAGGCTGTCATTCCATCTTTACCAACTTCTCAGGACACAAAAACTAAAGATAAAAGTCCGGTAACAAGGTGGTTTTGATTTATGAATTCATATTTCTCCTATAATTGTTAGGTCAACTAAAATGTTGTTTTCTAGTTTATAGATTGTTGAAGTTTCATATAACTTACGTGATTAAATATCCCTTGCAGCTCTGAGCCTGTCGTTTCCAATGGTCCCACTGTTGGTCCTGAAGAAAGTTCAGCTTCTGTTGCCATTAATAATTTGGGAACTGCGCCACCTCCTGCTTGTGCAAACAAAGATTCCGTCATTACCTTTGGAACTGGGGACTCGCACACACAGCCCTCACCAAGTTCCAGTAACTGTTCAGTGTCGACATCACTGTCATCTTCATCAGCAGTCTGTTTCTCATCTTTGGACCCTGTACTAGTTCCATCTAATGATTCACGGCTCCCTTGTTCTGTGGGTGCAATCAAACGTGAAGTAGGGAGCAATCGATCTCCTGGTGAACCAAATGCAGTTGTCCTTGCTGAGAACAAATCAGCTGCTGGTCAGGACTCTAAAAATTGTATTCAGTATGGTCTTTTATTTATATTCTGATTTGATTAACATAGTTTAGTTTTTGTTAATGACTGTTAGCAGCCTCCGAGATTAGTAGTGCTTCCGTACAGGGAAAGATGCTGGGCAAATCTCAAGGAGTTGGGAAAAATCAGCTTGCTGAGTCTTCACTACCTTCGTCTTCACTAACTCATAACAGCTCTTCGGTTAGTCGGCCTTCATCTAATTACAGTAGCCGGTCACAACAAATAATTGGCCCTCAGAAAGGTATGTAATTTGAAAAAAATGTTCTTTTGTATCAATCTTTGTATAACTTGGGGATATTTCTTAAAGATGTTAAGGAGGTCAGATGGATCTCTATGAGATTATTATGAAGTGTTTTGGTTTGAAAAACAGACACCCCCCCAACCATCCACCACCCCCCTCCCCCCCCCCCCCCCCCCCCCCAAAAAAAAAAGAAAAAGAAAAAAGAAAAAGAAAGAAAGAAAAAAAAAACCAAGATAGAGATTAACAGAAGGAATGCAATTTACTATGGTTTTTGTCATAATAGAAATACTCCATGGATGGTAAAATTGTTAGTTAAAGGAATGCACGTGTTCTCAAAAATTCTAACTCCATTGATGCTAAAGTTGTTAGTTGTTCCAAGCTATATTTAGACATCGGTCTAGTCCTAGAATTCTGAGTCCTTATGTGTTCCAGGGCAGCTGATCTTTTATTCTTATCCAGAGCGAGTGTTCTGTTAAATAAAGGTTTTTGATTTCTAAGCTTAGTTATGATGAGAATGATTAACTTATGTTGCTTTTCGCCCCCTGAAAGTTGGACATGGTTTGCTACTTGACAACTGGAGTTACATTAGCTGTTTTTGTCTTGTTTCCTAGTTGATTCTTTTTCGAATGAATTGATGCCATTTGAGGCATATGTTTCCATCAGTTTTTTGGCTGTAAATTAGGAAGTGAGATCTATTTCAATCTTTGGCCTGATCACGCATTGCTGTATTTAGTAATATTTTCGTATCACCCAGAATTATTTCTTGATATAATACTGATTATTTTAGTCTTAGCTATCAACAATAGTTGGATGACTTGTTCAAGACTTACAAAGTAGTTTCTGGTTTCTATCTTCAACAGTTGGTTCTAATAAGGAATGGAAACCAAAGCCAACCACTAGTAATGCTGTTCAAGGTTCTGGAACAGCTGGTACAGCTTGTGCATCTGATGTTCCCACTGTCTCTGTTGAAGATACTGATCAGACGCAGCCTGAATCTAGTGTCCTTGATATGGAAGAAGCAACTTCAAAAGTGCAGAAGAAGCTTGAGGAGTTACGACTTCCACAACGTCAACTTGTTATTATTCCAAACCATATCCATGTCCCTGAATCTGAAAGAACCAAGTTGAGTTTTGGAAGTTTTGATGCTAGTTTTGGAGTAACTACAAGCTATGTCAGCGGTCCTGAGAGTGACAAGAGCTCTACACCTGTGTCTGAAGCTTCTCAGGATGTTGAAGAAACTGTGGAGGAAGAGGCCTCAAGGTTTGAATTGACTTGCTTTGACATTTATTAAGTTTTAATGTGCTTCTCATTAGTTTAATCTACCTCTGACTAGGGGTCTTGTTCTCCACTTCGTTTTCTTAATTAATCTAAGGAAAAAGTGAGATTGTATTTTCTTGAGAAAACAACAAGGGGGAGCCAAAAAGTACTTCAATTTTTTTTTTCCTTGATATAAACCATCTTAGCAGCGGTTGTAGTAGTGGGCATTGTAATTATTTGTTTATTACGATTATTTTTTGTTGACAAGTAATGTTTATTCATTCAAAGCGCAGAGGGGCGCAACCTTAGTGCACAGAGCGTATACAAGAAGACCCCTAAATTATAGGAAAAGAAACTTTTTGCTTATTAATTTGATAAATAATTTGCTTATTACGTAATTTAACAAGCCTGTGGCTAATTTAACTGCAAGGACTAGGTTTATCCTGGGTTATAGGTGAATCCTGGCATTTATAAAAAAATAAATAGAAAGAATGAACTGTAACTGCATATTAGTGGAGCATCGCTGTCCAACCAACAGAATTTGGTTTTTGATGGCATGCATCTTTTGCACTTTATAGGATCTTGTAATGAAGGTCAATTATGAAGAGCCCGGTGCTTTCACTTTTGCTCCCCCTCCCCGTGCGTGCATGCATTTCTGGCTCTGTTGGATTAAGCTTTTAAATAGTTAACTGTTTGTAACTGTGGGAAATCAACTCACTTGTGGTCCTTGCATTTCCATCCCTAGCGTTCTCTGCATGCATGCTCTGGTATAGTGAAATAATTTTGCTTGTTTCTTTAAATTATATTGTTGGATGCAGCAATCAAAATGCATTGGCACCGGCTGAAGAGGGGCATTATCCTGATCACCCACAATCACCTACACATGTATCGGAAAATTTATCATCTGGTGATGGTGATGTCTCATCCAGTACAATCCCGGAGTATAATGAATCAAAGCAGAAGACTGCATTGCCGTCTGGAGGGCATCAATACCCAGTGGTTCATACCTCTCCAAACTACAGTTTTGGGTTGGTGCCTCCAATGTTGGGGAGTCAGCTTGCACCATTTGAAAACTCTGAGTCGCAAGCACGTGATGTTTCCCGTCTTCCTAGCTTCGTTGTGAGCCCTCAAACCTCTGTTCTCCTTTGTTATATGTTGATATGGCTATACTGATTTAAAATTTTAATTTCAGTCTAGTTGAAAATTTGATTGAGTCCAAAATTTGACGTGTTGATTAAATATGTCACACATTCTGATTGATTTTGGCTTATGGTTTCAAACTTGGAGTAATGATCGTCATTGCTGATTCACTGTTTTTTGAAGTTCTGCAATAATTTGGTTGACTCTATTTTTGGTTTAAAGTAATTACTGTTGTTTATTAGTTGTCTTTGCTTTTATTGGTCCAACAGCCATTTGATCCAAGTTATTATGCCCAATTCTACCGCTCGGGTGCTGATAGTGATGGTCGTCTTTCTCCTTTTCCTTCTCCTGGTGTTGGCACCAAATACAATGGGAATCTTGCAGTATTGTCTCCATCAAGTTCTCAATCTCCTCAAGAGGTTTGCACAGATAAAGCACCTAGTTTATCATTCCTGTTAAGAGAAAAGTTCTCTTAGTTTCCTGCTATAGAATATCAATTTTTTTTGTAGAGGTTACATAAAGCGTTGCTTCTTGATTGAGTTATTTATGATTTCTGTGCATGGTATATGATTCCATTAATGTATTTCTGTGCATTTTCGCTTATCTCTCATCATTTTTGAATGTTCCAACATTAGAGGCATGGTCAAAATAGCACCTGAGTGGTACAATTGGGTGATATACCTCAGTGCAAATCTGCTGCCCTGGTGCTCGATTCTACAAATGGCCAAAACTAAGCCCAATTAATAAATTTAGGAATTTTGATCACAGTCAAAAAGCACCTTGAATAACAACCGAATATGCATACCAAGAACAAGATGTAGCCTGGTAGGCATCAAATGCACAAGCACCTGTAGGTGTGATCTTGACAATGGTATTTGAGTCAGCTGTAACCTTTCCTTAAGAAAATTATCATGAAGCTCAAAATAATGCTGATTACAAATCTTACCATCAATGAATTTGGAACTGGGAATAACCACTCTCTCTCTGCGTGTGTGTTACTTCTTAACGATTGATAATTATTGTACGTATATTTTTCTTTATTTGACCCACAAACATGCATCGACACATATTTTGATATTTACATACCTTTAAATTTTGTTGCTATTCTATACTTATTTGCAGGGTGGCGTCCTGTCTACGGCAGGTCCAACACCACTGGTGACTCAGGCTGCAGGGCTCATGCAAAGCTCAATAGCTGTGACTCAGCAGCCAGTCCCTGTCTTTCGACCACCAGCTGGGGTTCATATATCCCATTATCCTCCCAACTACATCCCATATGGTCATTATTTTTCCCCCTTCTATGTGCCACCACCAGCCATCCACCAATATTTGGGCAACAGTGCATTTCCTCAGCAGCCTCCGGCTGGCAGTGTATATCCAGCTCCACCGGGCACAGGTGCCACTGGGGTCAAATACTCACTTCCGCAATACAAACCGGGGACTAACACAGGAAATCCGTCACACATTGGAATACCAAGTGGCTATGGGCCATATGGCTCCTCCCCAGCTGGTTATAACCCCAGTTCTGCTGCAAATGCAGGAAACTCAACAGCTAATGAGGATCTTACAGGGTCCCAGTTCAACGAAAGTAATGTATACATTACCGGGCAGCAGGTTAGCTTTTATGTGCTGTTTCTATTTTTTCTTCCTCTAATTAGTGTTGGTGTCTGTGGATGATGGACTGTATACATCAAGTTACTATGTTTTTCTCCCCTTGTGTTTTCCCAGAACCTACATACACCTATGCCCTCCCTTTGGTTTCCATTTGTTTTCTGGGTGGCAGTTTCAATCAAACATTTGACAGAATGATTCTTGCTACATAACTTTGTATCATAACAAATAAAAACGTGTGGCATCTATGCTCCTTTATGAACGTTTGTAGCGAAGATGTATTGCCCAAGTATTTGTTGTCTTGTGTGGTGATCTGTTGGCTTGACTGTTATGGTCCTGCATGATAAAGATTGAAAAGCTTTTTTGTTGAAGCTGCTAAACATACATATGCTTTCTAATAAGCACTTTATATAGACTGAGGTGGTTGTTGATTAGGCTTTCTGACAGTCTGACTTTTTTAAAGAGCTTGGTCAGTATGACTATACTAATGGGTGTGAGAAGAAGTGTTGGGTTTCTAACTTTCTATAAAATGATTAGTTTGCTGTTTTCTTGTTTCCTGTTTCTTTTTTTTTTCTTTTTTTACTGAGAAGGCACCCTTTCATGATAGTTAATTACTTAGCTGATTTGCATTTTTTCAGAGCGAAGGTTCGGCTGTATGGGTTGCTGCACCTGGCCGAGACATATCCAGCTTACAAACAAGTTCATTTTACAACCTTCCACCTCAGGGTCAGCATGTGACTTTCACCCCAACACAAGCTGGCCATGGCACTTTTCCCGGTGTCTATCACCCTGGGCAAGCAGTAACGGGAGCAATGGTTCACCCACTTCTGCAACAATCTCAGGCCATGGCGGGAGCTGTTGATTTGGTGGGCCCTGGTGGCAGTGTTTATCAGCAGCCTCAGCAAGCACAGATCAACTGGCCGAGTAACTACTGAGACAGGGATGGGGTTTTTTCTTTTTCTATAAACAGCAAGACACGAAATTGAAGTCCAATCTTTGGATTTTTTTGGGGAACTCACAACAAAGTTTGGATGGGAGGGAGAGATATCAAGAAGATACAGCATTGACTGGATTAAGTGTAAATCCACTAAAGGAGGCTGGAAAAGTTATAGCCGTAGTATCTTCGGATTGCTTGGGTTGAGGACATAAAAGGTGCGACCCACCTGTAACCAATATTGACCATTTTAAAGTTAGTCAAGGTAGGATGTGCAGGGTCTCTTCTCTTTTTAGCTGCTGCTATGTGGTTTCTGCCGTTTTCCCCTTTTCATAGTTCCAAGCTTTTCCCCTCGTTTTTTAAAATTTTAAGTCTTTCAACCCTAGAGTTTACTGTTGAGTGGTGAGAATCTCGTTCATTCTTTCTCTTTGATATTTGAGGTTTTTGGAAGGTAAGATATAGGTTGGTGGAGAAACTTCTGCATTATTTTTTATTGTCTTTCTGCTGTCTTACCTGTAAAGTGAATTTTGATAGCAAGAGAACGATTTACGTCAACTGTTGTACTGCTAAAAGCCGAAGCGAACATGTCAATTGTTTGACTTGTCTGATATATCCATTAATGCATGCTTAATACACACGATTCTGGGGGACAGTGCTAGGATGTCTTACTTCTGCTCACTATGAGAACACACCACTATTTGGCCTTGTTGACAATCTATCTTCTCCTTATTTGATATTGTAGACGTGTTGCTTCTTGGTATTTGACTTGGCATGAAAGGTTCCAATGACAATCTTCTCCTTATTTGACTTGGCCTTAAAGGCCCTCCCCATAGTAAGTAAAGGGGCTTTGGGGCCTCTCTCTTGGGGAGCTTGGCCTACTTGCTTGGGGCAGGTGGACTCTACAGCTTTGTATTTGTCGGGTTGCTCGCTAATGAACAAGCAATAGATTGTGTTGTGCTAACGTAACGAGCAAGCAACGACTTTTAGTGTTGGCAGCTCAATTTGTTGCTCTTGTTTTGGATAGCGAATAAAACCGATCTAACAAGCTGGGCTCTACCTGCATAAGAAAGAATTTTGAATTTTACAATTACTGTTTGCAACAAAGCATTGCAATCTACCTTCCTTAAATTTGAAGAGATAAGGTGGACACCAAAGGTATCTACCCTTTACACTTTCTCTTAGCCTCTTAGGCTTGGGTGTTGAAAGACTCATTGATTCCACTAGTCTTCCCTTACGCATTCAGTCGCTTCACCAATGTGAATAGGTTATATAGAAGGGTGGGTTGGTTATATACTCTTATGCAGGGCTGGGAATTCAAGTTGGCTGGTCGGGCTCGGGTTAACTTGCTTGACCTACCAACTTGTTAGGACTTAGGAGTCAACCTGAACACGACTAGTTTAGATAAACGGGCCACGTCCTTCAATTTGAACACGACCCACGAGTGAGCCAACATGACCTGCTTAATAAATGGGTCGACCCGTTTGACATGTTTAGACCTAAAAGCAACTTGTTTGACTTGATTCGACACTACTTGTTACGATCCAAATGCAATCTGTTTGACTTGTTTGACCCATTTCAACTTGTATTTATTATATAAAAATATATATAATTTCACAAGCGGGTCAATAAACAGGTCGACTTGTTTATGACTCCGAACCAGTTTATACCAAATCTTAACCCTTTAATGCCGTGTTGGATTTGTGGGTAGTGTAAAAAATTGACAGCCCGACCATTTGGTATGGTATGGCATGTATTGCCCCAAAACTATAGATCAGATGGCACCGGATGAGAAACTCAATTCTGCACTGCTACTGTCTATTGAGCTGAGTCGTGGGAGTTGCCCTCCAAGGGATTCGTGGAATTTCTGCCGTTGCTTGTTGGGTTTGAAACCTCATACCAAGAGGAAGATTCCAAACAAGTACAAAGAAGTGGATTTCGAACCAAGAGACAATTCGGACTATCAATTCAAAGAATCCCGATCTCTCCAATGTACTTTGGCTTAATTAATGGTAGGTAAACATTAATTATGTCGGCAATCCACCTTTTGAATGATCAACATATATGCAGGCCTAAAATTCGATTGTGTGTGCAAATATACCAGCAAAAACTAGATGACAGAAAGGAGCAGCTAGCCACGGACTCCTCTTTGCAAGCCTGCCTAGTGCCTAGATGTCATCTTACGTTATTTTTTTTAAAAAAAAACTTGTCAAGATTCAACTAGATATTGACCCATTAGAGGCAGCACAAAATCAAATGAACGGCTATTTGCCTCTTTGGATTTACCGACATCCCAAGACATGAAAACCATAGTCAATCCTTTTAGTACCGGCCGGTAATTGGCACCCTACATTGTTTCCAAACTGCAAAAACATGTTCAAGAAGTTGCTCAAAGTCCATAAGCTCACTCCTTTCCAACGTCCTAAGCCAGCCGCCTCGGCCGAGAGGGAGGAGGAAAGCTTCTTTACCCCCTTGAAAATCGTCCATGCCGGCGGGATGGTGGAGTGCTTCTACATGGCGACTCCTGCAGCCAGGATTATGGAGAAGTACCCGTCTTTCTTGCTTGCTCGGCCGCAAGTCTTTAGGCAGCCGTGGGATTCTGTCGTCAGGCCAGATGAGATTCTTCACCCGGGTGAAAAGTTCTTTGTTGTCCCCCGACGCACTGTGAGGAAGCTCAAGAGAAGAATCACGAAACCCAGTTCAGAAAATCCTGCGGATCCTTTCATGTCACAGTCTTCGAATGAAAAAACAAGGTCCCAACAGATCAAAGATGGGTTTTCAAGAAATGTACGTAACCCCCGTGTTTGTGCAAATACAAAGCACAGTTCTTGTGACAAGCACGATATCACGCAGAAGAAGCTTGGGGTTGGTAGTGGTGCGATGATGGTAGAGAAGAAAGGTAAGGAAGGGGACTACTCAAGGAGGAGCTCGAATCCTGATCAGTCTCATGGAAGGAAGATCAGGGGGATACGGAATGGTGTGACAGTGACATGGCAGCCATCGCTTACATCTATCTGCGAGAGCCTGGGGAACTGATCATAGAGATATTTTTTTTTTTTTGTTTTTTTAGATGAATGATTAATTCCATCATAGAGATGTTCTTCTTTAATCTCCTTATGTATGATTCGTTACTAACACTTATCTTTGAACAAATCAACATATATTGTTATTTCTTTAGTTCCACACTTAGACAGTACTCAGATATATGAATTAATGGAATAAAAGAGATTATGCCTGGCCCTCTGGTTTCCTCTCGCCGCCGTGAAACCTAAGTTGATGCCAGTTCTCGTCTCCTCTTTGACCTCAGAGTAGGAGTTTTCAGTCCAGCCCTCTAATCTACCCCTTATACCTTCCTGTGTCGAGTGCAATTAAAGGTTGGTATGGTGGATTCGCATGGTGTTTCTGGTGTGTCCTTCCCATACACTGTTGGTGAACAAAATAGGAATATTGTTATCTCTGTGGATGACACGAAGGTGTTAAGATCAAAAGGGAGTAGGTGCTTGATTGGCTGACTGGGTGAAGCAAGAAAGATCAACAAAGATGCCTTCAAGACTCTTCTCACTCGGATTTGGCGGATTAAGGGTAGTGTCTTCTTCAAGGAAATTCATGATAACCTGTGGCTGTTTGAATATTCTGAGGATGAGGACCTGCGGTGCAGGCCGGAAGGGAGACCTTGGTCGTATGACCGGACCCTGTTGGTTGTTAATGAATTCGATGGTAGGACCCCTACATCCCAGATGGTGTTCTCACATGGATCCAAATTCACGACATGCCACTTGAGTGCATGAACCGTGGTGTTGGAAGGAAGGTAGGGGAGACTTTGGGCAAAGTAGAGGAAGTTGATGTTGTAGATGATGACGTGGGTTGGGGGTCGTAGTTTGCGTATCCGGGTGGCAATTGACCTGTATGACTGTATGAACCTCATGAACGTGGTCGATCCCGATAGAAAAGATAAACGAAAGCAGAAAAACGAAATGCTCTTAAGGCGCGTTATAATGTCGTTTTCCTTAAGAAATTATTTGTCCCCACCAGAAAGGTATGTAAAAAGGTTACAACAAATATTTCTCCAGGATACAATGGAGCCCAGAATCCTCTGTTTGTTTAATTGCGTTTTGCACTAACGAAAAATTAAACCTGAACACTTTCAGATTTTTCTATTATAGCAAGAGACAGACAGAGACTTTTTTTAATTTTAAATACAGAAGGTATCAGAAAAAACATTGAAGATAAAAGAAATTTTGTTATTTCTTTTATTAAATACTGTATAACAGTTATTTCTGTATATTTCTGATAACTGGACAACAGTTACTTCTGTATAATATTGAAATAACTGCTAATCCAACCATCCATAACTGCTTAAGTAACAGCCATAAACTGCTGTTTTAACAGACACTTAAATCTGACCATCAGATCAAATAACTGTCTATGATTGATTAATAATAACCATTACATCGTTATTAATTAATCTCAACCATTAGATCAAATGTGATTTGACCTTACAGTTTATTTATTTGATTGTCCAGTAAATCCAACCACTGAATTTACCTAAGAAGCATCATATGGTTTAGATTAAACCATAATATTGTTGTTGTCAAGTTTGAGTTAAACCGTAACTGTTGTTTGCATTTCATTGGTTTGCTTAAAGTTTTGAACACATCATGTCTTTAGGAATCTGAATATTTTGACTTATTTTTGGGCTAGTGAGCCAATTAGAAAGCTTAAGGGAGTCGAGCATTGCACAGCCTACACATAAAAAAAAAAAAAAAAAAAAAAAAAAAAAAAAAAAAACACACACACACACACACAAAAATAGATAACTAAAATAAAATAAAATAATTTGCATATCTTCCCTTGGTCGTTTCATTTGATAGGGATTCCAATGATTTTTGAGGTACTTATCCTGAGATTAAAATGAAACATCATGATTGCATATTGATTTCACTCTACACTTTTGAGAAAATATGAAGTCTTTATTGTCCATTAATGAGTGATTTGATGTTGGATCCCCTGTTGATGTTTATGATGGGGTTTGTCTTTTTAAGCATGCCAATGACGTATGAACCATGGTTTGTGTAAAAAACTCTTTCTTATTGACAACATAGTGTTTTAATGTTTGTGGGTATCATTTCTGGCAAACCCTCACGAGACTTCACTCGTCCATTAGGGAGTCCTAGGGGTTTAAAAGGCTTGTTGCATATGTTAAATGCAATCGTTTCTCCCACGAAAGAGGACTTATGTTTCATGCTTTGATTTTGTTTTTCATTTTGTTTTGCTAAGGGACTAGCAAAATGTAAGTTTGTGGGTATTTGATGAGTGCCAAAAAGTGTATATTTGGACCCCCTTAATTTACATTAGTTACACCTTTAGTTTTGTTACTTTTTGATGTTTTGTTTAGTTTTAGTGTTTTTGCGTTTTGCAGGGCAATAAGAGAAAAATGACAATTTTCAAGGCAAAAATACATAGAAAAGCTGGATTTTCGGAAGTGCTGAAAAAGTAGATCGATCGAATATTAAGTAGATCGATCGAAAAGTAGATCGATCGAATTTTTGCGGGACAGAAACCCTAGCTAACTCTATAAATATGTCTTTTTCTCATTTTCTCAATAAGAGGAGCCGCGGCGGAGACCGTTTGGGCGCCCCCAGGGGCCGATTTTGCTCTAGTTTAGGGTTCTTAGGTGATTTTCACCTAAAACATCCTTCCTTTGTAAGTTTTCTTTGATTTTAATACATTCTTGTAGTTTATTTATGCTTTCCTTAGTTATGTGTAAAGGGTTGAGGATGAAACCTCACCATTGAATAGAAATTGAGTTTCATTGCTTGTTTATGCTATTTGAGTTTATGGGCTTTGATTTCTCATTGTTCTACTCCGATTTTTTAGATTATTATTGGATATCTCTTGTGATTTCCGGATACAAGTGATGATTTGATATGGTTTCATTAAATTGATGGCTTGGGTTTTCATTTATGTTGGATATTCATTGTGTTTCATTCTTTGAATACATTTGATGATTTAGTTGAAACTAGATATCTTTTGTGATTTGTGGAAGAATGGATTCATTGAATGATTTAAACAATTTTTGAAGCAAAAGTAGAGCATACCTAAGATTTGTATGAGAGAATTCGAAATATGTGTGATGAGCATGAGACTATGTTGTTGTGATTTGGTGGGTGTGGATTCCAAAACCCTAGACCCCTTTATTTTCATTAATTTTGTTTATGTTTTATTTTATCAAAAACCCCTAAATTTGGAACTAGGTTAAAATAAGATTAGTTCGAATAGAGATTAATTTTCGCAACTCAATTCCCTGTGGGATCGACCTCGCACTTGCAAAACGCTATATTGCAAACGATTCGTGCACTTGCGAGTATTATAATTTGCACAACAGAGTGCTTTTATTCCAGGACATTTGATTACTGACAACATTCTTACGGCCTATGAGACCATGCACCATATGCAAACTGGTATGTGGAGTAAGGTGGGGTACATGGGGATTAAACTGGATATGAACAAAGGCTTATGACGGGGTGGAATTGATTTTTTTTGGAGGCCGTCATGCAAAGCTGGGTTTTTCGAACCTGTGGATTTCTTGGATTATGACTTGTGTTTGATCTGCGTCTTATTCTGTTCTGGTCAATGGGAATCCCGTGGGAGAGATTATTCCTTCCAGAGGAATTAGTTAGGGAGATCCTATCTCTCCCTATTTATTTCTCTTTTGTGTGGAGGCCCTCAGTTCCCTTCTTCATCATGCTGAACAAAATGGGGTTATTACGGGGGTTCCTATTTCCAAGTGGGGTCCTAGACTTAGCCATTTATTTTTTTGCTGATGATAGTCTTATTTTTTGTAAGGTTAATCAGGTGGAGTGGCGAAGGATTTTGAGGATTCTAGGCATCTATGAAGGTGGTTCGGGCTAAAAAATTAACCTTCAAAAGACCTCAATCTTTTTTAGTCGAAACACAAGCTTGGGCAGGAGACAGGAGATCCTTACACTCTCGAGGCTGTCTGAAGCTAACCATTATGATACATTCCTTGGGTTGCCAACCCTAGTGGTGAGATCAAAGGTCCAATCTTTCTCTGGTATAAAAGATAGAGTGTGGAAGCGATTAAATGACTGGAAGGTCAAATTTTTGTCTCAAACAAGAAATGAGATTTTATTGAAGGCAGTGGCCCAAGTCATCCCCACTTATTGCATGAGTGTATTCTTCCTTCCGATCTCTCTTTGCAAAGATTTGAACCAAATGATGCAAAAATTCTGGTGGGGCCTATGAATCGAAAATTCATTGGATGAGCTGGGAGATGGGCAGATCTAAAGCAGCTAGAGGTCTTGGTTTCAGGGATTTGACACTGTTTAATAAGGCTCTCCTAGCCAAACAATGCTGGAGGTTGATCCAACATTCGATTCTTTGACAACTTAGATTCTTAAGGCCAAGTATTTCCCTCATTCCTCTTTTTTGGAGTCTTATCTGGGGAATAGGCTTTCTTTTGCTTGGCGCATCATATTTTCAGCAAAGGAGTTGGTGCAGCAAGGCTTGATTTTGAGAGTTGGGGATGGAAATTGCATTAAAATGTGGGGTGATCGTTGGATTCCTAAGCCTACTTCCTTCCAAGTGCAATCCCCCCTAACTTACTTGTTGAAAATGTTTTGGTTTATAACCTTATTGACAGGGATTTAAGGTGCTAGAATGTGGATCTTATTCACTTTATGTTCTCAGAAGAGGAAGCCTAGCTCATTACTAGCATTCCGCTTTTTCCTCCTTTCCTCCGGATAGATTGGTTTGGCAAGGTACCTCTAATGGTGTCTTCTTAGTTCGTAGTGCTTACCACCTTGCAAAGGAGCTCCAGTAGCGAATGTTCTAATCCGGTTGATCATGGGGGAGTATGGAGGATTCTGTGGTCTTTGCAAGTCCCAAATGCTGTCAAAGTTTTTCTTTGGAGGGCATGCCATAATTTATTACCTACGAAAAGAAACCTACACACTAGGAAGGCGGTGGGCACCAATCTTTGCCCAGTGTGCCAAATAGAGGAGGAATCGGTTTTACATGCGTTGTGGAGCTACCCGGGTGCTCAAGATATTTGGGGACTTGGCCTTATGTGCTTTCAGAATTGCTCTTTGTTTGTGGATAATTTTGCTTTGCTGTTTGACCTTCTCTCCAATAGGTTGAACCAAGATCAGATGACTCTTATGGCTGTGATGGCAAGGAAGATATGGTTTAGAAGGAATGCTTTGATTTTTGAAGGCAAATTTGCTCACTCAAAATCCATTGTGGAAGAGGCTACCAAGGCATGTGAGGAATTCATTCAGCTCAACTCCACCCAGTGCACACAGTCACATCTAGCAGGGGGTGATAATGCTTCTTGGCACCTTCCTCCTCAGCATGTGGTCAAATTAAATTGGGATGCCTCCATTCATAAAGCTTCGGGTTCTATTGGTTTCAAATGTGTAGTACAGGATCATCTTGGGAACTTTTTGGGGGCGAAAGTCTCTCACCAACAAATTTTGATGGATCCTAAAATGGCGGAAGCAATGTCAGAACACTATGCGGTAATTTTGTGAAAGAGGTTGGCTTTCCTAGTGTAATTTTTGAGGGGGATGCACTTCAAGTTATCCAAGCTTTATCGGCGGCTCCTCCTTACTTACGTAGTATTGAACACTTTGTTGAGAGTATACATCATGATATGGAGTCATTTCAGTTTGCTTCCTTTGCTCATTGTTGACGTGAGGCAAATGGGGTGGCCCATTCTCTTGCAAAAGCAGCTGTTTCTCAATGTTTAGATACTAGGTAGCTTGAGTCCCCTTCTAGTTTGATTTGTACTCAACTTTTTTGGGATCTTTGTAATCCCTAGACCCTATTCTTGAGGTCATTTCCTGCTAGCTCATGGCAATAATATAGAAGAGTTATGTTTCAAAAAAAAAAAAAAAAGATATATGAATTAATGCATATAATGTTTGCAAGTTATATGTTGAAGAGTGTGTGTGTGAACCTTCTCTCTCTCTCTCTCTCTCTCTCTCTCTATATATATATATATATGGTTTTTTGAGCCTTTGTATCACCTTATACCGTGGATATTGCTTTAATTTATAGTGTAGTTCACCTCTGAAAAAAGAAAAAGCCGGCCACAATAATAGAGCACCAGGGGTGGCAACCACCCCATGACTTGGGAATGGTTGCGGCCACCTCCCAAATGTTGTCAGGATGGTGTAACTATCCCTGGCTCCTGGTATTTTGTTAGGTTGGCTGGCCACCTACCCACCTTCAAAGAATATTCAATTTTTTTTTTTTTTAAATAATCTTAATATTTTAGGAATTTTGATTCAATTCCAATAAGAGCGATGCGTTGGTCACCAAACAAAAGAATAGGACTAATCATTTCATTCCAACTTCTTTATATTTTTAGTAATATATATCCATTCATATTCTTTAAGAAATGATCATTTCGTGTACCAAACGTGTTCTTAAGGTTTTAGGATAAATGATAATCAGGGCTGACTCGATATTTTTTGGGGCCTTAGGCGAGAAGTTTAAGTGAAACTTTTTATTTAAAATTAAATATTATTAAATTTAAAATTATATTTTTATTTAAAATTTATTCTTCTCGCTTTTTTGGATGCAAAATTACTTATTAAGTTTTTTTAAAACATTTTATTTTCAATTGATAATATAGCTAATCCATTTAATCTTTCTTGTGATATTGTTGATCTTTATGATAAGATTATCTAACACTTTTAACTTGCATAAGGAAAGACAAATTAGTGTAAGAATATTTCCTAAAATCGAATAAAAAAAAATTAATGTAATTGATTGATTGAGTTTTTGGTAACTAACTTTTCTTTTCTTTTTTATTTTATTTTTTTATTTTTTTATCATTGATTAGATATAGAATGATTTTAAGGGCTTGAATAGTAACTTATTGGTAAATAATGAAAGCGGAGAAGAATAGAATAATTCAAATTCGAATAAGACTGAAGAAGAAAATTGTGATAAAAAATAGACACTTTTTAAAGAGTAGGATTTGAAATGGAAACTTTAGAAACTCTCCATCTTCTTAGCTGACTTGGCATTTTTATTTTTATTTTTTTCATTCTATTTTGATTCTTGAACATTAGACTTAAGGTGTAAGGCCTTCAATTTTTTGAACGCTGGACAGTTGGACTTAAGGCCTTCAATTTTGAACATTGGTAATTAATTAAGGCCTTCAATTTAGAGGACCATATCTCATTCTATTTTGAACGTTGGTAATTAAGGCCTTCAATTTTTATTTTTTATTTTTATTTTTTTGTTTTGGAAATAAATCTTCATTAATATTTTGTAATTGAGGCCCTGCATTATGTTAATGTATTTCTTAATTTTATTTTTACTATAATTTGGGGTCTTATTAAAGTGTATTGATTATAATTAAAGCCTTAATTTTTTTTTTTTTTTTTTTTTATAGAAATAAATCTTTATTAATATTTCTTAATTGTGAGCCTTATTAAATTGTGGGCCTTAGGCGACCGCCTAAGGCTCCGGTCGGCCCTAATGGTAATTTAACATGGTAAAAAACCATGACTTCATGGTTTACCCTTTAATAAAAAAAATATTTTAGGTGTTAAGCATCATTTGTTGAGGGATGACCCGATGAGGGGAGTGTTAAATTCACTCTTTTTTTTTTTCTTTTTTTTTTTTTTCTATCAACTTAAGCTTTTAAGATAAGTAGTGATTTAATCGTATTCATTAATGAGTTTGAAGTTATATTTTTCTAGAGTGGTGTTATGGATGCTACAACTTTCACTACAAGTCTCTTACAAACCGACAATTCATATACCATTTACTATTTCAACCATTAATTAAACAATTAGATTTATGAGTCAAATTTTGTTGTTTATTTTTTTTCACCATCAAGATATGGTCAAATACGTTTTGTAAAAAAATTACAGTAAAAGTTGAATAAATTCATGCTTATCAAACTTATTGGTAAGCCAAAGCCGCTTTAAGCATCAACTGCTGCCTCAATTGATTGGTTGCTGCTTATTGTTTAATTCTTGGATTCACGGAATAATTAAGTGATTGTTGAAATCGAAAGCATATTTCATCAAAGTGTGGGAATATATATATACATATGGTTAAACATAAAAAGCCAAATGGGACGCAGCTGCTTTGTTGCTTCTCGTGGACATCTTCTTCTTGTCCTCACTCTTACAGCTTTGCCTCCCTAAGTAACCCTTATTTTCTATTTTTTCACCATATAAAAAGAAGATTAAGACCAAGCTTTTTATATACATATATAAATTTTATGAGCCCCAACTTTTGGAATGGTCAATATTCCACACATTCGAGTTACACAATATTGTCTGTTTTTAGCTCTTTCGAACCAGACTTTCTATGAGGTCATTCATCCTGATACTACTATCGTAGAAACAAGCTTAACTGCGAGATTCTGATGGGTTAATGGCCATCACAGTTTTAAAAAGCGTTGTGTCAAGAATGATGTGTTTATTCCACAAATTCTCATGCGATATGAAACGTCACAATTTAGAATTTAGTGTGTGGCCAATTAATTTTTAAACCCGATTTATTGAACTGATATATATTCAAAATACCCACGTATTATTAATAGAACAAGAATATGTGAAAATCCAAAATGCTCTATCTAGATTATATTGAAGGAATTTTTATATTTATTAAACTAGTGTTGTCCATTGATTAATGTATCTCAACCAATTTTGTAACCGTTAAAAAATTATTAACGAGGATCAGAAGAATCGTTAGTGTTAATTTTTATGCTTATTAAACAAAACAATATCCTATTATCATAAATTTATAATAAATGTGGAATGATGACAAGAAGATATCGACAAACCAAAATTTAGCACATAAAACTATAAAAGCAATTAATTAAAAAGAATGTTTTTATTAACAAGATTTTGGTATCGATGTCACGGATAGTGGGGAAGATAAATCTGATACCGTGATTTACTTTATAGCCAAAACTACAACCTCTCAAAGGATAAGCGAGAGAGGAAGAGGGAGGGGGAGAGAGAGAGAGAATGGGACAGGAAGGCACAGTAGGAGTGAGAGAGGAGGAGGAGGTTGAGGCATGGAACCAGAGGAAGCAGACCCAGATACTGCAACTCTCCGAGAAGCTCATCCATGGGGATCTCGAGTCCCAGATAGAAGCAGCCAGAGATATCAGAAAGCTGGTCAGAAAATCTTCTTCTTCTTCTTCTGCTGCTGCTGCTGCTGCTTCTTCTTCTTCTTCATCATCGTCTTCGATGAAGACCCGCTCAAAGCTGGCAGCAGCGGGTGTGATTCAGCCCCTTGTTTTCATGCTCGTCTCTCCCAGTCTGGATGCTCGGGAAGCCTCTCTCCTCGCCCTCCTCAACATCGCTGTTCGCAACGAACGGTAAAGTGTCTCTCTATCTGTTTTTATGTTGGTATACAGGCTCAAAGTTGTGGATTTGATTTGTGGGTTTGTATTGGGTTTTGGTTTTATCAAGGTAGGGTGTGTGATTTTGGGTGTTAACGAGTGGTTGAGAAAGTTTATGAAGGAAAGCGTATGGAAATTTGGTTTCTTTGAGGGTTTTCAATTGGTCTGAATAATACAGTTTCTGGGCGTTGTTTTATTTGTGTGAAATTTTGTTACTTTGAGAATCAAATCGTCATGCTTTATCTGGTTTTTGTTGGTATATGCTGGATGTTGTCGATGACATTTGTGGGTAAGTATTGGATTTTAGTGTTTCAATTTTCATCCGAGTTTGGGGTATTCTGTTATACTCCTGAGAAATAGTAAAGCATGAAAAGAGCGTGAGATTTTTTATTTTGGGGGTTTTGCTTAATTTGGCTGATGTTAATTTTGAGTATTTGGATACATTTGAACTTAAATCAACATGTACATGGGTTCTTGTATTCTGATATTTTCTTCTTCATAATCTTTATTTGCGACGGACAGCGTGATGGTGATGGTTTATTCATTTTGGTTTTCCTTGCTGACGCCTCTATATCAATTTTATTTTGAGTTTCGACATTATGTGGAATCAGTTTGTTTGTGTCCTATAGGAAAGCTACAAAAGAATCTAGACAATCTCGAACTCATTATTTGTTTGGTTGCTGAGAAAATTGAGAAAAGGGGTGAAGAAAATTATATGCATGTCATTTTGATTCTTTTGTTGAGGGAGGTGATAGGGATAAGATTAAGGTTAGATAGGTTTAATAGTTGAGTTGGAATGTAATTCCAACTTATTAGGATTAGATTATTTAATATTAGGATTAGAGCTTATTTGAATTTGAATATTCGAACTTTAGGTGTTATCACTTTAGGTATTATCTACTTGTATTTCTATTTAAAGACCATTTGGTCCTTAATGAAAGGCAGAGAATAAATTTGAGAAATTGTTGTCTTCTCCTACCCTAAGCGGAGTATTGTGGTGTTCTTCTACCCTAAGTGAAGAATTTTGGTCTCTCTTACCCGAAATGAGCTATCAAATCCCATCTCATCTCATGTCACTATCCAACCTTGGGTACCTATCAGGAGGTTTTGAGATTTTCAATAGTCAAGTTTAAGAAACATACGTGTTTTTGTTAGGCTGAGTTCAGGGGAACACCATGCTTCTTTTTCATATAAAATGCTGAATTCTTTTTACTATAACATACTAATTCATATGGTTTTTCAAGAAATATGAACAAATGGAAAGTAAAGTGCTTGAGAATGTCAAAAACTGAGCCTAATTTTTATACTTTTCTCAGCAATCAAAAGGCTCTATGGGGTTTTTAATGAAGACTTTTCATAAAAGGCATAGTTAATATGCTGAGAATTAAGATGGAAGCATTGGCACTTGGTTGATTTTGCATGTGATTTCCTAGGCGTTTGTTTGCATTTCTCAATATGATGCTGAATGCCTCTGTGATGTTTATTGGAGATAAGCTTTTTTTTTTTTTTTTTTTTTTTTTTTTTTTTTTTTTTTTTCTTTTAACCTAGATGAAAATGTTTGTAGTGGGCTCGGCTGAATTGGGGCCACATCCAGACTTGTGTGTTGTGTTCAGACGCAATATATCTAGGTTTGTTTTTGCAGACCTTGTTTTGTATTTTTCCCCACCCTCTAATCTAGCACCAGCACTCTGAAATCAAGAAAGCAACCTTTCTGGTCCTTTTCCCCAAAAGAGGATCCTTTTCAGTTGTAGAAAATATAAGTAGTGCATGAAGAATGTTCACATCGATGGTGCATTTTCATTATCAAAAGTGAACTATGTATCTGCTTACAAGAGATTCTTTGCTTCAATTTCCAATTTTCTGAATGGTGGAAGATATTCTCTTGTTTGTTTGATATGCTGTTGATTTTTCTTATTGAGTCATTTCATGTTTATCAGAAACAAGGTCAAGATAGTCACAGCCGGTGCCATCCCTCCTCTAGTGGAGCTCCTCAAGTTTAGAAACAGCAGTATAAGGGAATTAGCCACTGCAGCAATCTTAACACTCTCAGCTGCTGCACCAAACAAGCCCACTATTGTAGCTTCTGGAGCTGCACCTCTCCTGGTTCAAATCCTCTGTTCTGGAAGCGTTCAAGGAAAAGTTGATGCTGTTACAGCCCTACACAATCTCTCCTCCTGCACGGAGGATTACTCTGCGATTCTTGATGCAAGAGCAGTTCCACCTCTCATTAACCTCCTTAAAGAGTGCAAGAAGTATTCCAAATTCGCTGAAAAAACTACAGCCCTACTTGAAATCCTTTCTAACTCTGAAGAAGGACGAATTGCAATCTCAAATTCTGATGGTGGGATTTTAACACTTGTTGAGACGGTTGAAGATGGATCTCTTGTCAGCACAGAACACGCAGTTGGAGCTTTGCTCTCTTTGTGCCAGAGCTGCCGGGATAAATACCGGGAACTCATTCTTAATGAAGGGGCAATCCCAGGCCTTCTGCGACTGACTGTAGATGGCACAGCTGAAGCTCGAGAGAGAGCCCATACACTTTTGGATTTGCTTAGAGATTCTCCCCAGGAAAAGAGATTAGCTTCCTCAGTTTTGGAGAGAATTGTTTATGACATTGCCGCACGGGTTGATGGAGCAGATAAAGCTGCTGAAACTTGCAAGAGGTTACTGCAAGACATGGTTCAAAGAAGTATGGAGCATAGCTTGAGCTGCATCCAGCATAGGGCTGCATCTTGTACATCTTCGGATATTCCATCTGCATAATAAATCCTTTTTTTTTTTTGGTTCAAGAAGGTAGTTTAGTAGAAAGTGGGCTAAGAGTTTTAATCTGAATCTGTCTTGTTTGGCCTGCTAAAGCTCTTGTACCTGGCAAGATCATTATTAAAACAAGTGGAAATAGCTAGAGTCAAAATGAAACAGATTTTACCGGAGTTACTTTTCTCAGGGGTGACATCTTGGGTATGTTGTATATCTTTACTTTGACCATGTATATATATAGAAATCTCTCTGTGCCATATTAACATGGACGTTTGCTGCACTCAGTATGGTACCCTTATCTGTGAAAAGACTTGCTAGTGGTGCTCCTGGTTCTCATGGCAGCTTTGAATCTATTCCCTAGTGGCTGAAGGCCATTATCTTCACATTAGTGGACATAAGGTTGGTTTTTTAGTTTTTGGTGGGTGAGATTAGTTTCATTAAGGCAAAAATAGATAAGAATCCCAACAATGAACAAATACCCCCAATAAATATGAAATTGTTTCTTCATAAATCAGATAGAATGGAATGTGGGGTTTCCTAATCCCTTGAGCTAATTGTGTGGTGCATTTTCATCTGGGGAAAGTTTCACGTGCCCTCAGTAATGATGTCCAAGATCTAAAGAGAAAAAGCAAGCTTTCGAAAAATTAGGCTATCACGTGTGAACTTTTGAATGATATAAAAAAAATACGAGAAAGAGAAATGATTCTCAACATCTTTTTCACACATCTGCCTACATGGTTTTCTCTTTTCTTTTTTTTTTTTTCTTTTTATTTTTTAAATAAAAACCTCAAAAAGTACTTAGGTTCGTCAGAAGAAATTAGGTCATTCTCCTCAACATAGCAATGCCTCCCTCTTCTCTTTTTGGTGGAGAACGCCGGTAAATACGATGTTGGTTGTAAGAGAGAAAGAGAGAGGGGCGGCTACTGCGTTTGGAGGGGCAAGGGGATGACCTCGCCGGTGAAGAAGAACATCGATGGTAAGAGAGGGAGAGAGGCGCGTAGGGGAAGAAATGACCTAATTTCTCTCCAATCATTTCGGTTTTTCTTTTTAAGTAAGAGTGAATGAAGCATACCAAATCAACGAAAATGTACACAAAATGGCCAGACGCTAGAATGCAAAGAAGCATTTTTGAGAAGTATTTTTTTGTAAGAGAAATATTATTCTCCCCCTTCCCTGAACAAGAACTTAATGTTGTTGTATTTAATGTATAGCTAATTTCGCATGATAAATGATAAATATGTTGGCACAATATTAAATGGTGAGAATGAAGAGAATATAGTGAGTGTAAATCCTGAGATCCATCACCCCTTGACCTCTTGAAGCTTCCCTTTGGCAACATGGTCCCCTTAACCAAGATCCACCCATAAACAACTAAACTGAATTACATGGTTGCCACTGTCGGTGTCTCTTAATGGCCCCTTTAAAATGACACCGTGGTCCAGTGGTGCACGTACAGTACGACAACGTTGCTTCCTGCATCCACGTAATCAATCTGTCCACGTGGAAGCATCCTAATGGATACGCCCCACTGTACCTCCCCTAGGACTTCCTCTTATTGCTAATTTAATAATAATTACTACAAATCACATATAGACTTCTGAGAAATCGGCAGCTCCCCATCAGCTCAACCTTACCCGCACTCACGCAGTCACGCTCACAGACACATACGAGAGAGAGAGAGAGAGAGAGAGAGATGACTTCTTGTGCTGCATTTGCTTGATCTTCATCTAGAAAAGGTGAGAAACTAAAATAGCTTTGGATTTTCATTAATTTTCATTGGTCGTAGTCATTTTAGGTAACTAATCTGTTTCTATTATCTTTCCACATTCCTTCGTAGATCTCCAAAAACCCATAATTATGTCATTTTCATCTTCCAAACGTTACTTTCAAGATCTGAAACTTTTTCGCCCCCATACCTAAAACCCTGTATTTTCTTTATTAATCCTTTCATTCTTCGACTGTTTTGCTCATGTTTTGGCATTTTAGCTTTCTGGGTATTCTTGTTTCTTTGTCTTATAGTAGATTTGGGTGATTGTAGAAGCTTCTGGTGCTGATAATTTATGTGGGTATTTTTTTTTTTGTTTTTCTGTTATATAGCGTAATAGATTGGTTGATTGTTGAAGACTTGAAGAGGCTTCTGGTTCTGAAAAATGTTGGGTCGGTCCTCGTTATCGAGAACCGGAAGCTTCCGGCCTGAGAATTTGGGCCAGAATGCCCTGGCAATGATTGGAAATCTTTGCTTCACTATGTTTGTGCTTGGTGTACTAATTTTTACAATTATTGCCGCCACTTATGAACCCGAAGACCCTTTGTTTCACCCATCAACCAAGATCACCACATTTCTCACATCCAACTCTAATGCCACTTTTAAGTCTGATAACACGGTTGTCAGAACCGGTGAGGATTTCATGGCCCCAAACCAAACTGCATTCGACACGTTTATCAACCTAACAGATGTCGAAAATATAACCCAAACTGTAGACCCCGGTGTAGGTACCATTGAAAAGGAAGCGACCTCATGTGAGAACAGTGTGGATAGCCCGGTAGATTGCAGGGACCCTGAGGTGTTCCATATGATGATGAGGGCCACTATAGAACATTTTAAGGATATTCATTTTTATAGGTTTGGGAAACCAGTTCCTGGGTCTAATGATAGCACCTGTGATATGGCGTGGCGGTTTAGGCCTAAGGATGGGAAGACTGCTGCTTTTTATAAGGATTATAGGAGGTTTGTGATTTCAAGGTCTGAGAATTGTACCCTTAGTGTGGTTGGGATTGGGGATTACCACACGGGTGTGAATGCAAGGAAGAGGAAGAAGAATCAGAAACCTGGGTTTGAGAAGACACGAGTGAAGCAAGGCCAGGTTATTTCGTTGCCTGTTGTTGGGGAGGCTGTGAATGATGCCCTTCCTGTCGTTGAGTCTGAAGGTTCGTTTAGCCGTGGGAAGTACCTGCTTTATACGGACGGCGGAGATAGATGCAAGAGCATGAACCATTACTTGTGGAGTTTCTTGTGTGCCTTGGGTGAAGCTCAGTACTTGAACCGAACATTGGTTATGGATCTGAGTATATGTTTATCTTCAATTTACAGTTCATCAAATCAGAATGAGGAAGGGAAAGATTTTAGGTTTTACTTTGACTTTGAGCATTTGAAAGAGTCGGCATCAGTGTTGGACCAGGGTCAGTTTTGGTCAGATTGGAAACAATGGCAGAAGAAAGATGGATTAAATCTCCATCTTGTGGAGGATTTTAGGGTCACACCAATGAAACTCTCAGAAGTGAAAGATGCTTTGATTATGAGAAAGTTTGGGTCTGTGGAGCCGGATAATTACTGGTATAGGGTCTGTGAAGGAGAGACGGAGTCCGTTGTTCAACGACCATGGCATTTGATATGGAAATCAAGACGGTTGATGGATATAGTGTCAGCTATTGCATCTAGGTTGAATTGGGATTATGATGCTGTTCATATTGTGAGAGGGGAGAAGGCAAGGAACAGAGAGCTCTGGCCGAATCTTGCTACAGATACTTCACCTGATGCACTTCTCTCAACCCTAAGGGACAAGATTGAAGATGGGAGGAACCTTTATATTGCAACAAATGAACCTGGTACGTCCTTCTTTGACCCTCTCAAGGACAAGTATTCTACTCATTTCCTTGACGAGTACAAGGATCTTTGGGATGAGAATAGTGAGTGGCACTCAGAGATGAAGAAACTTAACGAAGGCAATCCAGTTGAATTTGATGGTTACATGAGGGTGTCGGTTGATACAGAAGTGTTTTTGAGAGGAAAAAAGCAGATCGAAACTTTCAATGATCTCACCAATGATTGCAAGGATGGTATCAACACCTGCGCTGCTTCGGCCAGCTAATCACCATATATGAAGTTTGAGACATCTGGAAATATCCACGTTACTTTTACCTATTCTGTATTGCATTTGAGAAATTGTAAGCTTTAATTCTTAGTTTTAGCATTGAGTTGCATAATCATAAGTTTTGTATCTGTAAAAGCAACTATGTATGAATGTGTCATATGGAAACTTGTCAGGATGGAATATGCTCCTCAGATTGCCTTTTTAATGATGATTTTGCTCTTGACGGTCATGAATGTACATCATTCTATGTTTACTTTTGGCATTTCGATCATCTATATTCCTGTGAGGCATGCACAAGTTGGGAGTGCTTTTATTTTTGAACTGAGGTATTTTATGCAATAAAGCGATAACGGCAGTGTCAATTGGGTGTGAAAAGAGTAACACAATTATTGTTCTGTGAAAGATGCATCACTTCAAACACTACATAGACTGGAGAAGAAAACCAGATCATTACCTATTCCTATTTCCTACGACATTGTTCATTATGCATATTTGTCATCGTTACACTAGTCTTCACCTTTTTCTCAAAGGCACGACCTAATTCATGAAAGCCTTGAGCCCATGATGGCTTTGAGTAGCATGGTCAGGGAATCTCAGCCAGTTAATTTCCTTCTTTTAGTTCATTGAATAATATGAATTGTATGATCATGCTTTACCAAGAAAATATAGGACTACCAGGAAACAGGAAATACTTTGCAACTCTTTCTTTCAGTCTTTGCGGGGCAGTGTCCATAAGATGGGTGGCTTATTCCCCTTCGCTTGAGAGGCGCTACATTTACAGTTCCAAGATATTCAATCAAATTTACCACAATGCTAGAGATACTTGCGTGGTTTGAGACAAGAAAGTAATTCAGTTATCCGTTAGCCAATAAAGAACATAATATGGTAACAGAGCTCCCTTCTCGAATTGCCAATTGCTGCCAATGTTCATTATTTTAGACATTTGCTCTCAAGAACAAAACTCCTCGCCCTATTAACAATACGTTGTGAAGCTTCTCAAGTGCAAAGTGGGTGGGGGCTATATGACCCAAAAAGCTTACAGAAAAAGAAAAGCTATCCTTATCTCTTCCCTAATTTCCTAACAAAAATGACATTATGCCTGTTGTTTGTACAGAAAACAACAAGTCCAATCTGGCAAAATTTCATTTTCCACCGGTCTTCCATCTTTTGACTGGAATAAGGGTTACTTTTTTGCTGGAATTGTTAGTCCTGGTCTCCGTTGTTGCCCGTAACATAGAAATGGCAGCTTGATGCTGATTTTTGTTTGCCTTTTCATCTGATAAAGGTTTCAGTTCGAAGGCACCCCTGGTGAAACCTCTAGCAACCTGATGGATTACAGCTTTGTCAATCAATGATTAGCATTGCAAATTATGGAAATATACAAGTTTACCAATCACCCATATAGGTCAAATGAGAATAGTTGGCAAAACTTTTCATGGGTATAATCCTTACAGGTCAAGAAAATGATAGGTGGACTGGTAATGGCCCTGTGGCTAACAAACAATTTTTTTAAAAAAAATTTACGATGTCTAAGAACAGCTGTTGAAAACCACACACCCCACCCCTCCCCCATTTCCTTTGATGTGGTTCTCCTAAAAAACAAAACTAAGAAATAGAACTAGGGATGATTAACTCACGCAGGCTGTTTTACAGTAAACATGTCAGTTGTTATGAATTAACTCCTAGATGGTTGCTGAATCAAGGATTGGTTTATATTTTTTACATTTGCTTATTTTTGGAATTGTAGGATCCTAACTATAGTTAAAATAATATGGAATTTCCAGATACTTAAGAAACATAGTTGCGAACGAGGCATACCTTTATAAGAATCCAAACTTTGAGTGAACTACTCAAGGTTGCAAGCCTTGTCCTTTTCCCAGAAGTTAAAAAGTTGCACATGTGATGGTCAACCCGCAAAATAAATTTTGGCCAGGACTTTGGCTTTTCAGGATCGGCTTCCTGATCCATCATTGCCTGAAAAAACAATATTTTTTTGATAAGTTCAACAAAACAGGTAGGGTAAATAATAACAGCAAAGCACGCTAGTGGAGCCCAAGAAATGTCATTATTTGTAGAGGTGCATCAGAGGTATAGGAGTAAATTATGATGAATTAAAAAGTTGGTGAGATTCTAAAACCCATCCTTGTATGTGAGATTTTAAATTTAAAAAAATTGCTTCCTAATGGCTGTTTTTATTCTTTTCTAGTGCTTTTGGAAGGAAAAGCACAATAGTCAAACTTTCTATTACACATCCATTATAGCCGGTATTTGGGTGTAATGTGTTGTATTATCTTTTTAGTTGTTTTGGACTATTTTAGGTTATGTCTAGATGTGTAGTCGATGTTAGTGGACTACTGGCAGTACGCGGAGCGCTGCTATGCGGAAGATGGTGCTTACGTGCCTTTTATGGTGCTTATGGTGGGAAAAGAATGACATAAGTTTTGAAGACTAGAAGAGAACATTGATGGAGATTAAGTCCTTATTCTTAAAAACTTTGTATCTTTGAACAACTGCTTATGTTTCTCCAATGATTATTAGTTTTAGTGATTTTCTTGTTCTTTTTGCTCATTCTAACTAAGTGTTTCCTTTTATATACTTCATGTTTACTTAGGGATGTCTTATCAAAAAAAAGTAATGTGTTGTATTATCCCCACTAGCATGCTCCAAATCTTCACAAGATTTTCTGAGTTTCATCTTAATAGAGTAGATAAGGTAAAAAAAGAATAAAAAAAACTTACTAGCAACTGACAAATTTCTTGTTCAATTTTCGAATAGGAGGTTTCTAAAGCTTCAACTCTCCCAGTAGCATGACAGCATGCGCATGGCTCACTAATCATAAATGTGACACTAGGTCGAACCTGTTCAACATCGTGCCACCATTCATTAGATGTAAAAAAGAGATATCAGTTGAGCTTATCTAGTATTGTGTCAACTTCTCAAATGAATATCTTGCCTGTAAACTAGATATAAATAATTATATGTTTCTCCTTTCATGTTTACATTTTAGCCAATCCCAAATAGTTGGGACAATGCTGAGTTGTACATCTTTGCCCAGCCATTTTTCATGTTGGTTATTAAGATTCCTGCAAATTAGAAGATAAGAGAAAATAGCATTTAAAATCAAGGAACATACCCTCTTTCTTGTTATTTCCATAAGCCCATGCCTAGATAATTCAGAGACTTTCACCATCGACCTGTCTCTCTCTACAGCCTTCTTAACTTCTTCATATACCAATCTCTTATTTGCTGAAAGATAAGATAATGCTTAATAATAAATGGATAAAAAACTATGTACTTTAAATGACAATCACAGCAAGCCTAGCATTTTTTTAGCGTGTTGATTTCTTAAATAAAAAATGATAAACAATTTAATATAAGAGGTAATTAAGAAAGCCTCTCTCAACTCTTAACTAATGAAGTCCTCCCATTGTGCACTGCTCTAATTTGCTTTTAATACAATAGAGTCAATTTGTTCATGTCAGAAAAACCTTTCTGGAAAAGGAATGTGAGGCCATACAACGAGTCTTAAGTTTTCTATAATGAAGATTAGGCAACTGTGAAATCTCCTTCGTTCCTACATCTGTTGACAAAGAAGTTCCTGGAAAGCATGTGATGCAGGTGCCAAACTCAAGTGAATGCTACATTGTATTACAAATTCCACCAAACTTTACTGGGCAGATTATATGGTCCATTGATTGGATATTCCTTAGTTTTTGATACAGTTTAAGCCTAAATTAGTTTATGAAGTATGATATATAGAAATTCTACAGGTGGGTTCGGTAACCGTAAATTGATATAGGGATAGATAACAGTAGTATCAAAATAAAGGCAGTTATATAACTTTTCTCATTCTAGAATAAGAGAGAAGCTAGAAGTAGTCTCTCTTTTCATCTGGGAAATCCACTAATAAATAACAAACATCTGTGCAATACTGCTATTTAGTATGATGGTAGAGAACAAAAGAAAAAAGAAGTCGTAGGCAATTGCTCCTAATCTAGAGAAACTTATAGGGCCAAGAACAAACTTGAATTATTGATCCTAAAACTTCCTACAAATAAATATTGTACACCAACCGACCCCCATGGGACCCATGGGAACACGTGCACGTGTGCACGCACAGGAGAGAGAGAGAGAGATATTTAAACTTACAGTCATCTGTCATATCAATGAAATCCACAACGATAATGCCACCAATATCTCTCAGCCGTAACTCCCTCGCAATCTGACAAACATGTTATTTTCTTTCAAACAAGTTGTGTAGAGCTCTAGTAGATTAGATGGCATAATCAGATACTCCATTAAAAACCTTTGGAAGAAAGACTAACAGCAATTGATGAAAAGATACGTAACAACAGCAAAAACAATATCGTCTGTGTCAAGTGTCAATGCAGCAACCTCAAAATAATATACACCATAGCCCTCTATGGATGATAAAATAGTCCTACACATATACTTCTGGACAACGGCTACAATATTTACCATTTGATGGTTTTTTGCCTTCATATCTTAACCTATCTATTAATTGCAAGATTTACTTTTCTAAACTAAATATCGAGTTGCGTAATTGTGTTTGTATCAAGGAAATTGACTTACGAAATACAAGTACAGCTTTAGCAAAGACATTGCAAGATATAATCGCTACAGGAAAAGCAATGGCCTTTGAATGGAAGAAAACGACAAAAGTAATAACAGATTAATCTACTCTTTAGCTAGCAGGAAATATAAACTTGGATTATGAACTATGTGGCCTCACTGGCCTGTGCATACAAAGTGATGATAAGAACTCGGCAGTGAGCGTACTTGTTTTGCAGCTGCAAGGTTGACATCTAGAATAGCCTTCTCCTGCGAAGTCCCATGACCAAAAACCCCATGTCCCCCATTAACATCAATAGAGACCAATGCCTCAGTTTGTTCAATCACAAGAGAACCCCCATTAACAAGTGGAACCCTGACAAGCAAGAGATGCAATCAACATGAACAAAATGGTAATAAATATAAAGTTTTCCGGCAATGAATAACTTTATAGTTATAAATAGAAACATTTTACAGTTGATGGAAAAGGTGAAGGATATCAGTTATTCAAAAGGACCATGACGGGTTGAGCCCCTCCATTTGGTGGTGATATGCTGATTCTTCAACCATACTTTCAACACTAGGGAGCTAGTGCAAAAAATTAAATATTATCTGTTTTTAACTTCAAGGAACAAATTTATTATGGGATGGCCAACAGATGTGTGAAACCAACTAAAAAGTAGTTCATTAGATCGTCATTTGTTATGGCTGAAATATCAGGAAAGTTGCATTCCCTTGCCCTTAACCATTAAAAGATTGGAACACAGTTCTCTCACTTCAACCTCTCTTTATAATGCCTTATTTTGTTCTTGGAGGCTTCATTGATATGATTTCTGCAAATTCAAAATTTGTTTCAAAAACCTAGGTCAATGCATAAGCATGTATTGAGTGTGTTAATGTGGGGTACTGCACGATATACATTGTTGACTCACACTTCCTAACAGCTTAAGCCTTTTGAATTGATGATTCACCAACATAGTAATCAAAACACATAGATCAATGAACAAAAAGCTTCTTTATGCAGCCTCTATGCTAGGAAATGTGGAAATTGACAACATAAGCAATACTGACTAAACCTCACCTTTTACTCAGGATATTATCGATCTCTTCTTCAATGTTAAATTCACTAAAAAGAGGAATTCTTTTATCGTATAACTCAACTCGATCACAGAGATCAGGGGCAATTTCCTGAAGATAATTGGTAACCTGGAAAATGACATAGCAAAGGTTGACACTAGTTATGTTCATAGGAGAAAAGTAAAGACGAGATCTCTAGAAATCTTTTTTTTTTTTTTTTTGATAAGTAATTTAAAATTCAATAAAAAGCAAGGGACTATACCACAGCAGTTACAGAATAAGAAAGTATTAAGTAGAAAATTCTTATCCATCCCCATTTGACTGGCTATATACTGAATAAACATGTATCATAACCTCTGGCAGTTATACACCCATATAAGTTCATTTTGAATATTCGGCTCAAAAAACCAATTCTGTGATATATGGGATTGTGGACCAACCCGACCAACCCCATGTACACAAGTATATATACTACTAAAGGCAATAACCCTACCCTCCTCACTCGAGACTTGCTAGAAAGGGAAAGAATGAAAAACCTAAAACAGGAAGACACACAGACATGGATCCTTATTCAGTAAGATAGTCCTCTCTGGTATTCTTCTGATGTCATACCTCATGATATGTCCTTGGCGAGTCAACTACCATTCGCTGAACCTGAATGTAAGTCATAACAAAGAATACAACTAGGAATGAGATTGCAGGTTACCAAGTTAAAATAAAGCATTCAAAACTGCATAATAGATAATGGGAGAATCAGGAGTTAGATAGAAACAGGTATTCACCTTATCATTAAAATAATCCTGAACAACTGAGAGTGTTTGACCCATTGCCCTATGGAGAATAACGGGAACGGCACCCTCGACACCTTCATCTGCTGCAAGAGCTGCAGATTTGGCATGTTCCATTATATTTTTCCAAGTTGAAAGCAAACCATCCAAGTCCTTCTGCAATTCCTCTAAAGAATGACCAACAGCAACAGTCCTTACTGTCAGACCAAAACCCTGAGGCTGCAAAGTTTTTGCAATGACTTTCAAGCGTGTACGCTCAACACCAGAAATTTTTTTTGAAACTCCAATTCTATCGCAACGAGTAATCAGTATCTGCAAGCCAGGAGAGTTCATTCAGATAAAACACCAAATAATGGTTGAATATACCACAAAGATAAAGAATTCTTGAGAGAATCATACCCAGAATCTACTTCTTAATTTTGGATAAGCCGTTAACGTTGGACCTTTTGTACCCAGCCCCTCTTTGACAACTTGTACGACAGTTTTGGTGCCTTTTCGAACTTGGACCCACTTGTTGTCATTATTGAATGTATGCCTAGAATCCTTCATATGTTGGAGATGAGACATTTGAGAATCATTTGAACCATTTATGTCAACCAGAAGGGAACGGTTAATAGTTTCACCTTCTAGGTGATGTTCACTTCGATCTAAACAGTCCTCAAAAGCAGCTTCCACTTCATCATAATCAATTATACTGCCATTTTCATTTTCCTCAAGAACTTCTGAAATATCAAAATCATCCTCAACTTCATGTTCCTCATAGTCACTGTGCATAGATTGTACAGGATCATCCTGAGAGTCTACTTCTGTATTATCACCATTGACTACAATATCATGAGATGTGCACACATTTTCATGGGCAGTTGGGTGCTTTTCAAGTGGTCCAATAACAGAACCATTGATTTCTCGTTTCTTTGTCCTTCGACGAAATGGAGGGAATATAAATGGTTCCCTGTTTTGCTTGATGTCCATAAGAGAGTGTCTAGAATTTCCAATGTTTACAAAAGCACCTCCCATATGGGGAACAAGTTTTGTAACCACCCCAAGATAAACACTATCACACTGCACATTAGTTTTAACCGGTTCCAGTAATAACTCCACTAATTTACCATCTTCCAGTACAGCAATCCTTTGCATGGTACATATTGAAGAATTAATGAGAATAACAGTAGAAATGGGTTCCTCTGAAATAAGATTGCTGTCTTCTTCAGGCAACAAATTTCCTTTATCTTCCATCTCGATAACCTCATCTTCTAAGGTGTCATTACTTTTGGACACATCAGACCCCATCTTATCCTTGGAAACAGGAAAAAAGAGAGGTGATGGGAGTAACCAGGGCTCCTCAACAGGCTGATCTTTTTCGGTGAAAACCCTGTCAGAATTTGACCCATTATGAGTGGCACTAGTGGTATCCTCCCTTTTAGAGTACAATATATCCTTGACCGTTGAATCATGTAAGAACGGCTTTAACTCTATTGAGTCACTTTCAAGGCTTTTCACTATCTCATCTTCATCTGTCAAACCACTGGAAGCATTTGAGTTCAGAAACATTATAAGGGAAGATGTTGCATATATAAGTGTACGCAGATGGAGAAATTACCTCTGGCTGGAGCTGAAATTAAAGATTGTATGGGAAGATATGTCTCCTCTATCCATGAATCCCATAGTTGAGCTGGAGGCCTTTTGGTATCAAACATCATCCATGAGTCCCTCACCATAATTCTTTTATCTTGTTGAACAGGTAGAGGTACTGATATAGAAAATTCAGGTCCAGGTCTCCAAATGATGTCACATGAAGGCCGTGCTTCTTCTTTTATAAAATAATTATACTTGAAATTTACACCACAAGCCATCTGTCAAGCACAAAAGGGTGACTAGGGGCAATCTGCAATAAATACAATTATGAAACTGAAAGCAAATAAAGTACTTCAAGCGTCTCTCACTAGTTTTATGTGAAGAGTAATATTTTGTTTCCAACTACTTAGTTTTCATAATAAGGTAATTCTCTGTAGAAATCAAAAGAAACAACTGGGGAACTACATTGTTCTTTCTCATTTCTGGGGAAACAGATAAAAACTACCTATCTCAGAGAGAGAGAGAGAGAGTCAAAAAGTTAAAACCTAGTGCATTAACAGGCTTCTCCTAGATCTGCATAAGTAAACTTAGTTACCTTACAGTATGTATTCTGGTTCAATGAAATGGTGTCACAACAGAGAATCAACTACATCAGGCAGATATTTTACAGTACTCAACTTCCCATTATGAATACACATGCATCAAGTACATTGCTACCACTTATCACAGCTGGGTGACATTACCTTGACTTCAGCCTTCCATAAGTTTGTATGTTCACTTGGAGACATAAGTATAGCCATCTCTGGATCCCAACAGCCTAATACATCAGGATCCCCAGTTATGTACAGAAGCTGACCAGCTGTCAAATCGGCTTCTATAGTCCAAACTGTGTCACATAATTCTTTCAAAGTAGTGTTTGACTTGCCTGAGAAATCAGAACATGCTAGATCCATCAGCCATTCAAAACAATAAGAAAGTACTTCCTCAAAGGATGATTGCGAAACATTACTTCCTATGAAGAAAAATGTCTGTCCATTAGAATCAAGTAAAACCAGAGACAGAAAGAGACTTTCTCTCACAATTGGTAAACTGAATTTCACATCAACGATGTTAATGGAAATTTCAACTTAAAAATACTACTTTGTCCAGATCTTAGATAGGTCACAACAAAATGGGGGAAACTAATGGATATTATAATTTTTGGCACATTATAAATTTATAAGTTCACCACATTTTTCTTGTTACGTCCGATTATAGACAACCTGTTTTAGTTGGTAAGTAGAAGCAATTATAATCATATGTTCACATTATCTTCAGATAAAGGTCCTCCATTGAAATGCTGGCTTACAAAGAAAGCTAAAGTCAGCCAACACCAGCAAGAAAAATGTACAAAAGGTTTACTTAAGCAAAACTAAATTCAGACAGGAAAACACAAATAATCACATAACAGCAAATAAAACAGTTGTTGACTTTAAAGAACGAGATAAATACAATGAGACAGCTAAGACTGAAGTAGCTACCTAAAAACAAGATATTAAAGCATGAAGTAAGTTTATGATCTCTACTATATAAGAGTGGCACTTAGTATACCCAAATATTGCCTAAAGTATTCAGAGCCTCACCAACAAGAGGTTCAGAATGGGAAATTTAACTTACGTTTCTTCATAGTCATTATAGCGGATCTTCTGAAAGAATTACAACTCCCTATACAAAGTGTGAATCTGAACGCATTTCCAAAGGGTAGGTGGTGGCATATATACCTGAATGAAAATTAGAAACGCATTATTGATTTTCCAAGAAAGGAAAAGAGAGTCAGCCCAGCAGTCAAAGTCTTAAGTTGATATGATTACGTATAATATTTCAATTTCATTACATGCTCGACCGGTATGCAAACAGTAATTTCTGAGCTTTCTGACAGGACAAGTGAATTTGAAGATGATTAATGGTGAGAATGACCAAGAGTACCAAAACCGTTACTATTTACATTACCATAAAAATCATACCTAAGTGAACTCCATCACTTGTTTGTGGTGTCTATAAATGAATATCACTTCTTCTGGTCACATATTATCTATAACTTGACAAACTTGATATGTGCCATGTAAATAGTTGACTCTTGGCTATTGAATAAGAAAAAATGATTCATGCATTGAAAGTAAGGATTTTCAGATCACAACCAAGGGAAGTGTGTTGCATCTAAGACCACAATACATTTTCCCTCATTGGGAGGGTGAGCGTGAGGATTTCTAAAAAGATACATTAGCAACTCTACAAAACAATGGTTTCAACATTAGCGTGACAATATGCCACTCCAAGGTCTGAATTTCTTATATGTAAGGCTTCCATCATTTACCCAAGTAGAGGCAGCATTGCTTTTAACATCAAATAACGGCCATATGATCAAATGCTCGGACTCAAATACATATTATACACTTACATCATCCCAAAAAAATGGAAAATGTTTGAATAATGTCAATCGTATATAATAAAACATATCCTGTTGAATTAAGCAAACCACACTCTTAAAGCCTACCCAGCAAAAAACTTGGCTTTGACAATGATACAACAAAAGGATCACCAAATAAATAAAAATTAAAGCTTTTGAATACTGTGATATAGCAGATGGAAGCTTCAATAAAACCATGCATAAATTGACGTCTGAAGCTATGAGAGGCTTCTTGGGTTGTATACGGTCTGACATAAACGACGAAATTATGAACACTCTGGGTGTGAGTGTGTAGTGTAATCAGAACCCAATTGAATTCAGACTAATTAAAAGCGCATCCCTTGGGAAAATTCAAGAAAGGTCATACCAACATACATACAAATACATGGAGCGCATATATGATGAGTGTATGAATGTGAGTTGTTTGCGAACTCACGGAGATAGAGTGCTCTCGGAGCGGAGAAGCGAAGAAGAAGAGCAGGAGGAGAAAGGAGTGGTGCGTCGGGGGATGCTATGGAGGTCCATGAAGCTGAACCTGAACCACCCTGCATGAGCTTGAACTTCAGTGGAGGAGTACGGACAGCGAGCCATGAAAGGTGGTCCTTGGCTGGTAAATTAGGAATGGCTGGAGGGATAGTTTCGCCATTTGAGTAGGGTGACTCGTGACCTTGAACGTGGTGTGACTCGGGGCAAAGGGGACGGATAGCCAAGAGAGAAGAAGATGAAGATGATAGGATTGGCTTGGCGCCTTGTATGGCATTGGCACGTGTGCCGATTTGCCACGCTTGTGTGAATTTTTTTTGTTCTCTTAATGTCTTCTTCTTTTTTTCTTTTTCTTTTTTTCTTTTTTTTTTTCAGGGATTTTTTGCTCTTTCCTTGCTTCTTCTTTTTATTTTATTTTTTTTAAGGAAATTTCAAGCTTTCATTAAATAAAAATCATTAAATCAAAATGAATCAGCTAGCAAGTACAATACTTCAAACAATCCATCCACATTGAGTTTAAAAGATTAATAAAGAGCTGATTTTACCGAACGGTAGGTTGATTCACTTGCTTCTTTTTTTAAATGACCGACAAATCATGATTGAAGACCATTTAACATAGCTCGTATATTATTGATCAATTGGCCATGCCGATTCCGACAATATCCCTCATGTCGCAAAGCATACACAATTTTCAACTCATCATCCTGTATAATTACTCAAAGGAGCCCCAGATCTCTGCAAATTTCTCTTACCTTCCAAGCCGTTACCCCTCAACTAATGTTGTGAAAACAAATCCCTCACCGTTTCTAGTTATCACTCCAACACCCATCTTCTTGTCCAATTTATCAAGGGTTGTGCCCCAATTAATTTTAATCACCCCATCATGAAGTTTTTTTCCATCTCTACCTCTCTTATCGATTACTTTTCTCCATAGCATTCCAAGAGATGGGTGTTACTTGACCGAATTTCTGCACTGAATCTTTAGCATTGTTTATATGTGTTTTGAGGCTTTGTTTTCTAAAAACGTTCTCTCAAAACTAATGGTAAACATGTTTTTGACATGGAGGGCAATTTTCTGATTTTAAGACTTGAAGACTTTAACCAAAAGATACCTATATTTTATTAGGAAATTATACTTTTCTATGGCGTAAAACCTTGATTAAGGGTTTGTTTGGTTTAGTAGCTTTAAAATGTGCAGGTTTAAAAAATAATGATTTCAAAACACAGTTAGTCAAATTGTTATTTTAAAATAACAGTTAATGTTTGATAAAATTGTTGTTCGGCCTTTGAAATCGTGTGTAGTGTTTGACACTTTTACATGATTTTGTTTAAAAACACACTTTTAACTCAAAAAATTGCATGTCCAAATAGACTATAATTCTAGTTTAACAAGCTCCTAAAATTGAAACAAAAATCAAATATTCCTTTGTTGACTTGCCGTCCAATTAATTGATAGTGACAAGTCATACAATTAAATGGATCGCAAATCTGTCCTAACTATTTTTTTTTAAAAAAAAATAATAATAATAAAATAAAATAACAAAAAAGAAAAAAAGAAAAGAAAAGAGAGACGACCCAAATGTGGAGAGGCATCCCCTTATAGAGTAGGGGTAACCACACAGCCTCCCCTCATAAAGGCTAGTGAGGGATGGTCAACTTGCCTTCATTGAGAGGAGGCCGGACTTGATAGTCGCAACCACATTTTCTTTAATGTCCTTACGATATATTTATAATTTGCCTCAGAATATACAGTTAACACATGACTCAGAATATACAGTTAACACATGACGTGTTAGATGCGAATCACGTGTTGTTGGTGGAGGATCCTATTAAGAATAAAAATTAGGTTCAATCTTAAAGACCTAATTATCGAAATTAAAAATCTAAAAAGTAGATTAAAATTGCAAGGAAACCCAGAAACTAATCTTGATTTATTTTTCTTAATAAAAAAAAATAATAATAATAAAAAAAAAAAAAAAAAAAAAAACACTACTTGCTTACGAATCTTGAATTTCTTCCTATCTAGGTTTGGCCCCGTATTTGAAGGTAACATAAAATGTTTAAGGTGTTTAACCCCATAAAACGCACAAGAAAAGAAAAATGAAAGCAAGAAACTTGAGTAACGCATAGTGCCTCCCATGGACCCATCCCTCCTTTCTGTTTCTTCTTTTCTGGCACCCAATTTTGATGAGCTTGAACTCTTTTGGCAGGGCTTGTTCTTAGGAATAAAGTATTCCCAATAAAAGGCAAGAATTATGTGGGCTTACAACCTTTTGTGCACCTTTTTCTGGTAACTTAACAGGCACTTTTCCTTGGACCGTTTATCCAATATGCTTTGTGGGGCTTCCTAGCTTTTCTATGCTCTCTTTTATAGTTATCTATCACCCCCAAAACAAAACCAACATGTTAAATTTCAGGGCCTAGTAAATGGAACATATTCTTGCAACAACGGAGTAGAATAAAGATAGGAGTCTACTTGTGGATTAAAAACATTACCCTATTGCCATACAAACACCTTAGGATTAGCAGGTGTAGTGCCTCTTGTTGTTAAGCATATAATGGGGCTTTTGAACATCACATGTAACCCAATGGAAGACACATCCTCCCTACTCATTTCATGCCTACATTTTGGAACTTCTGCACTTGCCTGGAGGGTTTTTGACCCTCATTTATGTAACAAAAAAGAACCAGCCATGAAATATGGCTGACTTCTGCATAATGTTCAGAAAGTATGAACGGAGATTCCCCAATCCCCTGGCAAATACAGCACCACCAGGGCAACAACAAAAAAAAATCTCCACAAAAAGGCTCAAGCCAGAAGTGCAATTCATATAACACCAGAAACATCAAAATATGTATGTACATAATAAAATTAGGTCTCAAAGACCTATCAACATATCACATCTGAACCCCTGCATAATATGCGTATAACACTACATCCAGCCGATGCATTCACAAAAGTAACTGTACACTATGCTGTACATTGAATTCCCTTGACTCACATGTCACAAACTTGTAAATGCTCACCAAATGCAAGATGCTTCTTCCTCAGGCATTAAGGGAGTCCTACAGAGAGGACATGTAATGTTCCAATAGTCAAGCCACTTCTCCAAACAAGCTTTATGAAAAAGATGACCACATGACAAGCGGTTTATCTCGGATTCGGGTTCAAACTGAGTCAAGCAAACCGAACATTCGTGTTCAGGCTGTTTACAGCTATACACTGTATCAAACCGAATAGCTGGGCTCCGGCTCCGGAACTCCTCAATGTAACTCTCAGAAGCAGTAAGACGGAATTCAAATGGCTCTGGGGGGTTTTGAGTGGAATCTGATGATGGGGGTGAAGCTGATGATGATGATGATAGGCGGATACCAACAATGTGAAGGATTGTTCGGACTATGCCCTTGACAATAGAGATGGATAGGGCAGTATTTACCAGAATTACACATAGTACTCCCTCAGATGGAGCTGGGAGGCTTGAGAGACCCATTCTCTGATCAAAATTTAAGTTTTGTGGGATTTTGGATTGCAAAAGTATATATATTTTTTAGAAATAGAAGGCTCAAACTCAGCCCGGCTGAAAAAAAGATTCTTAGAAACAACAAAATCGAGTGGAATTGGAAGAGGCAGAAAGTGGGGAACAGATTGTTTTCTCAGTTTGATCTGTCAGGAACGAACGAAACAAGGGAAAAATGCCCTCACTCCCTTCTTGATACCTGATCCAAAACGAGTAAAAGAGAGATTAGGATACTAGACAAATAATAAAATGATAAACAATAAATAAAATATTGAAAATAACAAATAGAGGAAGCTTAGACCTTGAATTTTCACCCAAACAGAGATCATTTATTGACAACAATAAGAGAAAAAGAATCGATGACACAAATTAATCTTTTAAAAAAAGTACTTCTGTATACAGTGGCAAATATAGATATGCAAGTAAATTTCTGCATATCCAGTAAGAAAGAATAATAAAAACTGATCTGCAACAAACCCACAAAAGGGGCATAATCCCTTAAAGAACAGCAATTTGATATAAACAAAAAGAAAAGGAAAGATTTCTCTTTAGGTGTTAATGAGATGTGAAAGACCTAACCAGATGGTTAAAAATGGCCCCTCATCACCAGCCTTATATCCTAGTAAGCTGTCTTCCATGGAAGGATTGGGTGAAAAATAAAAAGAAAAGGAAAGAATTTTCTTTAGGTGTTAATGAGATGGTTAAAAGTGGCCCCTCACCACCACCCTTATGTCCTATTAAGCTGTCTCCCATGGAGGATTGGGGTGAAAACAGGGCTATATTCCCAATATTCCAAACAAAATTATGAGAGTTATTAAGAACTGAAAAAAAAACTAAATTTTTTTTTTTTGGAGAAACTAAACCGTGTTTGACGATAATTGAAAAAGAAAAAGAAAAAGAAAATCCAGAGACTAAGAGTCATAGAAGTCAAACTGTTAAAAGGTTTGAACTTCCAATGGAGATGAATTAGCCTTGATAAAGCATCTTCTTCATCAAGATCTAGCACAATTCAGACAGATGGAGATCATAACCACATCAAATATAAGAAAACAAAGTAATACAGAATACGAAATCCTTACATAACATGATCTCAATCTACAAACCGATTTTCTTAATCCAAAAACCCCATTTGAATACATCAAGATGACACAAGATCTAGCATTTTTCATGTGATTCAAACAACACAGGAGAAAAAAGAATGGCCACCAAGCAAATCATTGTATTCCTTGAGGACCCATAAAAGGAAAACGAGCAAACTTTACAAGAGAAGTGAAGTGTGAGAGAAACTTACACAAAGGTGAGCTCTGAGACAGAGATTCTATCACTGAGATGAGCTTACGAGCAAAAGATTCATAGGATCACAAGCACATGTATGTAGGATTTTCCACGGTCATATAATGGCTGCTTTGTTCAAACAGCTTCTCCCTCGTATATATAATCGACGCCACCCACCACCTCCACGATTATCAGCATCTAACCCGTGTTTTTTAACCATGGTTAGCCTTCGGCCGTTTCAGGTGTGCATCTCCTTCAACCATGGTTACTTTACATCATCACCTTTTCTTTTCTCTTTCTTTCTTTCTTTCTTTTTTTATTTTTATTTTTTTTTGACATGTCCACACAAAAAGAAAGAGAGAAATTCAAACTAGTGATCTCATTGTTAACCTTCTTAACCTACGCAAAAAATAAAATAAAAAATTAAAAAAAAATCGGAGATTATCGGTGTTAATTAAATGTGCTTCGTTTAATCTTTCTGTGGTAGGAAATTAGGTATAGGATTTCTCTCCATTTCATATTTTATGGTTACATTGAATTTTGTACCAAACTTTTTCACAAATTTGTTTGTTATTCGTAGGAATTTTTTTACAAATCAGCTTCTAAAAATGACATGCATTCTTTATACTATAAAAAAAAGCACGAAAGAGAAAAACTTAGTCCCGAAGAAGCATATGTTATTAGAAAATTAAATTTCTTATACAAATTAATTTGTAAAAAATTTGTGTCATTAAATTTTACAGTATTTAACAATATATATGGTGTCATATCATTTTAAAATTTTAAATGATATGGCAATGTAAACAATATATACACCTTAAATGCTGTGAAATTTAATCTAATTTATGGAATAATTTCTCTCAATTTTAAGTAAAATGGAGAGGACCATGTTCTCATGTATCTCTCTTAAGTAATGCTATAAGTCTCTCTTGTGTCCTTTAAAAAATAATGTGACTTTTAAAATTATCATTTAATTTGTAATAGATCGATCGGTATTAAATTTTAATTAAATTAAAATTTAAAAAACACATCATAACTCATAAAGATAACTTCTACAACTACTCATCTATCCTCCTTTCCAATCAACAGTCATATCATTGAATGGTTAGCTACACTCCTTTTTAAGGGTAGTTATATTCAGTGGTATCATTTCTCTTATTTGTAGAGGATTGAGATTCTGTGGAATGATGTTGCCCTATTGAAGTCATGTGAGAGGCTTGGACATTCACCAGAACAGGTAAAAAACCCCAATTGCCTCTCACACGAGGCTACCTATTACAGTACAATAAAACAGCCTCATTGTACAGAATCTAAACCCATTTGTATATCTAGTCAACTTCAAATTATTAATTTGCTTTTTAAAAAGCTATATAAGTTACTCTATTATTAGTATTTGGTTTTGGTTTATATCTTAATATGTTTAAATTATAATGAAAATTTTGGGTTCCTTTTTTAAGGCACCTAGCATTTGTAATTTAAGTTTTGATGACTTAGAATCTAAGAGTAGATAATTTATGGTTATTTTTATTTTATTTTTTAGATGAGTAAAGATAAAATTACATCAACAAAGTAAAGCAAAGTAAAATTACAAATAACCAAAACAAAGATAAAATATATATATCACGATCCATTGCAGCAATTCATATAACAGCTTCGGAGAAGAACCTCAGGATGGAATGAGCAAAAGGGAAAGCTGTTAGTAGTATTGGTGGTAGCGGCCCATGATGGAATTTGCGAGTGTAGAAAGCACCCAAAGAATTCTTGACTTCAAATTAACTACAGAAAGAGCTGTGAAAATTATGAGATAACTAATACAAACAGATAATGGGTCCTCATCGTGGATTGTGAAACAAATAACAAGGCTAGTGTACCATGAGGTCCAGATTTGGATTTGGAATTTTATTTGCAGCAAAATAGTTCCACAAATAGTGAGCTAGAGGAGCAAGGGTAGAGAACTGTTGAATTTACCGAAAGGAACCAAAATGGGCATTGACACGTATAGTCCATGCCTGCCATGGTGGCATGTGGCATATACGTCCTACAAAAGGTAATGTTGGTGGCCGAAGATGGTGGAGAAGGGGTGCATGGTTTATATTGGTGTAAATGTTACGGTAGATATAAGATCCAAACTCCAAACAAAAGTGTCGTTGAAAATAAAGAGGAAAAAAAAAAAATCAAAAGGAAGTTTGGGAAGGTTTATTTGGTGGGGGAGGAGCGGAGCTCTTCCCTCTACATGGCTAATATCGGATGGATTTTAGAGATAAATTTGTTTTCCCGCTCTTCCTTCCTTCTTCTAAGGCTGAGATTTGGATGGATTTTGCAAGGAGTAATATGGTTAGTCTTACAATTATCTTTAACTCAAATGGCATTTTAAATAGTATTTGCTCTTAACAAATTAAGGATTAAACATAGAAATTATTTTCCTTCGTCAAATTGGTATCTAATAAGAGTAAGGATGATAATTTTTAGCACAACCTGCAAATCCGACTCTCGACTCTGACACGAAATTAGCAGATTAGTATTGATGAGTTTGTATGACCCTTTAATTAAATGGATCGAGTTAAGAATATTGACATATGTAGTCTTATATTTATGTTTCGACACAACTTGAAATCGACACGTACATGAGATTAAGGCTAACAATTTCTTTAACATGATGTGCAAATCCGACCTTAATATAATACAAAATTAAAAGATTAGTGTTTAGAAGTTTGATATATTGAAACAGGTCACCCCCTTGTAATAAATTGAAAGAATAAAATCCCTCAAAATTGTACATTTGTACTAGACAAAATTGGCGTTACCTCATAGAGTAAATAATTGGTCGGATGATCAATCGTATACCATTTGATCTCCTAGCAAGGGGACAAGAAAAATAGTCTTTTCGAGATTAGCCTGAACACTGACAAAATTTGTCGGGTTTGCAAAATATGTGTGGGAGTTTCTAACCATATTTAAAGCAGCAAGTACATATGACACGACAAACAAGTTTGGTCCTGCCCTCCTGCATGTCACTGTGAAATGGGTGCACATCCTCATCCGGATCCTACCTCGCTTATAGACCTCACCGTTCAATGACAAGTGTCACGCATTCTCCGATTAGACATGTCATGCATGTTGTTGTAACTTCAACTTGTGAGTGTTTGTTAAAAAAGACATTCTCGTGATGCCAACGGGCACCCTCTGGGTAGTGTGTAGGCCGAGGCTGAGGGCCGAGCGTGCTTGTGCTGATTTTTGTGCAAGTGTCTGTATGTATTGGTGTATGAACACATTGTCTACCCATGAACAATCAATCCCACGTGGAAACAGGTGGGGGGTGCCACTCGATCAACACTGAATTATACATGCATCGAGAGCTTTATTTTTTGAATACTACGTGTCGTGCTCTAAACGGGGCTTAGAAAAACGACACAATTTACAGGGGTCCTGCCAGGATCCCAGTCACCGGCATGATTGTCCAGGTGGCAGACTGTCGTCAAAATGGGACAATGTAGATAGTTAATGCAGAAGTCACGTCCCCATCAGTTTGGATGCACCTCATCTTCCTTCAACGTTAACGTTCACATCTATTAGATTCCTTTTCCAACTAATCAAAACAATAATAATAAAAAAGAAAAAGAAAAAGAAAAGATGAAGATAAATGTTTTCTTCATACGTGTACCATTTTTAGGGTTGCTTCTGATTGAATGCGATCTCCTCGATCTCATATATATCCTTGTGTGGTTGGTATACATAATACATGGAGTCGTTAATTAATACACGACTCTAGAAAGACCAAGATTTTTTTTTTGAAAAAATAAGAATAAAAGTTTTTGTATAGCTGCATGCAGTATGAATCTAAATCACCTTGCTGAAGTCACTTAACCATCCGAGAGAGCAATTCTTAATTAGAACTTAGAAAATGAAAACTTTCGATTAACAAGAATTAAGCAATAGTTGAGACTGACAATTTTTTACATGACTTATTAAATTTATGTCGAATTCTCAGGTTAAATTTAAGAGTCATTTGACTGGTTTATATAAATACAAGTTTTAACATAACTCAAATTTGACACGCAAATATGAATTATTACTCTTATAAAACATATATATATTATAACACAGAGAGCTAGCTCATGCTATCAATAAGATTAACTGTATCTAGCTCATTTGAAAGCTACATTTACTCTTTGTGCTATTATCAATAAGAGTTCGTGTCAGATTCATGTCGTGTTCGAGGTTATGTTCATTACGTACACGGGTATACGGGCACACGCGTCTCCACTCTGTGCTTGCCAAGCACTAACTAATTCAACACCACTTAAATGGTTGATTGATTTGATTATGGATTAATGGTTACCAAATGGTGATATGATGTTGCATATATCCTTGAAAATGGCAAAATGACAGGTACACTCTATGGAGAAACCCAACTTTCAACCTTCATGTTGAGATTTTTTAGAACTCATAAACTCCATGTTGTCTAAATATCTTTGAAAAAGTTAGCCCTCCATTATGATTGATAGTGAAAGATACAACGTTGAATTTTTCCCTTAGATTATATGTATATAAATGTTTCTCTCAGAGATTCTTGGAAGTCTCTAGTAACATGCATTTCAATGGTTCCTATTTGTTTTCAAACATGCACGTGTTACGTATCAGATGGGACAAAGAATGAGAACAAAAGAGTTCACAAGCTGTCATGTGTCTTTTTTATTTAGTTATTATGTATCTTTGTTATTTAGTTCTGATTTATCTATTAGAGTCTATCTTTAAGTAGGGAATAAATTGATAGTATGTTATTCTTAAATAGTAGGGTATTATCTTTATTAATAGTTGTTAGTGATATGACAGTCATAGGATACATCTCTATGAGAATAGTTTATGTTTATCACATTTCTTTGTAACTCTATATCAACCTATTGGATTAATGAATAAAGAAAGCAAATATTATTAATATTCAACTCTTTAGTTGATTTTGGAGGTATTATGGTTCTTTGAACTACCCTTATTTATCCGTTATTTCATTATGTGTTTGAATAATTAGACACCTGACATTAGTATCAGACCGGTCCCAGGTTTTCATAATTACCCACCGCTTCAAGTTATGGATGATAATCGTCTATATCAACGTCTTGACGATATCTTTCAAGAATTCAAAAAAAAAATGGTTGAGGCGTTTGCTAGAATCGAGAGTTGTTTTGCAGAGAATAAATATGAAGTCAAGTGTGAGTAGCAACAAATAGCACCATATTCCTTGCAACCACCACATATCAACGCATCAAAGTTCCACCACCAAAAATCCTTCCACCATATTCGATCAATCTGCCAACACCCACTAGTGGCCGAACCGCTGTTCTTGACCAAAACGGCTCAAGTCTGGCCATCCTACTATGATGCGTCGCTACCTTGAGTTGTCATTTATGAATGGAAACAACGATTCCATCATCATGGAGCCACACAGATTGTGAAGCAACTTTGGCTATAGATCCATTCACCCAGCTCTCACCATGTAATATCATTTACACAGAGGTCGCTTGTGGAGGAGAGATTGAATCCACTAAGTGAATGGCCTAGGAAGCGAATGAAAAAGGCCAAATTTCATCTTTTGTTATTTTATTGGGTCTGTTAGTATTTTAGTATTTGTTAAATTTCAACTTTCAGATGTATTGTTGCTTTCGAATATGTCTAGTTGGTTAGGTAGTATTTGTTTTATGTTGGTATTTTATTATTATTAGTAGTTGTTATCTCCTTTGTTGCTATAGGGTATTTAGTATTTGTATTCAGTATTTGGGTAGAAGTTGTTATAGCAACATATATGATGTTACGTATTAGATGGGACAAATGATGAGAACAAAAGAATTCACAATCAGTCATGTGTCTTTGTTATTTAGTTATTATGTATCTTTGTTATTTAGTTATGATTTATCTATTAGAGTCTATTTTTAAGTAGGGAATTAATGGATAGTATGTTATCAGTATTATCTTTATTAATAGTTGTTAGTGATAGGATAATCATAAGATATATCTCTATGAAAATAGTTGTATGCCTATCATATCACTAACAACTATTAATAAAGATAATACTCTAGTATTTAGGGATAACATACTATCCATTTATTCCATACTTAAAGATAGACTCTAATAGATAAATCATAACTAAATAACAAAAATACATGACTGCTTGTGAACACTTTTGTTCTCATCCTTTGTCTCATCTGACATGTAATAGCATGATATATATATATATATATATATATAAATAGAGTTAAGCCTGACAGGGACAAAATGTTTAATAGTTACGATATGCATGGCATGCACATCGATCAATATATGACTCAAAAACTGTCTCCATGTTTTTGGATGCATATATACAGAAGAAAGTCCAGAGGTTCCCAGCTTTTTAACCACTGGCCGGATCAAGCAGTAAAGCCAGAAAATATAAGAGTTTCGACGAAGAGGACAGAATGGACGGTAAAGTGGGCCACCTACATGGTGCCATCACGTGGACAATCACGTGCTTACCATTGCCCACTTTCAAACGTGTCAAACCTTGTATTTGAAACCTCTCAACATCACTCGTGTCTGTATGTTCCTGCGTTTTGTCCGGTGGCCGGCGTGTGCTCGCTATTACATGCTTATTTAGCAAAGACATGTAAAGAATAGAGTAGTGAGTTGTTAATTTTGAAATTAATAAAAAGTAATGATGTGATATAAAGTAAAATGAATTTGTATAAAAAAGTGAAAAAGTTTTGTGTTTTTTTTATTTGAATAGTAATAAAAAATTATTGATGTGATATAAAAAGTAAAAAAAGAAAAAAGTACATAAATAGTAGAATGCACTACTGTGTACCGTTCATGTGCTTGCCAAACAAGGCCTACATGACTCAGCGTGAAGGATTACAATGAAACAAAATATTCAGGGTGGGCTCCCAATAACAAATTCAAACAAAAAAGACAATGTCGAAACTGAAAATCAAAACTAGGAAATGGGTCAATAAATGTTCACAAAGGAAGCATAAATGAGCTGGCCGTGCGTCCTCTATATCTTGGACAAAAGCCAAGAAATGGGCAGCATAGAGTGGTATAATTAAGCACCAAAGTAGAGAGTATGAGTAAGGACATGACCTTCGCAAGACCCTTAACCCTACCCCAACCCCCCAATGCAAATGACACAGACAATGACATGACTCTCGAAATATCTTTTAACACTACCAAAACCTCTGCTTGATAACATAAACAATCACTGAGGACGATTGAGGGAGGGAGTGGCATTGCCGAAATCAGAATAGGATCCGTCATCAAGGAGTAACAATCTCTGTATGTAAAAAGTCTCCACAATAAGATAATACTAAAATGAAACAGGTTGGGAGAATAAATCCCACACAAAACTGAAATAGAAAAACTGAAAAAAAAAAAAAAAAAGAAAAAGAAAAAGAAAAAAGAGAAATGCTAGACATCCCAACACTTTTTTCCAGAATTTGGTTCCAAACTAATGTGTCAAAATCCTATGAGATTGTGGCACACTTCCCAAAATGATAAATGTCATAGGATTGTGACACATCAATTTGAAACTAAATTTTGGAAACAAGTGTTAGGATGCCTAGTATTCCTAAAAAAAAAAAGAAAAAAGAAAGCAATAAAAACACCCAGATTACAGCAGCACAGGTGGAAGGCACGGCGAGGAAGGGGAACATTGTCGGGTGCATAAGATGCACGCGCTAACGCGTGAGAATCACGCACTGGCGCGTGGGTGGCGTATGGATGACGAGTGGAGGTGCGAAGACCAGCGATGGAGAGTGGAGAGGCTAACGGAGGAAGGGATGAAGCGCCGACGCGTAGGCGACTGGTGGAGGCATGAAAACAAACGGTGAAGAGCGAAGAGATTGAGGAAGGTGGTGGAGTGGCGCGTTGGTGGGCGGAAGCGGTGGAAATAATAGCCCATTTAGTATACGAAATGACCATTCCATTAAGAAAAAAAAAACCATTAGAAGGTATAATGAAATAGCTATTTCATATTCTTGCCGAGACATATATGGTCTCATTTGAATAGAACAAAAATTAGTAAAATACCCAATTTTCAAACGAGCAGGATTCACCGTATTAGCTCTTGCAAAGTCTAGCTAATTGACGGCACGCGCGCATGAATTGGCGAGTAGGAGCATAAGTGGGTTCTCGTAGTCTCGAGGGTGGAATAACTCCTAGGGTTACTATGTCGTTGGCTTCTCGAAGCCCTCACCGGACAGTAACCCAAATTAGGGAACTCGGACACATCATTACAAAATTGGTTCAAAAATACTATGAGATAGATCAATAAATTAGTACCTTCAACACGTGGCGGCAAAAGCTCACCTGTTAATTTTCAAAGAAATGATCCCTACACTACAGTTACACAACACTGATGACGTATAAGTGTTTTTTTTAATTTTTTTTTAATATGAAAACTAGTTGGAATTCATTTCCCCTCCAACCTAGTTCGCTCTCTCTCTCTCTCTCTCTCTCTCTCTCTCTCTCTCTCTCTCTCTCTCTCTCTCTCTCTCTCTCTCTCTCTCTCTCTCTCTCTCTCTCTCTCTCTCTCTCTCTCTCTCTCCCCCTCTCGCTTGATCCCCGTCCCCCTCGTCGTTGAACTCTCTCTCCCTCTAGCTTGCTCGTCGGTCGTCCTCCCCTCTCGTCGTTGAATCAGTGGCGTTGGTTCTTTCTCGGCGACGTTTGCTCTCTCTCAACGATCGGCCACCCTTTATCGGTCCATCCTTCACCGACGTTCTGTCTCCTCCGTCCGAAATCGCTACCCCCCTCTCTCTCTCTCCCCCTCTCCCTTGCTTGCTGGTCGTCCCCTTCCCTCTCATCGTTGAACCGGCGGCATTTGTTCTCTCTCAATGGTCGGCCACCCTCCACCGGTCCATTATTCACCGGCGTTTTGTCTCCGGAGGATTTGGCGGCCGGATCTGTTTCCGACAACACTAAAAAAAAGGTCCTCTCCATCTCTCTCTCTCTCTCTCTCTCTCTCTCTCTCTCTCTCTCTCTCTCTCTCTCTCTCTCCCCCCCCCCCCCCCCCAGTTGAGCTAACATTTTTATTTTATGGGAATAATGTTTCTCCATGTTTACAGGTCTCATTGTCGTCCTCTGTCTTTCTCCACCTTTGTTCTTCTCTATCGATGTCGTCTCCACCGCCTGTGACTCTCTATCTGTCTCTGAAATTATTGAATCATATTGTTTGAATTTTTTGCTGGGTTCTAATTCGGTTTGAGGGGGGAAAAAATCCGTCTTTTGTTTGTTGTTGGATGGTGTAAGTGATTTTGCTGGTTCCGATTGTTGGATGGTGTTGGTGATTTTGCTTGGTTCTGATTCGGGTTTAGGGGGAAAAAGAAAAAACAAAAAACCAATTTTTGGCCGATTAATTTTATTTGTACAACTTTTTGCTACATTTTACAAGGATTTTGAGGGGGTTTTACTTTGTGGGTCGTTGAAGATCTGGGTATTTTTGGTGAATTTTGAGTGGGTTTTTTTTCGTTCCTCTTGGTTTTCTACGTGCTAAGTAGTTTGCTTGTTTCGGTCTCGCTCTTTGAACTATGCTAGTTGGGGTTACTTCTTCTTGGTTAATTTTTTTTTTGGGTCTCTCTGTCTCTATATGTGAAAGATTTTGTAATTTTGAGTTTGTTGCAAATGATTCAGATTTGTGCAAATTCTTAGTATATGGTGGATGATAGGCTTTTGGGTTTCCTCAAAATTTTGATTATATTGTCAACTTAGATGCTTTTAAGGTTATTAGCTTAGCTTTTATGTAGTTTAGTTTTCGTGTGGAGTCTGGATGCAAAGGTTTCTAACATTCAGTGTGTCAGGATTGATTTTCTCTGATGTAAATGAAGGTATGCAGTTGTCATAGATTTAAATTGTTCAACATTGACGAGCTTATGTAGTTAAAGCTTCCATGCAAGTTTCGAAAGTTTTTGGGAGTGTTGGTTAATGTAGTATGGAATAAACATGTTTATCTGACTGCCTGGAACATAGAATATGGACTTGAGTAGATTGATAACTGAATTCACAAAAGAGGATTTGATAAATGGAATAACAACCCATGGCGTGTTATACTTGTGCACGCAGAATGCCATCTGAAAGTAACTAAAAAACTGCTTGATGAATAACCTACAAATGATTAATTATTGGACAGTTCATAATGGTTTTATGGGGAGGAAGGCATGTTGTTTTTTCTTGGATATTTGATATTCCGACTTTTGTTAATTTCGTATCTTGCACATGCGTACATGTTACAAATAGAAGGCAGCTTCTTATGTGGAGTTGAGTTTTAATTTACTTGTAACCATTGTTTGGTATGCTAGTTTTGAATAGGGTCCATGAGGTGAGCTGACATCCTTTTAATGAATTCTTCATCCTTTCTATTTAAAGAAAGTGATTTTGAAAAAAATTATGTATTGTCATGAATATTCTCTTTTGCTTAGGCACGACTAAATAATGTCTACAAATAGTGATTTGTCTAGTGGATGTCCATTATGTCACTGTGGAGTGTCTGCCCGTGTAAGGAACTCTTGGACTGATACCAATTTCAGTAGAAAGTGGAACGACTATATAAACTACAAGGTAATTTTTCAAATTAATTTTGCGTGTGTTATTTTTTGTTTGGTAGTTTATGACATTTTAGACTATTTTTTTTCATGCAGAAAGTTGGTGATTGTGACTTCTTTGGGTAGGCTGATAATGAGATGTCCACATACGAAAAATAAAATAAAATGATGGAACATTGACAGTCACAAAAGAAAAAACAGAGGCTGAATTTACTAAACTTGAGAAATTAATAGAAACAAAATTTAAGGAGAATATGGATCAAACTAATCAACTTTGGCTCAAGTTATAAAATCAAGAAAATATATACCATCCTAAGGAGAAGGTGTATCAGGCTGCATTAGCTTTGATCATTTTGATTTTATTATTTATGTTAGTGGTTATATTGGATCTACTTGTAGCAAGTTGATGTTAAAATGAATTTGTGGTATTTGTGTATTTGAATCTCGTTGTGAGAAGGATAAATACATACTTATCTTGTTGATTATTTTGAACATTTCTTTCAACCATAATGGATAGGAGTTTCAAGGCGCATTGAAAATGAAAATGAGATTTTCTATTAAGGATTCCAAGGTTTCCTTTTAGAGTAATGTTGAAACAAAGTCTCACTTTATTAGTGCATATATTTGTGCTTCTGAGTTTAGTCTTGCTATTTTCTGTCATGAGATATTGGGTGGTTGGTTTAGAGAAATGTTTTCATTAGTGTTTTGCTTTTGATATGCTTGTTAGTGTTTCATCGCTTTTGAGAAAGGTGTATTTGTTTTTCTCTTTTATATATCAAACTCTAAAAACGAAGAGGGTGTAACCAAGTATACATGCAGGAAGTATAAAAGCAATCTCAATTAGGAAGAAAAAGAAGAAAACAAGTTCAAAAATTTCATTAAACTAGAAAAACGAGGACTATGAAAACAAGAGAAGCAATGAGGGATGAGAAGTAAGACATACAAGAACAAGGGAAGCAATGTTGTCATGCTATGAAGATCAGATAAAAGAGGAAAGGCTTAATTATCCGTGAGAATATCTCTGGATAAAGAAGCTGAGTTGAAATAGACTAAGTTATGACTAGTTTTACCATACACATTTCAAATAAGATTAGTGTAGTAACACTATTGTCAATTCGAGCATCTCCTACACCACATTTAGATAGATGTTCAATTTTTAACTTCGACACTCGACTCTCCTGAATATACATCAAAATGCTCATTAAAATGTGAAAATTAAATAGACTTCAAATTTTAACAAGTGTGTGCAATAGTATGCAACAAAATATCAAAATGCGGAATAAAAAGAGACAGATATTTTGTTGACGAAGTGAAAACTCAGTTAAAAGAAAAATCACTCCGGGGCAGCCAAATTCAGGATATCCACTATTCAGAAGACAAGACTAATTACAAAGAAGTAGCACTCACATAACCTTATGCAGTGGTCGTACCTTGAACTCTGATGTGTAACCCAACAAGAACGCCTCCCAACCAAGTCACTTACTTGAAGGGGACTTCAATGAAATCATTTACCTTAGGGCCAACCCCTAAAAATAGACTTCAGTTCAGCACAGCAACAACACTTGGCAACTGTTTGAGAGAGACTAACTCAGCACAATAACTCTAAAATATAACTCTCTAAGCACTACGGAATTCAATACCGAATTCTTACAATTCTCAAGCTTAGGGACCTCTATATATAGGCTACAGGTCCAAATGAGCGTCTGGTTTGAAATACCTAGGCGCCGTCCTAACGGTAGACATAAGGCGTCCGGACAGACAACTGTGCGATCGGCTTTCCAAATTTCGGCTTTCCAACTGTCATCCGGACGGTCACACTTTAGCTGCATGCAAATTCCATATCAAGGCTTGGTGCGTTCGGACCATAGGATTTGTCATCCGGACGGTTGATCTGATGCACGCAATTTCCATATATGAAGCTCGAGTGTCCGGACCATGAAGACTAATGTCCAGATGTCTTGATTTTGAATGCACGACTTTCCTTATGAATGAGCATGTCTGGATGGGAACACACATCGTTCAGACGGTTGCAGCTGTCTTCCTATATCTGTGTTTTTGGAAGGAAATCTCATAGCTGATTGAACACTGGACAACATCCGGACGTGCTGCTGAGATGTCCGGACGGATGCAAGCTGGAGTAGTTCGAAGCTTCTCGACACAGAGGAAGGTCCGAACGGAAAGTTCTCGTCGTCCAGATGGATTATGTAATACCCCAGATTTTATTAGACACAATATTAAAAAAAAAAAAAAAAAAAAAAAAAAAAAAAACAACTTGCCGTGCAAGTTGTTTTCTCTTTTTATTATTTTCTTCTTCTCTTCTTTCTTTTCTTCGTCTTCTTCCTTCTTCTTTTTCATTCTTTCTTCTTCTGTTCTTTTCTTCACCGAGAGACAGTAAGACAGAGCGAGAGAGATACTGAGAGAGGGAAATTGGTTGAGAGATGCAGAGAAAGAGAGAGATTGGGAGCCAGGGAGAGAGTGAGTCCGGGGGAGAGACCGGTGAGAGGCAGAAACAGAGAGTGGGAGAGAAGAGAACCTGTGGGTTAGCGCCGGAGGAGCAGGAGGTACGATGACCGGTTCTGGGTCGTCGTCCGGTGGCCTTAGGATGCGAAATCCGTCGAGGTAGAGCCGGCGAATGGAGATCGTCCAGTAGCGAGATTTCCGGCGGAACCCAGGGCATTTCCGGCGAGACAGAGCTGGGTTTTTTCGTGGGTCGTCGTCGGAGGCGATTTCTAGTGGAATTTTCAGCTACTCAGGGTGTTTTTCCGGTGATTTCTGAGGAATTTTTGGTAAAAGCTCAACCCCGACGCTAATGGAAAATCCAGGTAAGGGAACACAACTTAAAAACCCCGGCGAGATCTTAATAAAACTTTTCAAAAGAAAAAGTCAGGAAATTTTTCTAAACTCCTTTATTTCTCTATATTGATTGTCACTTTAAATTATGTCATGATATTATTCTTATTATCTAATGTGATTAGGAAATCATGTGATTATATGATTATAGCTTTCAAAGTATGATTTGTGAATTAAGATGATGAAACTATGGTTCTCAAAATGTATATGTGCTATATGATGATTTCATGAGATTCTGTATAGTTGTATTTGTGCATCATATCGTATATGTTGCATGTGCTCCACGTGAGCGGATAATGATGATATTATCGTAATTATATGTATATATATTACACATAGTTTTGCCCCACGGCTGCATCGGGTTTTGATCCGGATCCATTTGGGTAGCATGACAACCACACCAAAAGTGTAACGACCCACCCCCAATGACACAATATTGTCCGCTTTTGGCTGCCCATACCAGACTTCCCAGGATGTTAAAGCAGTGATGGCCATGAACCTATCAGAACTCCGCAGTTAAGCGTGCTTCTGCGAGAGCAATCCCAGGATGGGTGACCTCCTGGGAAGTCTGGTATAGGGAGCCAAAAGTGGACAATATTGTGTCATTGGGGGTGGGTCATTACAAAAAGTGTGGGCTATCGGTCGGGAGGGCTTCACCTAGGGAAGTTCCTAATCCGTCGGCTCTTCTATGTGACGACAGGATGAGCAATTTGGTCCTTCGGGATCGGTCCTTTTGGACGTGCCAAACGTAACGTGCGCCGCACATGGTTAAATTGCGGAGGTGGGCCGGTGGAGGGTAAAACTGACACACTATATAAAAAGACCATGCTGCATTTGATCTATTTTCATGTTATTTAACTGTTTCTTTATTTGCTAAATTATTCGAATTTTATTTAAAATTCCTGAAAAGAAAATTTCACTTTTATTGTTGTGATTTCCTTACTGAGTTGTCAAACTCACCCCTTTCTCCCCAAATTTTTTTTTCAGATGACACAGTAAGACGAGGGTATTTCTTGTAAAGGTGTATATATATCGCTAAGAGAAATGGATTGTTGTGGACCGACTATTGTATAGTATATCCCTTTTTGAGGTTTATGGCTTTGTAATTAATTAATTATAGGCTATATTAATAAAATAGGAATTTCAAATCTCTATATTGTATATGTACAAATTGTTAGCACTCAAGTTCGCGTTTCCCCTTATATCCTAAAACAGGGGCGTGACAGATTATGCTTGGACAGTTGAGCTTCTAGACGGTATAACACGTCGAACTCTAAATAGCGGCCAGAAGATTTGCCATTACGTCCAGAAAGATGCAACCTTGAATAGTTTGAAATTTCTAGACACTGATGGGCGTCCGGACGGCTTTGCCACCTTCTCCGGACGTAAGTTGCTGACTGATGAGCGTCCGGACTCTTAGACTGAGTCGTCCGGATAGAAACATGGGATCTGACTTCTCTGAGTGGGAATCTGCACAAAATCGTCCTTGAATACTGAAATAGCCTTCATGAAGCTTGTGACACTTGCAGCTTGGTATAATAAGGCTATTTTCACATCAGAAAAATAAACTTTGAATATCTGAAGACTCTGAAATATACGACATCCTTGTGAAAGCAGCAACATTACATAGAAGTGATTTTGTCCAACAGAATCCAGGCAACACAAAAACTAACAAACTCCCCATTTGGCCATTATGGGACAAAAATACTTGACCGGGTTAAAAATACATTCTCGGTCCAACACTAATGGTAGTGCGCCAAGTGGCTACGTGAATTTTAAATTTATAAGTTTACCACTCGCAATAGTACGTATCGATTGTACTATAGTAAGGGTGATCGAACCATAGAGATTATTGGTTGTTTTGCGTAATAGAATATTAAAGAGCGTATTTAACTTAACTTAAAGATAAAAATAAAAGCAAGGGTTGTAGAATTGAAGCTACAACAATAAGGTGAAGGAAAGTAGAAATTGAAAACAAACTAAGAGAAAACTTAGGGTATTGATCTTATCCAATCCTCAACCAATGAAATGCTTGAAGTCTATATGGACCTTCCTAACATGCTTGATATGAGCGCGTAATGGGCGTCAATCATTACGACGACCTCGACACGAAAATACTTTCGTTAAGACGTAGTTATAAAGCACATAGTTTTACATTAATTTACTCCACGTAAAGATTAAACTATAATTGAAAAACATTTACTCTACCAAAGGTGTGGAGTGACTAATGCTCCTTAGCTTACTACTTTAAAACACATCCCAATAAGCATACAAGATATACAAAAACCATAACTAGGCCACAATGATAAGGTATCTAGTTTCACACCAATCTATTCCATATAAAGATTAAACTACAATGGAAAGACATTCGATACTACCAAAGGTATGAAATGATCGGTGTTCCCTAGCATACCCTATAAGGTGACTCTAATAGGTAGTCATACATCAAGTCATATAGAACTATTGCAAAAGACATCATTCTTATTTCTAAGAATGTTGGTTTTACTCAAGAAATCTAAGAAAACTCATAGACAAGTTTAACTCTTTTTCATGAATAAATAGATTGGAATCTTGATATCAAAACCTTTTAGCATGGGTTTTGATATCCTCTAGCCCTCAACAATCATCAAACACATCTAGAAAATCCTAAGAACATCAAGAACACTACATGGTTTTGGATAGGATTAGGATCAAACCCTAAGAACTAAATTAGCTAGACATGAATTGAACTAATTTAAGCATGAATTTAAAGGAAAACAGTAAAGAAACAAGAAGGAAATGAATTAAAAACAACTATATTAAAATCATTAAATTCGGATTACAAAAAAAGAAATAAAAGCTAAGCTAGAACATGAAGAACAAAGAGGAAAAAGAAGAAGAAATTGCTCTCTGGAATTAAGCCCAGAAAACGTGCATCAAAGTAAACTAAAACATGAGAAATTAAAGTGATACACCTGAGAAAATCCGAACAAACCCCAAAAGATGCATCCCTAAACCTAAATCCCTAATCTCATATATATATAGAGAATTGGATTTACAAAAGACCATCAAGAGTTAATTCTAGCCGCACAAACAGAGCTGGTCGGCGTCCATTTCTGTCCACAAAATCCAACTTATGATTTGAATTGCATAAAGAATGCAAAGATCTGGAAATATCTGATTTTCTGGAAGACGGAGAATTCGATCGATCCAATTTTATTTCGATCGATCTAACTTTCGATCGATCTAACTGCCTTAGCCAATTCTTCAACTTGCAGGAACAATCCTGAACTCTGGAAATGACTAAAGTACTTTTGATGTATTTTTAGGTCTAATTCAAGTGTTTTGAATTAGATTTCAACTAAGACCTGAAAATAAGACATAAAACAAAACTACAACAAAACGTTATATATACAATACGAACTAGGTCTAACAAATGCAATTTAAGGGGTCTTGAATCGAATAATTCAAGACTTATCAACTAACATATACTCCCCATTTTTTGTCTCAAAAGGACAAAGGGTAAATAGAGTATAGATAGATCACAGTAATAAAATACTCCCCCTTGATATCTCAACAGAAAAAGGGTAAATAGAGTATACAAAATCCACAGAAAAAGACGTTCTAAAATCCAAAATACTAGGAAAATAGAGAAGAGTCTGCAAGTGGCCCAACAAAAATCCTTCAAGTACCAAATCCTGCTGATCCACTGAAATCAAGCAACGGAAAGAAATCCGTACAAAAGGCTGAATTTGTACTACTTCGGCTTCTAGTTCTGGAAGCCGGGAACCATGGATTGAAAAACCTTCAGTCTCTTGATTTTGCAAAGCTTGAAACTGCTTATCCACAAATTGACATCCTCTAAGCAACTGGTGTGCAAGATAAATGAAGAGTTTCACCACTGAACCTCTACCTAATATAGATCTGAGGGAATGCTACATAAAGCTCTACATGAGGTAGGGGAAAAAGCTCATCTTAATCCTGAGACCTTTGGAATTTGAATATCCGACTTCAACAACAGTCAGTTTTCCAAAGGATCCATCTGTCAGATATTGTGCTGGGAGCTGCTGGACGACATATTCCTGAAAAGATTTAAACAAAAATATTTCCAAAAATAACACTACAAAGAAATATTAGATCATGTTAATCCAAAAAAAAAATGGTATTATGACAGCTGTCAATTGGATGCCCAAGTATTACAAAAGCAAATATCGCAATCCAAATGACCTAGATATATCAATATCAACCCAACACACAGACAAAATAGGATTTTCATGCACAATATATCAAGAAAATATTTTGATCACCAAATATTCTAATATTCTAAAAATCACAAAAACTTAAAAGAACAAAGGAAGATATAGCAAATACCATAGAATGAGAAGAAATTCGCGAGAAAAACACACAATATGTCATGATAAATCAATAAAAATGCAGAGATGTGTGTATGACAAAGAAACAGACGGAAGTCTTAAACCTGTAGAGATCCCATCCAGACGTGTCACTAAACCGTCCGGACGGTTACTGCAAGGTCAGCGTACGGCATGACTGCGCTAGTCCTGACGTAAGAATAGGTCCGTTCGGACGCTTCACACTGAAAATCTGAAACTGGATAAAAATTTGCAGAAAAATATTTTTCCCTAAAGTTAGCTTCAGAATACGCATATATAATCAATTGATAAAGCAGTCCAATAGCATTGCAAAAATATGCAAAGATATAAATGATAGTTAAGTATTCAATAAGCACAAATTTCCTTGTAGATATAAATTTTAAATAGATTACTCAACTTATGCAATGCGTGTGTGTGTGTGTGTGTGAAAACTTTCTCAATAAGGTATAAAGTTTACTAATATGATTTAAAGCAACCAAATTTTCTAAACAAGAGAGAAAATCAATGAAAGATCAATTAAAAGTCAAACCTTATTATTTACTAGGGCCTAGCCACCCTCATCTGATGCACTCCCCTAAGATGTAGTACCTAATTGTTTTACTTGTACTATGAAGGACAAGATAAAATTTTACTTGCACCATAAAGGACAAGATATAAAGCTAACTCAGCATAGAAGCAGTGAATATAAGCATATAACAAGGAATTCAGAAGAATAACTGCTTGTTTCTTTTTGGTGCTGCAACCTAGAGAGAATGCTAGAATTTTTAGGCTCTAGGTTCAACTAGCATGTTGGTCAATTTGACCATCTTATCAAAAATCTCTCTCATTACAATTTCCAGAAGCAAGAAGTTAGAGAGGAAAATGATGTACCTTAGGGGAGTTTTGATAGTGTACAATATTTCATCATCTTAGAAAAACAACTATCTCTCATTAAGATGCAACATGAAAACCTAGCAGATATTATACATAAACTCTCAATCATATATAAGCACATTCAATTAATGCACAATGAACTGAGATATCAGGCAAGAATATATACAATATCTGAAAAAGCTATCAAAAGAAAAAAAAAAAAAAAATTCTGCATCTTCTCCCCCATTTTTTTTTCTTGTTGAAAACACTAAACATGTCCTCAGGGAGAGAGGTTTAGAAATACCAAGACATAAAAGCAGCCGCCCGACATGCTTTTAACTGTCATCCCAAAAAAAAAAATATCTACAGAAATTTCTCAAGATAACAATAAAAAATATGGGAATAGTATAAATGGTTCCTCAAACAGAATGCAAGGGATGAATAATATATGACATGATAAACAATGCAATGCAAACATACCTGACATGCACTAGGATTTAGGAACCAAAATCCTAGGCATGGGAGACCTCACCTACTAGGTGAGTTCATTCTCCCTCAAGGGGTGAATGGTCTCATCCTTCCTTACCTATACCTTCTCTACCTGTGAGGCAGGGGTGTGAGCCATGTCCCAATTGATCAGTTTGACTAGGACATTCTTCATTATGTTGACAAGCCATTTATTGGTTTGATTCTTCTTGGGCTTGTGAGGCTTCACTTTGAAGCATTCGGCTTTGATGTCGCCATACTTACCACAGTGATGGCATGAGGGAGAATCCCTTTGAGGATAATGTCGTTGTTGCCGAAAAGCATGATGAGGCTTGGAAGGTTTAGAGCTAGACTTACTTGTCTTTTGCTCTATTTTCTTGATCCGAGGCTGCTGATGTCGAATTTGAGGATAGTGTGGCCTGATGTGTCCAGAGACACCACAATGATAGCAAGTAGGCTGACTTCGTTTGCTGAAATGCTTCTTGAAGGGCTCTGCAAATTTAAGATTAGCATTTTCACAAATAACAAAGTCCTTACCTCTTTGAAATATATGCCTCCTATGGAGCGGAACATATTTATCTGAAGAGGTTTTCTCAATATAACCCTTTCTGGAATCCTCCTGCTTCTTCCAAAGTCTGTGGGATTTTAACAGATAACACGTTGGTCTAATATGATCAACATTCTTACAATGATGACAAATAGGAATAAACTTACTTTCTGTTCCTAAATCCTTGGAGTTAGGCTTCACACAGTTATTTAAGCAAAAATTTTCAGAACAAGCTACATCTACTATCACAAGCTTAATATCAATAGAATCTAATTTAGAATTAGAAGCATTTGAAGTAGAAGTACTTAAATCAGCAGTTAAACCAGACTTGTTAGAAACATCTGAATGAATACACATCATGCTTTTCAAATTATCACTTGAGAATTTTTTTCAAGAGATTTTCAGATTCCTTTAATTTATTCTCAAGTGTATCAATAATGTCAAATAGCATGGTATTCTTAGATTTCAAAGAGTCAATCAACACATGTGATTCAGACAATTGTATAATCAAATACTATTTTTCTTGCTTCACCTTTTTGAGCTCTTTTGGAGAAATAATTTTATCGAATTTTGCAAAAAATTTAGAAAGCTCAATATCATAATTTTCTTCAAATAATTGAAAGAAATCCATGATAAAAGGTGTAATAAAAAAAATAGAAGTTACAAAGAGATAAGGATCACACTCAGGAATTAAATCCTTTAAATGAAGTGTACCTGCTCTGATACCAATTGAAAATTAAATAGACTTCTAATTTTAACAAGTGTGTGCAAGAGGGTGCAACAAAATATCAAAAGAGACAGATATTTTGTTGACGAAGTGGAAAGCCAGTTAAGAGAAAAATCATTCTGGGGCAGCCAAACCCAAAATATCTACTATTCAGAAGACAAGACTAGTTACAAAGAAGTAGCACTCACATAACCTTATGTAGTGGTCGTACCTTGAACGCTGGCGTGTAACCCAACACGAACGCCTCCCAACCAAGTCACTTACTTGAAGAGGTCTTCAATGAAAACCTTTACCTTAGGACCAACCCCTAAGATAGACTTCAGTTCAGCATAGCAACAACACTTAGCAACGGCTTGAGAGAGACTAACTCAGTATAATAACTTTAAAATATAACTCTCTAAGCACTACGAAATTCAATACCGAATTCTTACAATTCTCAAGCCTAGGGGCCTCTATTTATATGCTACAGGTTCAAATGAGCGCCTGGCTTGAAATACCTAGGCGCCGTCCGGACGGTAGACATAAGGCGTCAGAACATACAACTATGCGATCAGCTTTTCAAATTTCGCTGAAATTCTTTCATGAATTGAGTCGTGTCCTGACGGTGTTGCTCTGTCGTTCAGACAGTCGCACTTTAGCTGCAAGCAATTTCCATATCAAGGCTTGGCGCGTCCGGACCATAGCATTTGTCGTCCGGACGGTTGATCTGATGCACGTAATTTTCATATATGAAGCTCGAGCGTCCGGACCATGAAGACTAACGTCCAGACATCTTGATTTTGAATGCACGACTTGCCTTATGAATAAGCGCCTCCGGACAGGAACACACATCGTCCAAACGGTTGCAGCTGTCTTCCCATATTTGTGCTTTTGGAAAGAAATCCCATAGTTGATCGAACACTGGATGGCGTCTGGACGTGCTGCTGAGACGTCCGGACGGATGCAAGCTGAAGCAGTTCGAAGCTTCTCGACACAGAGAAAGGTCTGGACGGAAAGTTCTTGTCGTCCGGACGGATTATGCTTGGATAGTTGAGCGTCCGGACGGTATAACACGTCGTCCGGATGGATGCACTTGAACGCTAAAATCTTCTCGAACTTTAAATAGTGGTGGACGATTTGCCATTATGTCTGGACGGATGCAACCTTGAATAGTTCAAAGTTTCTAGACACTGATGGGCGTTCGGACGATTTTACCACCTCGTCTGAACATAAGTTGCTGATTGATGAGCGTCTGGACTCTTAGACTCGGTCGTCTAGTGTAACACCCCGCCTTTTACAAAAAGACGTAAGTGAAAATTTCAATTTTCACGTGACATTACGACATCGTCGAAATTATAAATTGGTAGCGGAATATATATATATTTTTGATAACATATCAGAGCTTCTAACAAAAATACTTCAAAATCTATATAAAGAGTGTAATTGAATAATTACACATTAAAATAGTATTTGTGCCATATATGACACGGATAATTTACAAACATTATAATCATAGCATCATTAATACATATCAACAGAAATATAAATATTGTTTACTGAATATTATATTAATGGACTAAACATAGTAGTCCATAAAAATGAGAGGCATCCAAGCCTCAGCCATTGCTATCAAGATCACCTAAAGGTTTGGACAATCCTAATACTCATCTTCTTCATAACCTGTATTAATATGTAATATAGAGAGAAATAATAATACAAAAATACCTAGTGAGTCCACTGTTTTCAATAATGATATGATTGCTGATTTATTAAAAATAAAGAATACAATGCAATGACATAATAAAATGACAGTTTTATATGCAGAGTCTTATTTATTTAAATAACCATTTTCTTCTAGCATTCACCTTATAGAGACGTAACTCTAACAAATAGATTCAAGGAGACATCACTCCAGTATATAAAATCTAGGAAACGTAATTCCTGTCAAACGTGTTACAGGAGACGTTACTCCCGTTTAGCGAATGATAGGAGACGTCACTCCCGTTTAGCGAGTTCTAAGGAGACGTCACTCCCTAGTCTGTAGGCAGACGTCACTGATAAGTCTTGAATTATTCGATTCAAGACCCCTTAATTTGCATTTGTAAGACCTAGTTCGTATTGTATATTTAACGTTTTGTTGTAGTTTTTGTATTTTATCTTATTTTCAGGTCTTAGTTGAAATCTAATTCAAAACTCTTGAATTAGACCTGGAAATACATCAAGGGCATTTTGGTCACTTCCAGAGTTCGAGACTGACCCTGAGAAGATGGAAAATCGTCCAAGGCATTTCGATCGATCTACTATTCGTACAGCCAATAATTCGATCGATCGACTCTTCGATCGATCGACATATTTTCGATCGATCGAATTCGCCGACTTCCAAAAAATCAGATATTTTCAGATCTTTGCATTCTTTATGCAATTCAAATCATAAGTTGGATTTTGTGGACAGAAATGGACGCCGACCAGCTCTGTTTGTGTGGCTAGGATTAGCTCTTGATGTTCTTTTGTAAATCCAATTCTCTATATATATGAGATTAGGGTTTTAGGTTATAGGATGCATCTTTTGGGGTTTATTCGGATTTGCTCAGGTGTATCACTTCAATTTCTTGTATTTTCATTCACTTAGATGCTACTCTCTGGACCGAAATCCAGAGAGTTTGTTTCCTTGTTGTTTTTTTCTTTGTTCTTCATATTTTAGTTAGTTTTCTTCTTCCTCTTTTGTAATCCGAATTTCTTTAAGTTTAATATAGTTGATTTCAATTCATTTCTCCTTTGTTCCTTTACTGTTTTCATTCATTTCCATGCCTAGATTAGTTTAAATTCATGTCTAGCTAATTTAGTTCTTAGGGTTTGATCCAAGTCCTATCCAAAACCATGTAGTGTTCTTGATGTTCTTGGGATTTTCTTTAGATGTTTGATGATTGTTAAGGGCTAGAGAATATCAAAACTCATGCTAAAAGGTTTTGATATCGATATTCTAATCCAATTATTCATGAAAAATAGATTAACTTGTCTATGAGTTTTTCTTGAAGTCTTGAGTAAAACCAACATTCTTGGAAACAAGAATGATGTCTTTTGCAATGAAGCTATTTGACATGATGTATGATTTCTCATTAGAGTCACCTTATAGGGTATGCTAGGGAACACCAATCATTTCATCCCTTTGGTAGTTTAATGGTTTTTCAATTGTAGTTTAACTTTATGTGGAATGATTTGGTGTGAAACTAGATATCTTATCATTGTGGCCTAATTAGGGTTTTCATGTATTGTGTATACTCATTAGGATGTGTTATAGAGTAGTAAGCTAGGGAACATTAGTCACTCCACACCTTTGGTAGAGTAAATGTTTTTCAATTCTAGTTTAGTCTTTACGTGGAGTAGATTAATGTAAATCTAGGTGCTTTATGATTACGTCTTAACTAAGGTATTTTCGTGTTGAGGTCGTCGTAATGGTTGACGTCCATTACGCGCTCATATCAAGCATGTTGGGAAGGTCCATATAGACTTTAAGCATTGCATTGGTGGAGGATTGGATAGGATCAACACCCTAAGTTTTCTTTTAAGTTAATTTCATTTCCATTTTCATTTCTTTCACCTTGTCGTTGTAGCTTCAATTCTACAACCCTTTACTTTTATTTTTGTTTTTAAGTTAAGTTAAATACGCTCTGTAGATATTCCATTATGCAAAACAACCAATAATCCTTGTGGTTCGATCACCCTTACTATAGTACAATCGATACGTACTATTGCGAGTGGTAAAACATATATAAATTTAAAATCCACGTGTAGCCGGTTAGTCCCGAGCTATACCCTCCCTACTCTATTTTTTATTAATATTTTTGGCACAGGCAGACGTCACTCCCTGATCCTTTGGCAGACATCACTCCCAACTCTTTTATAAATAAATTCATTAATTAAAATAACAAAATATGCAAATTCCACATGCACAAACAATTAAATAAAGCAGAAACCATAACATTATGAAAATTCAGCATCACCCTCAGTGAGTAAGAAATACTCACAGTTTTCTGCTACAAAGAGAGATCCACAGGAATAATGACTGCACAGTTATATACATTTGATAATATATTAGTATAAAATACTAAGAACCTATTTTAACATTTTATCACTTTCGACTAATAAATCACTTATCCCAATTTCTAATGTTGCTTAAATATTATAACGGCATAAAATAGGTTAATTATATTACCACATATTTCGTGTGGGCATTATTACGACATTCATTAATTAAAGACTAAAATACCATTTAATTAAAAGGAGTATTACCACGGCATTAGCATTAAAAGCTTATATATATATATATATATATATATATATATATCGACATAGTGACTCCATTAATATAATTAATGGGTTTTATATTTTAAAAGTACACAAGAGATACAATATAAATAATTCTTATTTTAATTTTATGACATTTGGGTAGAATAACGACATTAATGCCTAAAAATACTTTTAGAATTTTAGGCGACATAATAACGCTTTTGTAAAATAGTGACTTTTTATTCGGACATTATAACGACGTGATTTATTAATTAAACACTCTGCTTTGAAACTCTATTTTTTAAAAAATCAACATAAAACACATTAAAATAATTTTTAAATAATAAAAAGCTATAAAAAGTATGAAATATAACTTAAACCATCATAATACTTTTAAACTCATAAAATAATAAACACTACGTAAAAGCATGAGATACTCACTTGTTATTAGAGACAAGCCGAGAGAGAGATCTCTTTCTTTTCTTTTTTTTTTTTCTTTTTTTTTCTCCTTATCTTGTGAATATCTGAAGACTCTGAAATATACGGCATCCCTGTGAAAGTAGCAACATTACATAGAAGTGATTTTGTCCAACAGAATGCAGCCAACACAAAAACTAACAAAATGTACATGAAATATACATTATATATATATATACATTCACATCAAAACTATATATATATATATTCACATCAAATATATATCAAAATGCCCATCAAAATGTACATAAAATATACATCAATATACACCCATCTTCAATGACAACCAAAATGTACATCAACTACCATTAACTATTACATTGGTCTCAATGTGGAAGTAATGACTTCATTAGAAGAATAATTGACTGCACAACATCGATAATTGTGGGCTGGACACTTAGATGGTTGAGTGCGGCATAGGCTTCACTGAAGATGGGTCGCACATGCATTTCAATTGCCGGGTCAGTTAGAATTATGGAATTAAAAACGTATGTCATCCAAGCAATTCTTTCGATTGGGTTGGTATTGATACAATAGGGTAATAGCTACAACAGCTGGAGCAATACTTCTTGATTCAAAGGGAGAAGATACATAGTCAAGACCCACCGTATATCAACCTGAAAATATAAGCTTCAATATCCAGACTTCTAAAATGGATGAATTTCAATAACTAACACAATACTACGTGGTCATTCTAAAAATTTACCTGGGAGCATAGCCAGTTCACAATTGACACATCATGCGTTTGTAGAGTTGTAGTGAAAGCCTCTTAGTATTTGTGTTGGCTTACTAATATGGATAACAAATTTCTAGGGTCAATCAACAAATTCACCTAATGTATACATGATTTGTTTCCCTCGTTGTATGCATATGAAATTTCAATATAGAAACCATATGAATGGAATGCCACACAATGAATTTAAAAAATAAAATACACATAAACTATACCTAAGAAATAATAGAATCATGGTGATCACCTAAGGTTTGATCCACTGTCGATGATGAAGTGATGGAATCCTGCATAAACAAATACTAAATAAGTACGTGAAATATCAAATAATTGTCAAAAATTCAATTGATAAATAGAGAGATGTTGGTTAGTCACCTTAGTACTCGTTATATGATCGTGAGCTGCAAAATGCAATGGAGTTTAACATGTGTTGTCTTGATCTTCCGTTGATTTGGTGGCTTACAATTAAAAAATGGTTTATGCAATGTGGGGAAGCAGACATGTTTTTAAATAAAAGGTGGAAAAAAAAAATACCAACCTGAATTTTTGAATTTTACGTCCCTTTATGTTTAATGTTGTTATCTCTTAATGGTTTGCTCGATACTTTAGATTTATTGACCACTATTTCTATAACAACCATCTTTCTCCTTGTTGGTGGCGTCCCTTTATGTCTAACCTTTACAAAACTAATCACCTTTTTACAGTTAGAATGCCATTGGAAGATTGACTTTCTCAATGCCTTGACTCCTTTAACTTATCTATTCTTTTCATTAGATCTATGCAACGGTCCACGTTTCCTAATGTAAGTGATAGTAATTCTTCAAAATTGTTTCTCAACTTGTCATGTATTTAGGCATTAGGATTATCACCAACGGCATCATAACTATTAGAACATATGGAAAATATAAAATATTTTCCATATATTCCTTTTTGGTTGATATTGTAATATTCTCTATTTATAGGTTAATTGTAATCAAATCATGGGGATTTGATTACCATATTAATATTTGTTCTAAATTCTATAAATAGATACCTTTGTATTGTAGATAAACAAGTTAATGAGCACAATATAGCCCTTTAGGCTTTACCCTGTGGACGTAGGTCATAGACCGAACCACGTAAATTCTCTATCTCTTTTCTCTCTCTTGTTTCCGCTAATATTTCATTTATTATTCAATCCAATTTGACATGGTATCAGAGCCAAAATCATAGTTGCTCTACGTTTCTTTAATTTTTCTGGGCTATTATATTTTGAGGGTCGATAGCTTTAGGGGAAGTTGTCGATAATTCTTGTGGGTACTAAAACTGCTATTTGGCAGTTTTACATTGCTCTTTGGCTTGTTTCTGGTGATCCGGTCTGGTGGGTGTCGGCAATTTCCCGTCTGGTGATTTTCGGTGGTCCGACGATTTGTGGGTGACTGTCGGCCATCTCTGTTGAAGTGGTCTCCGGCGATCTGTGGTGGACAGGAGCATCTTCGATGGTTCTGTACAGTCTTGGCGTCTTTCTGGCTGTCTGTGGTGTGGCTGCTGGGATCTGGTGTTCGACGATTCTCTTTTGCAGTTCTGTTGGGTTGGTTCTAGTGGTTGTCGATTGGAGGTTGTGTGGTGTTGTTCGGTGTTGGTGTGAACATGCAATTCTGGTGCACTAGCAATTTTATCTTTTTTGGTGCTCTCGTTGAGAGATCTTGTGGGGTGCGATCATGTGGGGTGCTATTTTAATGGCCAAGGTGGCAGTTTTGACCATGGAGGTCGTGGTGGCCGAGGTGGCTGTTTTAGTGGTAGTAGCCGATTTTGATCGGTGATTCTAGGTAGTATTCGATTCTAATCAGTGATTATGGGTAGTCCCTTTTGGGTGCAGTGAACGTGGTTGGCATGGACAAGTTCCAAATGAGGAAGTCCCCTACCATAAGCCCATATACAAGATGTGACGTTTGGTACGGTCTTGTGGTGCGGTTGATTCTGGTGTGTTTGGTGCTTTTGTTTTTGTTGATTTAAGTGTTGTTTTCATTTATTTCTTAAAAAATAAAAAGAAAAGAAAAGAAAGAAAAAAAGGTTTTCAGGGGGATTAGTTCCAGTTCAAGTTTTTTGTTGCTCTTGGTTGTTCAGGGGGAGTAGTTCCCATTCAAATAAAGAAGAAGAATCAAACTCAAGATTTCAAAATCTTCCATCTTGAGTTTGAGAGGGGATGTTAGAATATATGGAAAATATAATCTATTTACAGGTTAATTGTAATCAAATCATGGGGATTTGATTAGGGACCTTTGTACTGTAGACAAACAAGTTAATGAGCACAATGTAACGTGATGTGTTTTAAAATAGTACTCGCAAGTGCACGAATCATTTTGCAATATAGCGTATTGCAAGTGCGAGGTCGATCCCACAGGGAATTGTGTTGCGAAAATTAATCTCTATTCAAACTAATCCTATTTTAACCTAGTTCCAAATTTAGGGTTTTGTTCTAATGGAAAACATAAACAAAAATAATGAAGATAAATGGGTCTAGGGTTTCGGAATCCACACTCACCAAATTACAATAACCTAATCTCATGCTCATCACACATATTTTAAGGTTGTCACATACAAATCTTAGATATGCTCTACATTGCTTCAAAAATCATTTGAAATATTCAATGATTCCGTTCATAGCACAAATCACAAAGAGTACCAATTGAAATCAAAACATCCAATGTATCATTCAATCACAATGGATATCATCATTCAAACCGATAAAACAATGTATTAGTCGAACGACGCACAATGAATATCCAATGTTTTGATAGATCAAACACCAAGCAATCAATTTTAATGAGACTTATTCCACATCATCACTTGTATCCGGAAACCACAAGAGATATCAAAACATCATCTCATAAAAATCGAAGTAGAACAATGAGAAATCAAACCCATAAACTCAAATAGCATGAACAAGCAAGAAACTCGGTTTCTCTTCAATGGTGAGGTTTCATCCTCAACCCCAAACGAAAATATTAGCTACACATGATAAAATAACTACAACTTAAAACATTAAATTAAAAGCATAACAATCAAAGAGTTGTAAAAGGAAAGAAATAAGCTACAAGAAGAAGAGAAACAAGAAGTTATGTACAAAGAGGCTCATGCCTCTCCTCCCCTTTGATTTTCAGCCTTGGTCTCCTTTTATAGCCAAGTGGTTTGTGTGGAATGGGTGAGTGGATGTTATTTTATGTATGAGTGAAGAGATGAGTGATGAGTGTTTTATGGAATGATGGTATTTTATGTTGAGTGGAGAGATGAGTGATGAGTGTTTTATGGAATGATGTTGAGTGGAAAAAAAAAAGTGATTAAGTGGCTGATAATGTGGAGAAAAACGTGTATTGGCTCTAGCTTTGGGGAGACAAGGGATGAAGCAAAAGAAAAATAATAAGAGAGATGGTTCCGGATTTTCGGGATGATCCGACGACTGAAATTCAAACAGCCATATCTTTTTCCAAGCATCTCCAAATTGGCTGAAACTTGTTGCTTTGGAAAGCTGACATCTTGAAATTCAATTTAGATCTAAGAAACTCCCAAAACGGATATCGTTTGGTCCTGTTATGATCAGTCTAAATGTAGTGGTCTGCTGCATCCGAATTTCCTTTTATTTTGCTTGAATTGTATCATTTCTCTCTTATTGTCCTACAAAATATAAAAACACTAAAACTAACCAAAGCATTAGAAAATAACAAAACTAAAGGTTTAACTAATGTAAATTAAGGGGTCCAAATATACACTTTTTGGCACTCATCATAACGTTTTGGGCTTTACTCTGTGGACATAGGTCATAGACCGAACCATGTAAATTCTGTCTCTTTTCTCTCTCTTGCTTCCGCTAATATTTCATTTATTATTCAGTCCAATTTGACAATAACTACTCTTAAGCTACGAGTATTCTCGCTTAATATCTTTCCTCCATCTGTCAAAAAAATATCTTGGTGGCAATGTTGTTACTTTCTTTGTCCGTAGCACAAAAAGTGAATGCTTGCACAAGATGCCTCTCACTTCGAACAATGCACATGTGCACTTTACTTTCAATTCATCTTCATTCAAGTAAACAAGAAATGTCTTTTCTATTATGTGGCCTCCAACAGCAATGCATTCAATAACTTCAAAGGTAGAAATTGCACCTTCACTTTTGAGATGAAAGTTATTACAAGACATAACTCTCACAAACTACTCATGAACTTCTTTGAACTTTGCATTTGTGTAAACAACTTGAAACTGTTTCTCCAATTGCATGGCGCTTATACATGGGATCGTGTGATTGAAAGAATCAAAATCAACAGGTGTCTCATTCTCGACCATTCTCCTTAAAGCAGTATCATATTCATCAACAAATTCTTTCAATGTGGTTTGTGAATGCACGTAACCATCAAAAAATGCATTCATTCCAGCCCAAAATGTATCTTTATGTATGCTGGCACCCAAAACATCTTCTACATATATAACCCATTCAGTCATGCATTATCATGAAGATGATACCTCTCCAGTAAATCTTTTCAATTTTCCTCGTATTCTTCACATGTTTGAGAGTCATATAAACAAGTATGTAGAGCATTCTTAATGCCATCAAAATTAGCATGTGATCCAAACTTTTTAGTGAGTTTTCTCATAATGTGCCACATACAATATTTATGTCAAATTTAGGGGAAAGCAATAGCGATTACATTTTTCATAACAACCAAGATTTTAACAACCACACAGATGTGTCTGTATTCTCGCTTGAAATTAGTCCTGCCCCTAAAAGTATAGATTGACCATGATGATTCACTCCTACAAAATGAGCAAATGACATGTCATCTATTGGTCAAGTACGTTGTGTCAAACGTAATAACATCCCCGAAGAAATCATACACTGCCCTACTCCCTACATCAACCCATAAAACATTTCATAACCTACAATCATCGTCTGTATCCATCACAAAGTAAACGCCACCATTATGCTTTTGCATTCTACTGAAATAATCACAAAGTGCTTGAGCACCTCCTTTACTAAGACAAAGTTCTCTTGCCTTGTTAATATAATTCTGGCAATCTCTCTCTATAAAGGAAAGACTCTCAAACCCCCCACTTTCAACAACTAATGAACTAAAATTCTTACTCATATGTATTCCTGTTCGATAATTTAGCTCAAGCCTTCTTTTCGCAGCATCATTTATTTTCTTATTTCTTCTAAAAAATCTTGCTTTGCCCGGGCTTAATGAATGATTATGCTTCAATTCAACTTTACTCAAAAACCACGTTCTATCATCACAAAAAGTTGCACAAATCTTGGCACCATGCCCTGTTTTATTAGTTGCCGAAGTTGGCTTCGCAACATCACCTATTCTGGTTCGCTCTGGAGCTCCACAAGTACATATAAGCACTGCGAAACTTTTTTTTACCAATCTTTTTACTCGATGTTTTATGCGCTATACCAAAACCATTTGCTTAGCATGCGTCCTATAATATAAGCTAACTTCTTCTATTGAACTAAATGTCATTGATTCCTTTGATTCTTCAACTTTCTCATCATCCTTTAACATCAAGGGTAGTACCACATTTTCTTCCTCATCATTCAACTCTTCATCCAAAATAAACTTCATTGAATCCTTTGATTCTTCAAATTTTTCACCCACATTTATCCAAAAAAGGATACAAAGTTTGTGTTTATATAACAAAAAATATAATAATAAAAAAAGAGCCATCTTTATGGGTTAAAACAAAACTATAACCCAAACAAAAGTGAAAAACATAACCATTTTAATGGTCATCTTGATGAGTTAAAGCATCGTCAAATTCGCCCTCATTACCAAGCGGGAACTTGAAAAGTCCATTTAAGAAAGTGTTATATTAAAAAGTAATTGTTACTTTTTGTGTTGGTTGCATTCTGTTGGACAAAATCACTTCTATATAATGTTGTTGCTTTCACAGGGATGCCGTATATTTCAAAGTCTTCAAATATTCATAGTTTATTTATCTGATGTGGAAAGAGCCTTATTATGACAAGCTACATGTGTCACAAGTTTCAAGAAGGCTATTTCAGTATTCAAGGAAGAGCCTGTGCAGATGAACCACTCAGAGAAGTCGGATCCCATGTTTCCATCCAGACGACCTAGTCTAAGAGTCTGGACGCTCATCAGTCAACAACTTACGTCTGGACGAGGTGGCAAAACCGTCTGAACGCCCATCAGTGTCTAGAAACTTCGAACTATTCAAGGTTGCATCCGTCCAAACGTAATGGAAAATCGTCCAGCCGCTATTTAGATTTTGAGAAGATTTTAGCTCTCCAGTGCATTCGTTCGAACAACGTGTTATACTATCCAAACGCTTAACTGTACAAGCATCATCCATCCGGACGACGAGAACTTTCCGCCCGGACCTTCCTTTGTGTCGAGAAGCTTCAAACTATTTCAGCTTGCATCCATCCGAATGTCTCAGCAGCACATCTGGATGCAACTATGTGTTCGATCAGCTATGAGATTTCTTTCCAAAACACAGATATGGGAAGACAGCTGCAACCGTCCGGACGATGTGTGTTCCCGTCCGGACGAGCTCATTCATAAGGCAAGTCATGCATTCAAAATCCAGACGTCCGGACGTTCGTCTTCATGGTCCGAATGCTCAAGTTTTATATATGGAAATTGTGTGCATCAGATCAACCGTCTGGATGACAGATGTTATGGTCTGGACGCGCCAAGCCTTGATATGGAAATTGCGTGCAGCTAAAGTGCGACCGTCCGAACGCTAGAGCAACACCGTCCGACGCTAGGGCAACACCGTCCGGACGCAGCTCAATTCAGGAAAGAATTTCAGCTAAATTTGGAAAGCTGATCGCACAGTTGTCCGTTTGGACGCCTTATGTCTACCGTCCGGACGGGGCCTAGGTATTTTAAGCCAAACGCTCATTTGAACCTGTAGCCTATAAATAGAGGCTCCTAGGCTTGAGAATTGCAAGAATTCGGTATTGAATTCCTTAGTGCTTAGAGAGATATATTTTAGAGTTATTGTGCTGAGTTAGTCTCTCTCAAGCCATTGCCAAGTGCTATTGCTGTGCTGAAATTGAAGTCTATCTTAGGGGTTGGCCCTAAGGTAAATGATTCCATTGAAGACTCCTTCAAGTAGGTGACTTGGTTGGCAGGCGTTCGTGTTGGGTTACACGTTAGAGTTCAAGGTACAACCACTGCATAAGGGTATGTGAGTGCTACTACTTTGTAATTAGCTTTGTCTTCTGAGTAGTGGATATCCTGGGTTTGGCTGCCCCGGAGTGGTTTTTCTCTGAATTGAGTTTCAACTTCGTCAACAAAATATCAGTCTCTTTATTTTCTGCATTGTGATATTTTGTTATATACTATTACACACACTTGATAAATTATAAGTTCAATAATTTTCATTTGGTATCAGAGTAGGTACACTCCATTTAAAGGATTTAATTCCTGAGTGTGATCCTTATCTCTTTGTGACTTATATTTTTTAATTACACATTTTATCATGGATTTTTCTCAGTTGTCTGAAAAAAATTATGATATTGAACTCTCTAAAGTTTTTGCAAAATTTGATAAAATTATTTATCCAAAAGAGCTCAAAAATGTGAAGCAAGAAAAAGAGTCTTTGATTATACAATTGTCTGATGCTCCGTTTGTTTCGGCGTAAAATGATTTCTGGAAAATGATTTCGGTATTTTCCGGTGTTTGGTAGGGGCGAAAATAATAGTCAACCAGAAAATGATTTCTGTTTGACAAAAAATGCTTAGTAAATTTCGGAAAATGATTGACGCTTTTTAAAAGCGTAAATCATTTTCCGAAGACGTCTGACGCGGTCGATTTATTTTAAACAACGCAGTCAACCTTCACGTTTAAGCAGCCGACCACCATCGAAATCTTGCCCGTATCGAATTCCGATAACATCCGGATAATGTCGTCGGAATCTGGCGACGGAATCCGGCCACCTTCGCCGGAATCCGGTCAGCCCAGATTCCGGCAACCAATCTGGCCGGAATCCGGCGATCTGGCCGGATCTGGGCAGACCGGCCGGATTCCGGAGATCTGGCCGGATCTGGCCAGATGGCCGGAATCCGGTCGGTCTGCCCAGATCCGTCCAGATCGGCGGGATCCGGCCGGCCTCTCTGGCCAGAGCCGGCCGGATCTGGCCGGGATCCGGTCGGTCTGGCCAGATCGCCGGGATCCGGCCGGTCTGGCCAGAGAGCCGGCCTGCTCTGGCCGGATCCCAGCCGGCTCTGGCCAGTTCCCGGCCGGCTCTGGCTAGAGAGGCAGGATTCCGGCTAGATGCCGGCCGGATCTGGCCAGATCCAGCCTCTCTGGCCAGATCCGGCCTCTCTGGCCGGAATCCGGCCACTTCGCCGGAATCCGGCCATCCCAGATTCCTACAAAACTGTCCTGATTCCGGCCATTATCTTGAATTTTGACTGTATTAACCGAAATCAAGTAAAAATGATCAGAATCTTGTCGGTCAGTGACGGAATCTCGTTATCGATGATTTTTATATTATTTTATATTAATATTTATATGTTTTGAATAAAAATTAATTTTTATAAGTTAATATGTTTGAATGAAAATATAAAAAATATTTGTAATTTTCTGTACGCGCCAAACACCGAAAAATGCTTTCGGCGAAAAATATTTTCCAGAAAAATGACTTCCCTGAAACCATTTTACGACGGAAACCATTTTACGTCGAAACAAACGGAGCATGAATCACATGTGTTGATTGACTCTTTGAAATCTGAGAATACCATGCTATTTGACATTATTGATATACTTGAGAATAAATTAAAGGAATCTGAAAATCTCTTGAAAAAAAATTTCAAGTGATAATTTGAAAAGTATGCTGTGTATTCATTCAGATATTTCTAACAAACCTGGTTTAACTGCTGATTTAAGTACTTCTACTTCACATGCTTCTAATTCTGAATTAGATTCTGTTGATATTAAGCCTGTAATAGTAGATGTAGCTTGTTTTGAAAATTCTTGCTTAAATAATTGTGTGAAGCTTAACTCCAAGAATTCGGGAACATAAAGTAAGTTTGTTCTTATTTGTCATCATTGTGGGAAGGTTGGTCATATTAGATCAAAGTGTTATCTGTTAAAATCCCACAAACCTTGGAAGAAGCAGGAGGATTCCAAAAAAGGCTTTATTGAGAAAACCTCTTCAGATAAATATGTTCCGCTCCATAGGAGGCATATGTCTCAAAGAGGTAAGGACTTTGTTATTTGTGAAAATGCTAATCTTAAATTTACAGAGCCCTTCAAGAAGCATTTCAGCAAACGAAGTTAGCCTACTTGCTATCATTGTGGTGTCTCTGGACACATCAGGCCACACTGTCCTTAGATCCGACATCAGCAGCCTCGGATCAGGAAAACAAAGCAAAAGATAGGTAAGTCTAGCTCTAAATCTTTCAAGCCTTATCATACTTTTCGGCAACAACGTCATTATCTTCGAAGGGACTCTCCCTCATGCCATCACTGTGGTAGGTATGGCCACATCAAAGACGAATGCTTCAAAGTGAAGCCTTAAAAGCCCTAGAAGAATCAGACCAATGTCCTAGTTAGATTGATCAATTGAGACATGACTCATACCCCTGCCTCACAAGTAGAGAAAGTATGGGTAAGGAAGGATAAGACCATTCACCCCTTGAGGGGGAGTGGAATTACCTAGTAGGTGAGGTCTCCCATACCTAGGATTTTGATTCCTAAATCCTAGTGCATGTCAAGTATGTTTGCATTGCATTGTTTATCATGTCATATCTTATTCATGCCTTTCATTCTGTTTGAGGAACCATTTATTCTATCCCCATATTTTCTATTGTTATCTTGAGAAACTTCTGCAGGATTTTTTTTTTTTTTTTGGATGACAGTTAAAAGCACGTCGGGCGGCTGTTTTTCTGTCTTGGTATTTCTAAACCTCTCCCTGTGGACAGGTTTGATTTTACCTTACATGCTGGGACTAGATGTTGTTTCCTTTTCCATAAGCATGTCCTTGTTGTTTTTTTTTTGTTTTAGTGTTTTCAAGAAAAAAATAAAAATAAAATGGGGGAGAAGATGTAGAATTTTATTTTTTCTTTCTTTTGATAGCTTTTCGAATATTGTATGTGTTCTTGCCTAATATCTCAATTCATTGTACATTAATTGAATATGCTTATATATGATTGAGAGTTCATGTATGATATCTGCTAAGTTTTCCTATTGCATCTTAATGATAGATAGTTGCATTTCTCATGCGATGAAATATTGTGCACTATCCAAAGCTCCCCTAAGGTACATCATTTTCCTCTCTGACTTCTTGCTTCTGGAAATTCTAATGAGAGAGATGTTTTTGATAAGATGGTCAAATTGACCAACATGTTAGTTGAACCTAGAGCCTAAAATATTCTAGCATTCTCTCTAGGTTGCAGCGCAAAAAAGGAACAAGCAGTTATTCTTCTAAATTCCTTGTTATATGCTTTTATTCACTGCTTCTTTGCTGAGTTAGCTTTATATCTTGTCCTTCATGGTGCAAGTAAAATTTTATCTTTTCCTTCATAGTACAAGTAAAACAATTAGGTGCTGCATCTTTGGGAGAGTGAATCACATGAGGGTGGTTAGGCCTTAGTAAATAATAAGGTTTGACTTTTAACTGATCTTTCATTGATTTTCTCTCTTGTTTAGAAAATCCGGTTGCTTTAAGTCATATCAGTAAACTTCATACTTTATTGAGAAAGTTTTCACACACACGCATTGCATGAGTTGAGTAATCTATTTAAAATTTCTATCTACCGAAAAATTTGTGCTTATTGAATACTTAACTCTCATTTATATCTTTGCATATTTTTGCAATACTATTTGACTGCTTTATCAGTTGATTATATATGCGTATTTTGAAGCTAACTTTAGGGAAAAATATTTTTCTGCAAATTTTTATCCAGTTTCAGATTTTAAGTGTGAAGCGTCTAGACGGACCTATTCTTACGTCCGGACGAGCGTAGACTTGCCATAAGCTGACCTTGCAGTAACCGTCCTGACGGTTAAGTGACACGTCCGGACGAGATCTCTACAGATTTAAGACTTGCGTCTCTTTCTCTGCCATATACACATCTCTGCATTTTTATTGATTTATCATGTCTTGTTGTGTGTTTTTCTCGCGAATTTCTCACGAGATTTTGGCATTCTTTGCACATTTCTTCTCATTCCATGGTATTTGTTGTATCTTCCTTTGTTCTTTCAAGTTGTTGTACTTTTTAGAATATTGGAATATTTGGTGATTGTAATATTTTCTTGAGATATTGTGCCTGAAAATCCTATTTTGTCTGTGTGTTGAGTTGATATTGATATATCTGGGTCATTTGGATTGCGATCTTTGCTTTTGTAATACTTGGGCATCCAATTGACAACTGTCATAATACCACTTTCTTTTTGGGACTAACATGATCTAATATTTCTTTGTAGTGTTATTTTTGGAAATATTTCTGTTTAAATCTTTTTAGGAAGGTGTCGTTCAGCAGCTCCCAGCACAATATCTGACAAATGGATCCTTTGGAAAACTGACTGTTGTTGAAGTCGGATGTTCAAATTTCAAAGGTCTCAAGATTAAGATGAGCTTTTTCCTTTAGCTCATACAGAGCCTTCCGTAGCATTCCCTCTGTAATACCCCAAATTTTTATTAGACAACATATTTTTTTTAAAAACCAAAAAAAAAAAAAAAAAAAAAAAAAAAAGAGAGGAAGAACTTGCACGGCAAGTTTAATTATTCTTTTAAAATTTTCTGCTCTTCTCTTTTCTTTTTGGTCTTGTTTCTCCTTCCTTCTTCGTTATTCTTTCTTTCTTCTTTCGTTCTTCTTCTACCGAGAACAGAGAGGAAGCTTGAGAGGAGAGAAACAGAGACGAGAGAGAGATTGAGATTGAGAGACTAGAGAGATGAGAGAGAGAGAGAGAGAGAGAGAGAGAGAGAGAGAGAGAGAGACCGAGCATAAGAGAGACGAAGAGGGAAGAGAGGCCGTGACCCGTCGACCCAGGTGGCGCAGCTCCGGTGGCCAGAACTGAAACCCGGCGAGGCAGTGCGTTTCCGGTGGAGCCCAGGCCGATTTCCGGCCGATCGTGGAGGACCCGAGCGACCCGCGAGCCAAACCAGACGGATCCGGGAGAACTTGTGTGACCCGAACCTTCCGGAGGTTCGATCCTCCATGTCCGGCGGTCCCTGTAGCAGTTTCCGGTGAGCCGTTACCCGTGTGCAGCAGCCCAGCCGAATCTTCGAAAAACCCACGGCCCGTGCAACCCGTGTGACCCGCAACCCAGAACCCGCGAACCCGTGACCGCTGAACCCGAGAGGAAGACCCGGTTCCTCAAAGCATTCCGGCGACTTTTCCGGCGACCCAAGCCTGTTCTTCCGGTGGTTCTTGGGTGGTTTTTTCCGATGGATTTTCTATACAATCCTTGATGTGAGTTATTCAGGAAAATTAGATTAATTTGTTGTGATTACCACTGATTTAGTTCTAAATCACCTAGGATTGGATTTTCTACTGATTTTGTTGGGTGATTTGTGGATTTGGGGTTGTGAGTTAATTGAAGAACTGATTGGGTATTTTGGAATTTTTGGCTGATTGGTTGTGGTAGCTGGATGGGTGTTTTGTGATATTGGGTGTTTTTATACTGTTTTAGCCATATACTTTGTGTGTGTAGTGATGAACTATACTTTAGAGGTAATTGGTATTATCTGGAGTTGAGATTGGATATTAAAATAAAGTGTATAGACTAATAGATTGATTAGAAATATATATAATAGGTGTGTTTTATATTTGGAAAAGAAACAGATAATTATATCTTTGTGTTTATAATTAGGACTCATGAGTATTGCGTATGGAATTTCAGTGTGTGGCTATGAAGGTTTCGGCAATGAGTGTTTCAAATATAATCTGTGTGTGTTTTGGGTTATTGGTGACTTGTAGGATGGCCGATTGTATTGGTTATGGAGATTTTGGGATAATGGACATTTTAACCATGATTTGAATTTTGGATATAAGTTCATGTTGATGTTTTGGAGTATAGGTGTTGGGACTTGGTTCAGTTATATGATATTTTGATTAATTGATTAAATAATATTTTGATGAGTTGGCCATGTGTTATGTTTTAGGATTTATTGATTTGTCTATAGGGTATTCAATTATGTTGTAGTTAGATGGTTATGTATATAGGATAATTTAGTTTAAGTTTTAAAACTGAAATATTAGAACCCTCCGCTAAATTCGTCCTTGTGTTTTATCTAGGTAAAAGCTCGACCCAGACGCTAATGGAAAATCCAGGTAAGGGGATACAACACCGAAAAACCCCAACAAGATTTTATTATAAATCTTTTGAAAAAGTGTTGGGTAATTTTACAAAGTGTTGCTCATGCGATTTTTAATGCCAAGCTTTATTACTCATATGATATTGTTTAAGAATTTTGAGCATAAATCACAGTTTTGGTTAAGAGCATTTTTAAGAATTATGATTTATGCATAATTATAGTTAAGACTATGAGCATTTTAAAATTATGGATTATGCATACTCACAGATATGATTAAGAGCATATTTTAAAGTTATGATTTATGCATAATTACAGTCATAATTAAGAGCATTTCAAAGTTGTGAAATATGAAATGATGAAAAAGAGAGCATTTGAAAGTTATGACTATAGAGCATTCCAAAATAAATGACTCTATTTATGAATACAGTTTTGAAAGAAAAGATAATCTAAAGTTAAATTTTGCACATGACTACAGTTATAAAAGCGGCTCTTACAGTTTTGAAATAAAGTTTACAGATAAAGCAGAGCCTATAGTATTACAGAAAACGTTTATGTGCAGTAATTGTTTAACCTTGAGGCACTACTACAGTTAGGTCGGTACCGTATAGGGTAGCATGGCAAACATACCGTAAGTCGGTGTGTGCTACCATCCGAGGTTGGCCTTCACCTAGGGAAGATCCCCAACCCAGCGACTCTTCTCTGTGACGACAGGCTGAGTCTATAGGTCCTTTGGACAAAGCCAACGTGCGCCGCTCACGGGAATTGGCGGTGTAGAGTCTATAAGGGGTTAAACCACAGAGAAAGGATTTAAAGAGAAAACTGATAAAAAGAATATACTGGATCATAATAAACTGTCATTCTCATTTATAAACTGTCATTCTCATTTATAAACTGTCATTCTTATATCATTATTCATATTCTACAAATTCTTTTTAATTGTTCATATGCTATGCCACCTGTTCTAAAATAATACATTTCATTTATGAATCATGCTTTAATATGTGTTTTCTTATAAAACATAAACAGCCTAGCATATCACTTCTCAGACAATTTTTCATAACTTGAACTCAATCTAAAATCACATATTCATACTTTTAAACATCATCGTAATCTTAATATATTCAAAAACACTTAAATCATCTAAAATAAATTAAAATCAATATACTATTGGTTTAGGTTTTAATTCAATTTACTTTATGCAATTCATCATATGTGAAATTAATTCTTAACAGTGAGTAGAATAAATCTGTCATTATGTAAATGACTAAAGATTATGGCATAAAAGTTTATAGCATGTTTTATTTCCCCTGGTGTTGTATTTTTCCTTACTGAGTTGTCGAACTCACCCCTTCTTCCTCCACCCCTCTCCAGATGACAACTGTAAGACGAAGTCTCTTTCTTGTAAGGGCGTAGACCTCGCTGAGAGCGATAGTTCGTGATGAACCAGCCAAACCCTAATATTGTATAGTATGATTTGTTCCTTTTGGAGTTCACGATTTTGTATAGATTATTAATAGAAAGGTTTAAATAAAATAGGAGTTTTAAATTTATTTGTTGTAATTGCACGCTTCCATTTTATATGATTTTAGTACTCAAACTCACGTTTCCCTTATATCCCAAAACGGGGGCGTGACACCCTCAGATCTGTATTTGGTAAAGGTTCAGTGGTGAATCTCCTCATATATCTTGCGGACCAGTTGCTTAGAGGATGTCAATCTATGGATAACCAGTTTCAGGCTTTGCAAAATCAAAAGACTGAAGGTTTTTCAGTCCATGGTTCCCGGCTTCCGGAACTAGAAGCCGAATTAGCACAAATCCAGCCTTTTGTACGGATTTCTCTCCGTTACTTAATTTCACTAGATCGACAGGATTTGGTACTTGGAGGATTTTTATTGGGCCAGTTGCAGACTCTTCTCTAATTTCCTAGTGTTTTGGATTTTAGAACGTCTTTGTTTGTGGATTTTTTATACTCTGTTTACCCTTGTTCTGTTGAGACATTAAGGGGTAATATTTTATTACTGTAGTCTTTCTATACTCTGTTTACCCTTTGAGACAAAAAAAGGGTGAGTATATGTTAGTGTTGGACTGGGAATGTATTTTTAACCCGGTCAAGTGATTTTTGTCCCAGAATGGCCAAATGGGGTGTTTGTTAGTTTTTGTGTTGCCTGCATTCTGTTGGACAAAATCACTTCTATGTAATGTTGCTGCTTTCATAGGGATGTTGTATATTTCAGAGTCTTCAGATATTCAAAGTTTGTTTCTCTGATGTGGAAAGAGCCTTATTATGACAAGCTGCAAGTGTCACAAGCTTCAAGAAGACTATTTCAGTATTCAAGGAAGATTCTGTGCAGATTCCCACTCAGAGAAGTTGGATCCCATGTTTCCATCCTGACGACCCAGTCTAAGAGTCCGGACGCTCATCAGTCAGCAACTTACGTCTGGACGAGGTGGCAAAACCATCTGAATGCCTATCCGTGTCTAGAAACTTCGAACTATTCAAGGTTGCATCCGTTCAGACGTAATGGCAAATTGTCCAGCCCCTATTTAGAGTTCGAGAAGATTTTAGCGTTCCAGTGCATCCGTCCGAATGACGTGTTATACCGTCCAGACGCTCAACTGTCCAAGCATCATCCGTCCGGACAATGAGAACTTTCCGTCCGAACCTTCCTCTGTGTCGAGAAGCTTCAAACTATTCCAGCTTGCATCTGTTTTGACGTCTCAGCAGCACGTCCGGACGCCACTCAGTGTTCAATCAGCTATGAGATTTCTTTTCAAAACACAGATATGGGAAGACAGCTGCAACTGTTCGGACAATGTGTGTTCCCGTCCGGACGAGCTCATTCATAAGGCAAGTTGTGCATTCAAAATCCAGACGTTCGGACGTTCGTCTTCTTGGTCCGGACGCTCAAGCTTCATATATGGAAATTGCGTACATCAGATCAACCGTCCGGACGACAGATGTTATGGTCCGGACACGCCAAGCCTTGATATGAAAATTGCATGCAGCTAAAGTTCAACCATCCGGAAGCTAGGGCAACACTGTCCGGACGCGGCTCAATTCAGGAAAGAATTTCAACGAAATTTGGAAAGCCGATCGCACAGTTGTCCGTCCGGAAGCCTTATATCTACTGTCCAGACGGCACCTAGGTATTTCAAGCCAAACGCTCATTTGAACCTGTAGGCTATAAATAGAGGCCCCTAGGCTTGAGAATTGCAAGAATTCGGTATTGAATTCGATAATGCTTAAAGAGATATATTTTAGAGTTATTGTGCTGAGTTAGTCTCTCTCAAGCCGTTGCCAAGTGCTATTGCTGTGTTGAAACTGAAGTCTATCTTAGGGCCAAGGTAAAGGATTCCATTGAAGACCTCTTCAAGTAGGTGACTTGGTTGGAAGGCGTTCGTGTTGGGTTACACGTTAGAGTTCAAGGTACAACCACTGCATAAGGATATGTGAGTGCTACTGCTTTGTAACTAGCTTTGCCTTCTGAATAGTGGATATCTTGGATTTGTCTGCCCGGAGTAGTTTTTCTCTTAATTGAGTTTTCACTTCATCAACAAAATATTTGCCTTTTTATTTTCTGCATTGTGATGTTTTGTTGCACACTATTGCACACACTTGAAAAATTAGAAGTCCAATAATTTTCAGTAATATAAGTTAATTGAATGAGAAAATGTGAGAATTTGTTAATAATAAATTAGTACTTTAACATTCTACAAAATACAATACAATACAATCATAACAACACGTATTCCATTGTTCGAATAATCTTGAATATCGTCACATAACATCAAATCACCATTATGCATTCTAAGTGATAGGCATCTTTAAATAAATTTCAAAGTAGAAAAAAGAAACACTAGACCAGGTGCTCATTATAAAGGCTATAAGATCCTTACAACATGTTATAGCTTTGTTGGGATTTACTCTTCACAGGAATTTTGATGTAATTCATCCAGCACATCTGGTTTTGGTCGAACTTAAGAGTACCTTTACCTAACCAAGACATCTTCACCATAAGGGAAAAAAAGAAAAGAAAAAGAAAAGAGAGAGAGAGAGAGAGAGAGAGAGAGAGAGACGAATGAGAAAAATGAAGAAAGATGAGGTAAGGAGTAAGACACTAGGATTGTAACATACTTATAAAAAGTATTGGCAGACAGTATCAGAGAAACGTGTTTATTCCATACTACATTAACCAAAACTCCCAAAAACTTTCAAAACTTGCATGAAAGCTTTAACTACATAAGCTCACCAATGTTGAACAATCTAAATCTATGACGACTGCATACGTTCAGTTACATCAGAGAAAATCAATCATGACACACTGAATGTCAAAAACCTTTGCATCCAGACTCCACATGAAAACTAAACTATATAAAAGCTAAGCTAATAACCTTAAAAGCATCTAATTTGACAATATAATCCAAATTTTGAGGAAACCCAGAAGCCTATTACCCACCACATATTAAGAATTTGCACAAATCTGAACCATTTGAGACAAAACTCAAAATTAAAAAATATTCACATATATAGATAGGGAGACCCAAAAAAAAAAAAAAAAAAAAACAAGAAGAAGTAACCCCAACAAGAAAACCATGAGGAACGAAACAAAACCCACTCAAAATCCACCTGAAATACCCAGATCTTCAACGACCCACAAAGTAAAACCCCCTCAAAATCCTTGCAACATGTAGCAAAAAGTCGTACAAATCAAATTAATTGGCCAACAAATCGGTTTTTTGTTTTCCCCCCTAAAACCGAATCAGAACCAAGCAAAATCACCAACACCATCTAGCAATCAGAACCAGCAAAATCACTAACACCTTCCAACAACAAACAAAAGATCGAATTTTTTTTCCCCCTCAAACCGAATCAGAACCCAGCAAAAAAATCAAACAATATGATTCAATAATTTCAAACAATAATTTCAGAGAGAGAAAGAGAGTCATTGGTGGTGGAGACGGCACCGGCAGAGAAGAACGACAGCGGAGAGAGATAGAGGACGGCAGTGAGATCTGTAAACATAGAGAAACATTATACCTATAAAATAAAAAAGTTAGCTCAATGGAGAGAGAGAGAGAGAGAGATAGAGAGAGAGAGATAGAGAGAGAGAGAGAGAGAGAGAGAGAGAGAACTAGCAAAATCACTAACACCATCCAACAACAAACAAAAGACTGAATTTTTTTCCCTCTCAAACCGAATCAAAACCCATCAAAAAATTCAAACAATATGATTCAATAATTTCAAAGAGAGAAAGAGAGTCACCAGCAGTGGAGACGGCACCGATAGAGAAGAACGATAGCGGAGAGAGATAGAGGACGGCAGTGAGATCTGTAAACATGGAGAAACATTATACCCATAAAGTAAAAAAGTTAGCTCAACAGAGAGAGAGAGAGAGAGAGAGAGAGAGAGAGAGAGAGAGAGAGAGAGTAAGTGTTGTGTAATTGTAGTGTAAGGATCATTTCTCTAATTTCTGTGTTCTCGTCTCTTCAAATGATTGTGTTAATGGCACCATTTACCCCGTCCCATAGCCTAGGCAATGAAAGTTGAAGCTATGCAACATCGTTACAAAGAACAAAAATGTTATGGGTGGTTTCGTTCTTTTTTCTTTTCTTTTCTTTTTTAATTTTAATGTTTGGGTTTGAAAATAAATAAAAAAATAATGTATTTTTTTTATTATTATTTTGAAAAACATAGTCTATTTGTAAAAAAATAACTATTTATCTCATGTTTTTAGATGAATATCTATTCTTCTTCGTAAATGAAAATAACTATAATTTGGAATAATGTGCTATCAAACAAAACAATAGCTATTACAAAGAAATAGTCATTATATTCCAATGGTCTATTCCGTAAACTAAATGAGCCAAAGTAGATCTGGCTTGGAAGGAATGAGCAACTCTGGGCAAAGGTCCCCAAGGAAAAAGACGACGTTAAGCGGAAGTCCGAGGTGATGGTCTGCCTCGGCAGTATTGGTGGCATGGAGGAGCACGATTGGAGAGGTGACACTACCGGAGAGGGAGGGAAGACACCAAAACAACAAGAGAAAAGGGGAAAACTAGAGAAATGGGAAGAGGAAATGGGGGAAGGGAAGAGGGAGGAAGAAAATTCATCCATCCTCCGCCAAAACAATCGCAAGAAGCGGTAGAGACCCTCACAAAGAAGGTGAAAACTTCTTTTATAGAGAGTAGGAAGAGCCTCTCTCTCAAGAAAGAGAGAAGCCAGTCACTCACAACCAGTGATTGATACGTGACCTAGTTGATGATTCAATTTATAATAAAATTATAGTTTTATCTTTTCTTTTCTTTTCTTTTTTTTAAAAAAAAAAATTAAAAAAAAAATCATGTACGGAAAATGAAAGGTCACGTCTAACTTTATTTTTTTAAATATTATTTACTTTAAAAATAAAATTATAATTTTATAATAGGCCGAATCATGTCAATTGTCGATGGGTAAAAATACCAAACAAAATTTGACGATATGACCTATGGTTGTTAATACAGGCGGATATTAATCGCAACTATCCGCTATTCGCATATGTGGATGCGGATGCGGTTATTAAAAATAAAATTTATATGCTGATGCGGATGCGGATAGTGTTTTAAGATATGCGAATTCGGTTAATAATAACACCTGCATTAGGTATATATTTCATTAAAACAACATCGTTTTGGTGTTTTATACCAAAATAATAATAATTAAAAAAAAATAGTAGGGCCAAAAAAAACTAAAACATGCCAAAAACACTAAAAACAAGTCCAAACTATTTTCAAAATGTTTAAAATAAGTCATAATAAAAGACCCATCACCTCATATGTAGATAGTGAATAATAACCAATACAATTAATATCTACAATAATTATACGGATGTAAATATTAACCAAACGATACTGATGCGGCTACCGACAATAAAAAGTACGTGGCCAACTAAAAGTAATAATCACAGCATTTGCATTAGAGTAATGCTACACATCATCCTCTTGTCCACCTTTTATCCTCCTAAAATTGATGTGGCTCTTAAAATTACCATTGAATCAAAATTCAATAATAATCTATCATAAATTCAATGGTGATTTTAAGAGCCACATCAAATTTAGGAGGACAAAAAGAGGACAAGGGGATGATGTGTAGCATTACTCTTTGCATTAACATCCTTGAATTATGACGTTTTGAGATGACAATTTCTCGTAAGATCTTTAAACGACATGTAAGTGTTCCATTTTTCTTTTGCTACTACTTTTCTTAAACGACATGTAAGTGTTCCAAATTTTTGTTCTCCGGAATATATTATTATATGTTTTTTTTTTAAAAAAAAAAGGGGTTTTGGTAAACCCTAATACTATTTTCTTTGGGGAGAAACTTCAATCAGGATGTGGCAAAAAGCAGGCATTTTTTGCCCTTCCAATGAGAGTTAAACACGTCAGCTTAGAACAAGTCAAAATGAAATAGAACCAAAAAACCCTCGATTCACCACTCACCTCCTCATATTCTCTCACTCTCTTCATGTTCTTAACAGGTGTATCGCCAGGGAAGCCAAACGCTGCTGCCGCCCAAGACGAACGGTGCCCAGACCCGAACGCCGCTGCCTCTGCCGCCCAAGACGAACGCAGATGATGCCCGAACGCTGCCGTTCCCGCCGCCCAAGACGAATGGTGCCCAGACCCGACGCCGCCGCCCAAGACGAACGCAGATGATGCCCGAACGCCGCTGTTCCCGCCGCCCAAGACGAATGGTGCCCAGGCCCGACGCCGCCGCCCAAGACGAACGCAGATGATGCCCGAACGCCGCTGTTCCCGCCGCCCAAGACAAACGGTGCCCAGGCCCGAACGCCGCCGCCCTAGACGAACGCAGATGATGCCCGAACGCCGCCGCTCTCTCTGATTAGTTTCCCCACATCTGATACTCAGAGCTGACGTCGGGGTCCTCTCTCTCTGTGTGTTTTGTTCCACCACAAAATGCTGATGGTCGTGATCCGAGGGTGCCGCTTGATGTTCTTGGGTTTTATTGGTGATTGTTGGATTTTTGTAGGAAATTTGATGCTCTGTTTTGTATTGTAAAACAGGTTATATTTTCCAATTATTCTTCAGTGAATTGCATTATTGCAACATCACTTTCAGGACTTAGTCCATTCCAAGTTTACTGGTTAATTGGAGAAAACTCCCGAGAATCGACAAAGAATGAACAACCAATTGGTGATTGTTGGATTTTTGTAGGAAATTTGATGCTCTGTTTTGTATTGTAAAACAGGTTATATTTTCCAATTATTCTTCAGTGAATTGCATTATTGCAACATCACTTTCAGGACTTAGTCCATTCCAAGTTTACTGGTTAATTGGAGAAAACTCCCGAGAATCGACAAAGAATGAACAACCAATTGGTTTGACTTGGGGGCCATATTGAAAAAGTCAGGAATGTCGCTAAATTTCAGTTCATAACACTTGAGTTTCTTATCAGTTTTGAATCTAACCAAAACTAACCAAATATGATGATTTTGGGTGCTCTTTACAGAAGTTTCAATCTCTGACTTTCCTTTGGTAGATGATCCCACCAGTTGATTTTAAGGTTTTATGTAGTATCTGAGATGCAATAAGGGAACAAGATATTAGGGTGTATGTTGGCCCTCACGTGAGTAGCACAAAAGGCAACAAGATTTGTCATATTTTATCAAGGATCAAACAAGTCTTCTCTGAAGAATCATTGTGCAGTATATGCGCCATTTTGTGGCCATTATACAAGCTGATCCACCAAAATCAATAAGAATTTACAAGCTGATCTACCAAAATCAATAGCAAAAAAACTCATATCATAAATGAATAAACAAATCAAGTTGAAAATTACAATTTCAGTGCATTAATAACTTCCCAAAATACTAATTAGTTGTAACCATATACAAAAGCACCTGTAGTACTCATTTACCATAGATATTCATAACTGAAAAACCAATCACATATAGCCACTAAACAAAGTCTCAAGTGCCAAGTCATCAACACCCCCTGCGAGGTTGCCCACATGAACACGGTTGGAAGAACCAAAACTGGCATTACCATAACCTGCTCCACTTCTAGTAGCTCTAAAGGAGGAATCCTCTAGCATTTACCCTCAAAGACCTTCACTCAAGTTCCTGCCAAATGTCATGAAGTTTTGTTCAGATACAATGAACATAATAAGCCAGTGCTCAAGAAGAATAAACCATACTAAGAAAACTGAAAACTTGAATATGAAGCAATTACAACAACCAAAATTCTATCTCAAAGCCTGCCCCCCACTTAACAAGCTTCAAAACAGAATCATTTCCCCCTTAACCAAACTTGACTTAGATTCAAATTCTGATTAAACTCTCTAAAAACCAATAAATTTTGGGCACGAGTTTTTTTTAGCTTAAACCCAAGTACATAGAACATGATGTGCTTACATAGCCATTTAACTGTTTTTTTTTTTACATATGCCGATTGATTTATATAACAAATGTTCATAACTAAAAAATAATCACAGATTGTGCATTACAATCTTACAAAAAACACTACACCACACAACGATTACCAACTTCAAGCATTTTCATAGGCGTTGATGTTGTCTGCACCAATATCAATTGTAGTAGATAAACATACAGAATCTTGAGACATGGCAAATGTATTTGCAGAGGGATACTCCATAGTTGGCAAAGAGCACTGTAAATTATTGACAAATAACAAAAATTAGGTAATGGAAAAAAATTTCTTTAATAGAGGATATGTTATAATAAAAATTTACCTTTACTAAACTTTGTTCATCTATCAACCCCAAATAAGCTGGCCTCATATTGGTATTCACAATATTCCTATAGAAAAGAAGATTTTAATACGAATTAAATCAAAATGCATGTTAATGTAAATTATTGTAAATAAATAAAAAAATGTATAAGAATACCTTGTTTGCTTATGTGAAGGGCAATTGGTTCTCACATGCCCTGTTTTCTTGCAAATGGAACATGTCCTTTTCGTCATTGCTTGCTTTTCTTTTGGATTTTTTTGTCTCACAGATTTGGGTGCTCCTTTACATCGAACATGTAGAGGATCTTGCAAAGTGAATGTAAGGTTTGATAGTACTTGGTTGTTTAACACAAGATCTTCGGCACTTCCTTCATTAGCATCATTTATATCTTTATCACTACCATCATCCATTATCAAAAGCTCGCGATGAAGCTTTTGTAAACCAATGCCAAGATGTTCATATTTTCTTTTTGATTGGCACCCCACTTCGACAACTTCATAAAATTGCAACATCAAGCTATTTCTCATCAAGGTGGAAGAATTTTGTGTTTCTACTTGTATATCATCACTAGATATGCCATGTATAATGCGACTCTTGGCATTGATCGTCCATCTCTCTAGAACATAATGTTGGGGAATAGTGTCCACCAAAGACTTTTTCAAAAAAATTTGAAGAATGTGCGCACACAAAATTCCAACAAATTCAAACTTATGACATGTACAAGTAGCTTTCTTCTCAAGAACTTCAAATGAAACTTCATAAAATGGACTTTCTCTCCCATGAAGAGTCACCCTATATATCTTCATCCCTCCTTCTTCCCGATGTTTAGATGATTTGAAATTTTGACTATTAAATAACTCTTCTTGAAACATCAAAAAAGACTCTCTTGTGTAAACCTTTGCTGCCTCTACTTCCATCTTGTAACATGTTTTTAAAATCGGTCTAGAAGTTTTTGTCTTCACATCTTTTTGTTTCTCTTTAAAATAACGTGCATCCAAGGCTTTTTCATAGTGATAGACAAATTCACTCACCATTGTGCTCGAACGAACATAATCTTTAAAAAACTTATTCATACTCTCACTCCGTTGAGTTGTAGACATGCCAGCACAAAATGTGGTTCGCAAGTAAGCCGGCACCCACTTTTCACGCCGCATATAGAGTTTTTTCAACCAATCATTCTCTACCAACTCATACTTGCCTACAATTTCACTCCATTCCGTCTCAAACTCTTCAATTGTGATTGTGCTATGAATACAATGCTGGAAATCTCTTTGAAAAGACGGATATTTATTATATATATGAGCCAAATGTTCTGGAACTTTTTGTAAAATATGCCACAAACACAATCTATGAGTGACATTTGGTAATACCTCTGCAATTGCCTTACCCATGGCCTTGTCATCATCTGTGATAATTGTAGAAGGAGCACGTCCAAGCATTGCCTCAAGCCATGTTTTCAACAACCATGTATAAGATTCAGCCGTTTCATTTACGAGCAAAGCACATCCAAACATCACAGATTGGTGATGATGGTTAACTCCAGTAAAGGGAACAAAAGGCATCTTATAACAATTTGTCAAGTAAGTCGCATCAAAAGTAACAACATCTCCAAAATATTGGTATGCAGCTCGTGATCTAGCATCTGCCCAAAAACAATTGCCCATGCATCCATTTTCATCTACTTGGATTGCGTAAACAAAACCTGGATTTTGGGATTGTCTCTCAAGAAAATAATTGTACATTTTTTGTGCATCTCCCTCTTCAAAACGAAATCTTCTTTTATTGCTCACATAATTTTCAACATCTTTAGAAATGCAACCAACATTATAGTCGCCACCTGATTCTTTACTCAACACTGACATTATCTTCCTTGGGGGTACACCAGACTCATTGAGAGTATCTATAAGATTTTTTTGGGCACGTGTTACCACTCTATGTCCACGAAGTAAACTTGTACTTCTAGGAGAAAGGAGCTCATGATTATGTTCACTTATGAACTTACATACAGTCCATTTTAACTCCACTTTCTTTAAACCCATAATTGCTTTACATCCTATCCTTGTTTCGGCAGGCTCTGAATTTGTATAGATTTTCTTTTGACAACTTTGATGACGAAATCCTTCTCTTGAACAAACATATTCTATCCCAATTAATGACTTATCTTTTGATAGTCGAGAATGATTTTTTCGAATGCTAAAACCTATTCGCCTTGCGTAAGCATTATAACATGCATGAGCATCTTCTAATTCATCAAATTCCATACTAAGACATGGTTCCCTCGGACCATTAAATGAAGAAAGGCGGACAATTGGTTGCTTCAAATCATTTTGATCTTCTACCATTTCATTCTCAGCATGTCTATCTTCTACCATTTCATTCTCAGCATGACTATTAGGACTCATTTTAGCGATCCTACAAGAAGATAACAATATTCTTCAAGTATAAATACTGAAATATTTAAACACAAACACAACTTTAAACTAGAATTATTGGGTCATGTGGGTCATGTTCTAGCATCACATCCAACATTTTTTTTTTTGAGTGAATGAAAGCTTTATTGACAGCAACTATATAACACAAAATATTTGTGTTAAAAAAAATAAATTTACACAATAGGTTATAAATTTCTACATGTGCTTTCTTGTATTTGGCATTCCCTACATCAAACGTTGTTAAACAACACAATCTGCAGCATCCTCTAAATTAATTGCAAGATGAATTAGCACTCTAAATTTAATTGCAAGATGAATTAGCATCCTCTAATTTAAAAACTACCAATTTCCTCTCATTTTTAGACACTGATACATGAAATACATGTACAAAAGAGAATGCCACATGAAGGACCATATTTTCCGGTTGCAAGGAACCAAGCAACCAAGCACAACTCATCTAACCTCGAGTGCAATTTCTGGAGTTCAACAGACGATGATTTGGGGCGGACGGGCTGATTTGGGGAGGACGGACCGATTTGGGGCCGACGGACGGATTTGGGGAGGACGGACGGACGTGCAGTTATTTGGGGATTTGGGACGGCGGACGGACAGATTTGGGCCGGGCGGACGGACGGACGGACGGATTTGGGGAGGACGGACGGACGGACGAGCGGCCTGCGAGGTTCAGCCCAGGCGGACGTGCAGAGATTAGGGAAGGACCGGAGGGCCGGCTGACGGGCGGACGACGAACGGCTGACAGGCGGACGACGAACGGCTGACGGGAGGACGACGGACGGCAGACCGGCGGACCGGCGGACGTGATTTGGGAAGTGGGGTTTGTCTCTTTTGTTGGAATCGTGAGGCTTAGAAGAAGGGAGAAACTCAGAAGAGAGTTTAGAAGAGAGATGGGGAGGGATTAGCTAATTTCAGTATCATTTTAATTTTTTGCTTTTTGATGACGTGTCAAGTGGCTATTGGTTGGCAAAAAACCCCTGGTTTTTGCCTCTGCCGTATAGAAGGGGCACTCTTTTCTTTGTATCCCAACACAGACATACGGTCTCTCTCGTTTTCCTCTGCATCCAAGTCCAATAACAGGTAACCCTATCTCTAGATTGCCTTTGATTTATACACTCGGACCGAAATTTCACATAATTGGAAAGACCCAATTTTTTTCTTATTTGGAATCGGTGGTATAGGTCTTCGATTGGCTCTGAGAAAGTTGGACTACAACTGGTTGAGATATCAGTGAGTTGGGGCATGGCTGAGGAAACCCATGTGGCAGAACCGGCAAAGGTTCCGATGAAGAGGAATATAGGGAAGAAGAAGGGCTCTAAGGCTAGGAAAAAGCCCAATAAAGCGATGACGCTACAGGGCATTCAACAGGGCAACAAGGCTAAGAAGATTGACAGGAAAATGAAGAAACTGTATCGCAAGCGGGCACGAGAGTACAATTCGGACGAGGATGATGATGATCATCATGTTGACAACAACCCTTTGCCCGTGATCAAAGATGATGAAGAAGCAGAGGAGGTGGATGTGGATGTGAATGTGGATGTGGATGTGGATGTGGATAAGGGGGTTTCTGATGACGAAGAAAATGGTGAAATTCAACTCGGAATTACGAAGTTTGCGGAGGGTTGTAGAGCATTCAGGATGGCATTCAGCAATATTATCAACAAGAGCGTGACTAACGATTCACTCGTAAGTAGGCCAGGATAACTGTTTGGTTTCTTTTTAATACAATGGGATTTGTATAAAGTTTGTGTTTTGCTTTGCAGGGTCCAGTGTTGTCGGCGGACAGGAAGCTCATTGCAGAGAAGCTTGCAGAAGAGGAGGCTGAACGGAAGGTCAAGGGGGAGGCCAAGAAAGAAAAACACTTGGTAATTCATTTTCAAAACCAGTTGTTATGACAAGCATAAGTGTTGGCATGTGTTTGTGTGCATTTAAATCATTATTCTTCCCCTATAATATATGATTTTTTGCTCATGAGTTTTGTACTTTTCATTCATCTGATATAGATGGGAGAACAGGGGCATGTGAAACCTGCTAATTATTTGGATTCGCATGAAAAGTTTCTAATTGGCGTTGCTACAAAAGGAGGTAATGCGTTTCTGTTTGTTACTTGAAATTTATGTCACAAGGGCACTGGTTTTATCAGATTGTTTTGCCTACGTTACAATAATGCTAATTTAGTTCACATTTATCATGTGCGTTGCTGGAGTTTCAGTGGTCAAGTTGTTCAATGCTGTAAGTTTTCCATGAAGATTTAACCATGTTTCATTGCGTTTTAAGAATTTTTTTTTTCTTTTCTTTTTTCAATTTTGTTTTGTTAGATTGTTTCTATTGCGGTCACATTCAGACCTAAACTTCTGTGCTTGATATCTTGTGCAGGTCAACAAGGCACAAAATGCTCAGAAAGGTTTAAATCCCTCGAGGTCTAAAGATGCAAAAGGTATGCTGATAGATGACCCGGCTACAATTTGAGATCCCCTTATTCTTTGTCCTACCATATTTCTTAGTTCAGTTATCCATCTTTCTTCACATCAATGTGAATAATTTCCTCTAGTAATTATAGGATTTTATGATATGTAGGTAAAACTGCATACTTCAATCGTATGACAGTGTTAGAATATATAGAGAATAGATCATCTAGGTTACACTAGATATCTTTTACATGAAGAGTTCTAGTACTGATAACTATCAATCTTATTACAAGACTAAAGAGACCTAGAATAATAGAATATAACTAGTCTAAAGATTATCCATAGAGGAAGAATCTTGATCTAACTCTAACACTTTACACTTATCATTATCAGATAACAAATCTTGATCTAACTCTTAACACTTTACACTTATCATTATCGGATAACAAGTCTAATCCAATACGCCCCCTCAAACTCGACGTGGGAGGATGAACGTTGAGGTTGAATCGGAACATGATGAACCGGGTAGCAACAAGTGGCTTCGTGAGGATATCGGCCAATTGATCTTTTCCAGAGATGAAGCATACTTTAAGGAGCTTTTTTGCGACCATATCTCAGACAAAATGATAGTCAATCTCTATATGCTTTGTGTGAACATGATAGATAGGATTTGAAGCGAGAGACGTGGCACCAATGTTATCACAATACAAAATCGGTGGTTCTGGAGATATTACATCAAGTTCACGAAGAAGTGTTTGGATCCAAGTTAACTCTGCAGCTGTATTCGCAATGGCCTTGTACTCAGATTCGGTACTAGGTCGGGACACTGTGGGTTGTTTCTTGGAGCTCCAAGATAAGATGTTCTTACCAAGAAGGACGCAATACTTGGAAGTAGAGCGCTGATCATCAGGACAACTAGCCCAATCGGAATTTGAGTAAGCAGTAAGATGCTTTGTAGAATTCTTTGAAATGCAGAAGGTATGTGAAATTGTGGACCTTAAGTACCGAATGATACGTTTTATTGCCGACCAGTGAGTGTCCCTAGGATCTTGCATAAACTGTGATACTTTATTGACTGCAAAGGCAATGGCAGGCCGAGTAAGGGAGAGATATTGAAGAGATCCCACGTGCTTCGGTATTGAGTAGAGTCCGTAATAGTAGAACCTTCAAAACGGCTGAGAGTAGTGGAAGCCGACATAGGAGTAGCTATTGGCTTTGCAAGCAGCATGCTTGTCTTGGTGAGGAGATCATGAATATACCTCTGTTGGGAAAGATGAAGATCATCATTGTGCCATGTAGCTTCAACTCCAAGAAAAAAATGAAGAGGTCCAAGATCCTTAAGTGCAAAGGATTCGTGAAGGTCACTGATGAGCTGAGAGATGGGAGCTTGTGATTATGATGTCATCGACATATATTAGGACAAAGACAGTGATGCCGTGAGCTTTGTATATAAACAGAGACGAGTCTGATTTGGAGCTAGTGAACTTTAGATCAAGTAGTCGAGTACTTAGGCGCGAAAACTAGGTGTGGGGGGCCTGTTTTAAGCCATATAAGGCTTTGCGAAGCTTGCAAACAGCTGCTGGATATTGAGGATGTTGAAATCCAGGAGGTTGAGCCATATACACAGTTTCTTGAAAGTGACCATGAAGAGATGCGTTGCTAACATCCACTTGCCGAATGTCCCAACCTGCAGAGACAGCAATGGAAAGCACAGTACGAATAGTAATGGGTTTGACCACTGGACTATAAGTTTCAGCAAAGTCAATTCCAGGTTGTTGATGAAACCCTTTCGCCACCAAACGAGCCTTGTACCGTTCTATATCTCCATTAGCTTTTCTTTAAATTCTGAAAACCCATTTGGAGCCGACAATATTCATTGAGGGAAGAGATGAAACTAGAGACCATGTTCCATTTTTGAGGAGAGCATCAAATTCAGCATTCATTGCTGCACGCCAGGCCGGATGTTTGCTGGCTTGAGAGAAACAAGTAGGTTCTTCTTCATTGGAAGCAATGGAAGCCATGAGAACTTGAGGAGGGTACCTTACCCTGCCATCAGTGAACTTGGATGGCTTGAAGACCATATTTTGTGACCGAGTGGTCATGTCATGGACTCGGGTTGGAGGAATTCGCAAGGGGGCAGGAGAGGCTGGCTCGGATTGAGAAGGTGAGGGCGGTGTGTTTACTGTAGGTGAAGGTGATGGAGTAAGTGGTGTGTTTGGAAAAGTTAGCAGAGGTGGATTTGAACATGAGGCAGGAGATTGAGGAGTTAAGGAGGGTATAATGGGAATAGAGATCGAGGAAGGTGTTATAGGAACAATAGATGTTGTAGTGGGAGTAGGAGTTGAAAAAGGGGAAGCTGTTTTCATTGAAGACAACATGTCTTGCAATATAGACTCGACCAGAGGGAAGATGAAGACATTTATAGCCAAGTTTTTGTTTGCTATATCCAATAAACACACAAGAGGAAGATCGGAAGGAGAGTTTAGAGGAGTTATAAGGTCGAAGAAAGGGCCAGCATTCACATCCAAATATTTTAAGGAATTTGTAGTCGGGAGGAGTGTGAAAGAGAGACTTAAAGGGAGATTTTCGGTTGGTTACTTTAGATGGGAGACGATTTATGAGATAAGTGGCTGTTTCAAAAGCTGAATCCCAAAATGTTGAAGGAACATTTGCAGTGGCAAGAAGGGATAAGCCAGTTTCAACTATGTGGCGATGTTTTCTTTCAACGGTTCCCATTTGATGATGGGTGTGTGGATAGCTTAATCTATAAGAGGTTCCCATGGAATTAAGGGCAGATTGAAGTGGGCGAAATTCACCACCATTATCACTTTGGACAGATTTTATTTTAGTATTGAAGAATGTTTCAACAAGGTGTTTGAAACGAAGAAAAGTTGAACACACTTCAGATTTAGTTGCAAGAGGAAAGAGCCAAGTGTACTTGCTAAAATCATCAACCACACTTAAATAGAACGATTGTTGTTTACAGAATTTACAGAGGCAGGGCCCCATATATCAAGAAACAACAATTGAAGGGGAGAATTTGAAATAGAAGGTGAATAACTGAAATGAAAACGGTGACTTTTGCCTTGTTGACATGGAGAGCAGACAGAGGACTTTGATGAAGACACGGGCAGTTTATTTGAATGGACAACTTGATTGACAATTGGAGAGGCAGGATGATCAAGCCTTAGATGCCACTGATCCAGTGAGACTTTTTCACCAAGGAAGGCAGCGGGTGACTGGGAAGAAGCAGCAGCAAGGGATGGCCATTGATAGAGACCGAGCTTATTCGGGCCTTGAAGGAGCAGCTGACGAGTTCGAAGATCCTTAACACAGAAAAAGGTAGGGTGAAACTCAATGAAAACATGGTTATCACGTGTGAATTGATTTACAGATATAAGATTATTTTTGTATTTGAGAAACATGAAAAAGAGAGAATAAATGAAAATTACATGAGGGAGTGGGTAAGAGTCCACGACCAGAATTTGAAATATGCAAACCTTGTCCATTGCCCACTCGGATCTGATCAGTGCCATTGTAATTCTCAGCATGCATATTGAGGTTCGCCAGCTCATTCGTGAGATGGACATTAGATCCGGTGTCATGATACCATTGAGAGTCAAATGCAGTAGGGAGGGAAGCCAAGTTTGAATTCAGAGGAGAGCTTTCAGATTGGTATCCTTGTTCAAACCGGAACCAGCAAGTGGCAGCCGTGTGGCCTAGCTTGTGACAGACTTGACATGTAGGGTGTTGGGATGGACCAGAAAAGGAATATTGATGAGGTGGTCCTCGACCACGGCCACGCCCCCTGCCACGAGAGAAATTTGTGTTGTGGTAGCCCGTATTGGAGCCACGATTGTTCCTTGGATAGCTGGGACTTTGACATTGAGCAGTGTTGGCAGTAGAGATGTTGATTTCAAGAGCTGTTTTGTGAGTTTCCAAACACAGTTCATATGATAACATGTAGCCATAAAGATCAGTAAGAGAGATAGAATCTTGCCTTGTTGTGACAGAGGTAACAAGGGGGTCATAATCAGCACCCAATCCGGGAAGGATGTTTGAGATTAATTCGGAATCTTTGACGGGCTTACTAATGGCAGCCAAGAGGTTTGCAATTCCATCTGCTTTTTGGAAATAATCAGAGACAGTTTGAGCATTTTTCTTCAGATTTGATAGTTGTTGCTTGAGTTGGAGGATCCTGGATTGGGATTGCCTAGCAAATAGAGTTTCGAGAGTGACCCAGACTTCCCGAGATGTTGTAAGGCCAATAACAAGGGGCAATGTTTCCATTGAGAGCGTGGAGATGATGGCGCTGAAGATAATGCGATCTTGATGATACCATGGAGAATGATCGGGATTGAGGATGAGGAGACCAGAGGTTCGGTTAGGGATGAGTTTTGGAGGCTGAGGGAAGGTGCCATCAACATAACCGAAGAGTTTGTGGCCTTCGAGAAACGGAACCATGAGAAATTGCCATAGGATGTAATTATCCTGGGTTAGTTTTTCAGAGACGTGATGGTGCACATTCTGAATAGGAATAGGAGAAGTAACTGGGATGGAGATAGGAGGTGGGTTTGAGGTGGTGGTAGAATTGGTTTCAGATGTGGGAGCAGCCGTAGACGTTAGTCTTGACCGGCTCTGATACCATATAGGATTTTATGATATGTAGGTAAAACTGCATACTTCAATCGTATGATTGACAGTGTTAGAATATATAGAGAATAGATCATCTAGGTTACACTAGATATCTTTTACATGAAGAGTTCTAGTACTGATAACTATCTATCTTATCACAAGACTAAAGAGACCTAGACTAATAGAATATAACTAGTCTAAAGATTATCCATAGAGGAAGAATCTTGATCTAACTCTAACACTTTACACTTATCATTATCGGATAACAAGTCTAATCCAATAGTAATAGCTAAAATGCACACCTTCATAGAAAAATTATGGAATTACTCTCATTGTCAGTGCAATTTATCAAGTATTTCAGACCCATGTAGGCATGTCAAATTATACTAGCATGTACATGGGGTGTTCTTAGATTGCAACTAGTGCTTTTGTTATATTCATAAATCTTTTGTATACACGTAAGTAACTCTTTTCTTATCAAACGTAAGTACATCTCTTTTGAACTTCCAAATAAAATATTTTAACCTTTTTTCTGGACATTTTCTATTTTCTGGTCTCTTGACTGCCCACAAAAGCCTTGATGTGAACTACAAATATGACTGGTGCGTACAAATTCCCATTATTATCAACATCTCCAAAAGTTTCCATCACCATGTCAAGTTATGTTGTCAATCCACAAACATCTAATTTTACACCTTAGCTCTTAACTGCTTTGGTCATAGTGCCCAAGGGTTTGTCTGTGACCTGACATCAAAGAAAGATGCATATGTGATTGCTGTTGAAAGCTGCCACGCCATCCTCATATCCATCTTCTTTTACTCCTCTTTTTTTCTTTTTTCCCTATGCTAAGAAGTGCAACCCATGTGGTTTTTACACAAAAGCAGGAATGGCATTGTTGTCATGTGGGTTCTCAAGTGAGTCAGCAATTTTATGCTTATTAAACTTGTTTCTCTTGCATAAAATTATCTCATTTACCAAAAACAGGAAAGAAGAAGGCCGTGGTTGTAGAGGTTCAAGTCTGGTCATTACACTTTTCAACTACAATTTGATCGTTACATTTTTATGCCCTTTTTAATTTTGTTGGGTGAGACTGCTCACAAATCAATGTTTTGTTGATGTTGATTGCCATATTTGACTTCAGACAATTAACTATGAGCTTATTCTGTGGCCCAATGTTTAAGCCTCACTATGTAATCGTTGAATTGGTCCACACTTGTCACTAATACTAGCTCTTTTAAAGTGATTCTAAGTGAATATCTTTGAATATTGCCAGCAATAAGGAAGCGGAGGAAAGAAACCTTCTTTTCAGAGTTGGGCAGGACATCAAAGTCAGCAGCCAATACTCCCACTGAGGTTGTCCATTTCTTTTTTCGTTTCCTTCCCTTTTTTTAAGTTTCTTGCATTCTTTTTTATTTCATTTTATATAACTCGGTTTAATCTGTGGATTTCATTTAGTTCTCCTTTTATTTTTGGGGATGGGGGTGGTTTGGACCTGTAGACTTTCCTGAATCTTTTACTTTTAAGATGGAATTATAGATTCACACTCCCAAAATTTTTGGTTGGAGAAATTTTATAATATATGTGCATACAATTAGGGGTGTACAAGCGGTGCGGTTAATAACCGCAAATAACCGGTAACCGGGGATAACCGGCGATAACCGCTAACCGGAAAAACCGGGAAACCGGAAAACCGGAAATAACCGCAACCGGATAACCGGATAACCGGGTACCCGGTTGCGGTTACCGGTTATTACTCCTTAAAAAACCGGTTAATAACCGGGTAACCGCAACCGGTTTTTATTTTATATATAATTATAATTTTTATATATATATATATATATATATATATATATATATATATATATTATATAATTTATAATACACTAATATATATTATATAATTTATAATACAGAGTATAAACTAAAGAGTGAAGAAAGACCATTGATTTCAATTTTCACTCTTCACTGGGCTCACAGTGCTCACTTTGCTCAGTCTGAGCTGCAGGCCCTCAATTGCTCAAGACCTCAAGGCTCAAGACAGCTCAAGTAGCCTGTAGGCCCTGTACTCTGTAGCCCTAATTTCTTCTTCATTTTTCTTCTTCACACCGAGTCACTCAGTCACCGAAGACGCCGTTGGCCTGTCACAGTGTCACTCATTTTTCTTCTTCTCTCGGCTAGCTCTCTCCAATCTTCAGCTCTTCTAGACTACACACTGTCATAAGCAGCACCACTACAGTACCCACTTACATCACAATTTTTCATCCTAGATCGTGTCCTGTGTCAATTCTTTCCGGATTTTTAAGAGAATTCATCCTCAAGTCTGGCTTCTACCTTCTGAATCTGTTGGAATTTCAAGCAACACTTTCTATCCCTTCTTTCTACAATGTCTGACACGAATGAATAATTTACTCCTTCACCTTATTACACTTATACCAAGTCTTCTACATTATTGAAAAATCAACGTGTTGCTCTTTATTTGACTCTGTGAGCTGTCTTTTGTTGAAAGAAGAATCAATATAGCCATCATTCAACGTGATGCCCAGTACCACGCCGTCGCCCATTGCCCACTGCCTAGGAAGCTTTGTTGCATATCCAAACCCGCATTGTTGATCTTGTTTCGGATAAAAAAAATTAAAAATTGCAACAAAAAAAAAAACCGGTTGACCGGTTAATAACCGGTTTAAAATAACCGGAAAACCGGCGGTTTTTACCAACCGCAACTGGTAGGCCGGTTGCGGTTGCGGTTGTTAAAATAGGTAAAACCGGGGACCCCGGTTGCGGTAGCGGTTATGCGCAAATAACCGCTACCGGCGCATAACCGCTACCGCAACCGCTTGTACACCCCTACATACAATGCCCTATTGAATATCTCTTTTGTCATCTACTTTTTATATTTGTACATATGGTCATTTTCGTACTGCACAATTGTTCATATAAGTGTGCAATTGGATGTATGGTAAGCTGGGAGTGACAGCTTCCATCATTTAGGTTCTTTTGAGGCTTAAACAAATTTGAATGACTGTTTGTTTGGTTTTTGTAATATGCAGGGTCATACATCTACAGGCCAGGCGGAGGGAGAAGGGCCTGCCTGGGCTCCATTGCGTGATAATTATATGTTAACAAATTCTAAGTTGAAGGACTGGGATAAGGTGCCGGTAAGATATTTTTCTATATCTTGTTAAATGTTGCACTAGTTGCTTTCTCTCTCTCTCTCTCTCTCTCTCTCTCTCCCTCCTTGCAGATACATGTGTAAGTCTTTTTATTTCTCCAAGTAACATTTTTTCTGCAATGTGCATGCAGGAAACAACTGTAGCAGACGATGTGGGAAGTATGTCAGAAGATGGTAGTTCTGATGATGATTAATGTTTTGGAACTCAGTAGGAAAACTTTCTATTAGGTTGGGGAAACTGAAATGTCGTTCTGTTGTTACTGCAGAGGAAGTTATCTTTGTAATGCATTATTTATTTATCAATGCTCACACCAAAATATGTTTACACTTTCCTCTTTTTCCCTAACTCTCCACTAGTACGACTTTAACCATAATGGATGGCTGAAAGTAGGGCGAGACATGGAAACAACCATAGACACTGGTGCGAAGTGTTTTTGATTGTATGCATGCACGAGAATAATAACAAGCAGTTCTGCATAAAATATGTCGACCAGACCATCTCACAGAAAACATACATTGGAAGCGAACAAGATGAGCATATAATTAGAACAGAAGTACAAAATATACAAGAGAAGTAAACCATCTTCAGTCTTTTCACGGCAACTCAAAACAGATAAATTCTTACACTGATGTAAAACCACTAGACTAGACTATCCCCTCTCAAAAGCATATATATAATCCCGTGATGTACATGTTTCACGAAATGAAAGAGAAGTGTACAAATTTGTTGTCTTATTGGTTTTCAAACCAATAAGGTTATCCTTTCCTAGAGAGTGACTGCACAAAGACAGAAGGAAACCAAAAACCCATAGCCTAAAAGTCAAGGGTGCATGGCGCGGTCTATTTTGGATGGTGTCACAATCCATCAATCCTTTATAGTGATGGAGGATCAAAATTCTGCTCCTTAACTTCTTGGTGAAACATTGTAACCCAGCAATTTCATATCCACCATTTTCTCCTGATGAAAACCAAGGCCCCTGAGATACAATCATACACTTTGTCATTGCACAGGAAATATGCATTAGTTTCATCCATTGTTTAGGTGATAGTATTCTGTCCTTTTACAAAGCATGGTTAAAAATTGTACTCAGTAGCTTCTGGCTTGGATCAATGGATCATAATCATAAGCTTCACCAGCTTTGACGAAGCGTCCCTTAACACGCCTTCTTACATCAGCTCTTGCTTTGCGGGAGGCATACCTCACTCTTTTCTCGAACCTAGAAAACAATTAGATCAAAGTTGAGAATACGAAAGCCTTGAATAGACATGCACATTGAAAAACATATCCATTTATTCTATTATCGAAGAATTGTTATACAAATATATATATATATATTTACATGTATATATTATCTGTTTTTATTAGCAAAAAACTTACTTGCGTGCCTTCTTCTTTTCCTTGTAACGCATAACAGCATTATTACGGTTAGCAGAATTGAAGGAACTCTCAGGGCCTGGAGGACACCATGGAGGCTCTCCCATGAGAAGCATTGAAGAAGCCCCACAATCCTGATAATCCCCACCACTACTCTCTCCAGTAAGACCAGAAAATGAAAGGCTTGAATGCCCTTGCTTTGCCGTAAAACAAAGTACCGGTTCAGTTTTGGCACTCATCAGAGAATCAGCAGACGCTGAATTGCTGCATGCTGGCTGTGTTCCATTGACACGTCCAACTGATGACACCTGGAGAAGAAACATTTAGATCTGATCATGAGTACATTTTGCAAAAAGAATCAGAAAAAGCTTCAAAAGAAAAATTGTATCTACTTCACTGCCATGCAAGCAAGTATACTGAACCATGTTTGGAAGTCCAATATTTTGAAATTAATAAACAAGTATTACTTTGTCCTTTAGTTATTGATCGAACAAGAAAGATGGCATGGTTCAATATCCTCAATACATTAAGAGAAACACAAACTTCGAAACAAGGCATTGGCAGACTTTCAGACACAACAGACCAAGCACCAATAAATATAACATATGAGAAGGAGGATATATATCACGGTCAGGCAGCATAATACAATTAGATGAGACTTGAGTGTACCTCAGCAGCAACTGCACCCTGACAACTGGAATCAGCAGCAGACATGTCCTTCATCCCAAACAAGCTATCAATCCCACCATTCTCAAAAAGCTCTTCAGAATGACTGAGAGCTACACCAAAGAGTTCTTCGTAGTTTTCAAGATCCGAATCCACTTCATCCATATCGAAATCATCACACAGAAAATCTTCTTCACAGAGTCCAGGACAGCCTAACTGCATATTAATAATGTAAAATTTGCATAAGTCCTTGATGAAGAAACCACGAAACTTTCACCATACACCAATTATGGACACACATAAGCTAGAATTTGGATAAAAATTTCAATTTGTTAAACTAGATAGAATTGGAAAACTTTGACAAAGCATGCAATTTATGTTAATTTTGAACACCAAAAAGACCACAAAAAAGTTTCACATAAATATTAATTTCTCAGTCTTCATCATGATGATGTAAAGCTCAAAATTAAAATTCATTTGAGTCATCACAGCCATGAAAAGAGGGAAGGCCTGGATGCCATAGAGCAGATCTTGCACTATAAGCAACAGGGAGAGAAACATCCCAAAATGAATCACAGAAAGGGAAATTTACGGGACATAAGGCAGAACCAGAGTCCTTAAGCAAAGCAGGAAGATACTGTTGGAACCACATAAAAATGAACCGCAAAGATTACACGTCTATTTCATCACACTCCCAAACTAGTTTTGCTTCAGTGGTCAGGTTTGAAAAAGATAACGTTTTTTGGAGTATCATCATCAATCGAACTCTTTTGTTCATCACAAATTGGACATTTTGATGAATGGTACATAAGCAACAACTGGTGGAAGCACGAAAAAAAATCCTACATACCTTTGCGGCATATTGTAACTCAAGTTAATTAATGGCATCTGCTGTAGGTAACCTGTGTAAAGGCCAGGCCTATCATAGTATGAATTCAAGCTAAAATACATAACATTCTCAGCCATTTAGGAAACAGATGGTCAACAAAACGGATTGAAAAAAACAACCCAACTCCCAGCAAGCCTGCAATGCTCAGCAATGTATCATTGTATTGCAGTAGATTATTTATCAAACTGTTGAGATTTCTCTATAGAAGATTACAATGAAACTATCGATATATACCTTGGGCAAGGATGCATATGGGGATCCACCCGGCTGGTCTAGAATGTCATGCCCAGAGTTAACTTCAGGCACTGAAGACAAGCCAACCCAGACACTGGACTTCTCCGTACTGGGCACATCATTCAATTCGACTGAACTAGATATACTTTGGGTGATGTTTTCTAAAGGGCCCCAATCAGTTTTTGCACCGTTCTCAGTTATGCTCATCAATCCCAGTTCCTGCTCGCAAGTAGATTCACCCACAGAAGGGATATCTAAAACGAATGACCATATTGAAGAAAGTTCTGCAGCTGACGGGCATCCAGAATAACAATTGATGGGTTGTCTCTTATGTGTTGAGTTTGAGGTAGAAGTTCCATGACCCATCCAATCACAATTCTGACAAAGAGAGACACTCTCTTGGGGACATCTTACTAATGCAGGTTGCGAGTTGCATCTTTCACACAGTAGTGTTCTTGAGTGGCGCTTGGATAGGGCATTAGCAGAATGGACATTTCGGTCACATGACAAACATAAGCAAGCAGCATCTGACCGGCAATATACCATGGACCTTTGTTCCCCGCAAAAATCACATAAATAACCCATGTTTCAACCTATTCTTCTCAGATTACTGAACTTCTTGCCAAATTATATATCAGCCCACCAAAAGTAGCTCCTTGCACGTACAGCTATTCTTCCAAGTGTCCTAACAACCTTCAAATCACGCATACAGAAACAAGCACAACAAATCAGTATACATTAAACATAAAGGCATTTTCATGAGAGGGTTAGATTCTTTTACTTCTTCTCTATACATAAAAGGAAAGAGGTCGATTTCAGAAGAAACCGTTCTTCATCCAGAAGTTCAAAAAAAAACAAATTCTTTTTTTTTTTTTTTTTTTTTAAAAAAAAAAAGACAAAATCTTCTGTTGTGATATAACAAACCCAAGGAGCGAGGCAAATCTAATTACCGTTTAGCTCCGAGAAACTAACGAGGAAAAAAGAAAAAGAACTCTATTTTATCACGATTCAAGGGTAAAGTGAAAGGCTTTCATCAATCACAAAAGGTGATCCATGAGAACAATATATTTTCGAAATAAAATTACATCTTTCTTCCCGAGAATAACATAAAAAGAGAGAAAAGTTCAAGAGATTCCAGGAAAAATACCAACTTTATTGGATAAAAAAAGAAAAAAGAAAAAAGAAAAATACCAACTTTATAAAAACGAAAAAGGGAATCAAACATGCTGGGTGCTTGAAAAATAAAATATCAGTATAGAAGACACAGAAATTGTTATAAAATCAAACGACCAAGTCGACCTATATACAGAATATATCACAAAATTCACTCCAAATTTTTGAAAAAAAGAATCACAAGATTAAATCTTCAGAATTACAAAAATATAAAAAATAAAAACTCACAGCACAAAATTAAGTTCATTATTGTGAAAATAAAGGGTACCCCAAGTGATTATTTCTCAGCATGTCCAACATACATACGATCACACCCGCAAAGAAGACTAAGGGTTAAACCTAACAAACCTAACTGGGTAACAATTCAAACTTTTTTCTTTAAGTTCATATTGCACAACCCAGAAGAGGGATTAGGAAGAAGAAGAAGAAGATGATGATGATGATGATGATGATGATGATAATCATGCATAAGAATAAAAAAATTACCGTGCGGAAAAGAGTAGACAAGATCGGAAAGAGCTAAGTTTCTAAAATAAATTATGGAAAAAGTACAGAAAGCCAAGCAACACTGGGGAAGAAGATATTTCGAGAATCTCACTCTTGTGTGTCTTTTTATTTTCTGTGTGTGAATGTTGAGAAAGATAGGAGGATAGAAATGGGGTGGGTGTGAGAGAAGGTATATGTGTATGTATAGTGTATGTATATGTGTATGGGGGGATATGTGACATCATCATAGAGGAAGCTGATAAAAAGTGCACAGAGAGAGAGAGAGAGAGTGTGTGAATAGAGTGGGGTAGAGAGAGTGGGGCCCTATGGCTTTTGGTAGTGAAAGGCGTAGAAAATAAAGCGTCGCCGTCCCTATCTGGGCCCCTCCTATAATAAATATCATAATTTCTCTCTCTCTCCTCTCTCAGATATTTTCTCTTCTTTTAAATATTATATCTATGTTTGGCAATAAAAGTGCTTCTTGTACTCTCTCTCAGACTCTCTGTCCTGGACTAATACTACCTCAGTTGTTTTTCTGTTGGAATTGTTTACTATTTCAATTTTTATCACTATTTCACAATAATATATATAAAATCAAAATTATTTTTATTTTTTGCTTTTCGAAAGTTATAAAGATGAATGTGAGTGGACTGTTAAGGGACCTTTTATGTTAAAACTACATTATAAGTGTCATGTTAATCTTTAGTAGTTAGCATGCATGTATACACACATAAACGGCGACAATTTTGACACGATTTTGTAAATTTAACTTGAAATTAAATAGTTAGGATTGAAGAATTTGATACATATAATTAAATGGGTCGGATTACGATTTACTTATAATCGTAATTCGACCCATTTATGTGTGTTTGATCCGTTTATTTAAATGGGTTATGCTAGGGTTGACATATATAGTCTTAAAAATTCATGTCTTAACACGATTCGAACTCAACACGCGAATACGAATTGTCGCTCCTATATAATACACAGCTAAATAGCAGTTTGTATTTCAATAATTAACGTGACCGAATGTTGTATGAAGTGTCACTTGTTTTGTTTATTTTACTTTTTTAAGTATAAAATTACTAATTTTTTACAAATTCGATACAAACCCGACAAACCCTAATGTTAGGCTTTGTTTCGTTAGGTATTCCACGGGGCGGCTGTTCATTATCCGTTCTGCCACCCAAGCAGCTTGAAATCCAGAGGCATCGAAAAGTGCAAGTTTAGGAAATTGATTTGGGAGGTGACAGTTAGATTTAGGTATAAATATAATATTATTATAAAAGAAAGTTTTCTTCATCTACATTAATAGTAAAATATTCAGTGCCAAGTTACCCACGTACACTAACATATGTCTGCCACGTTATGATGTTGCTTTTTACATTCCGATATTTACAAATCATTACGTGGATCAAATGATGTCATTTTAGAAAAGCACACTTTGACAAAACAGTATCACATGTTTTCTACACTTTTTTTTTTCTTTTTTTTCTTTTTTTTTTTTAATCTTTTTTTTTCACTGCCATTCATCATATATATATATAGGAATAGAACCCTTTTCACTAAAATATTAAAAAACAATAAAATCCCATTATTTTTCATTTTATCACCTTTTTAAAATTAGATTTGTTTATATACAATTATCATACAACTAATGAACAACATAACAAAAAAATATTTATTCTTAATCAGTAATTATATTTTTATTTTTTACAAATGTTGATTTAAAAGCTAGTTTTTATTGCCACGTCTGACAATTAAATAACATTACTAGTAAAAAAAACTATAGAACATCTCTTAATAATTTTTGAAAAAAAAATGCAAAATTAAATTATGTGGTTTACTTGATTTGTAATTAGTCCATGTAGTTTACTTGATTTGCAATTTCAACCTCTGAATTAATAAGTTCTATTAGTATGACATTGGCATAAATATGACACGTATCATAATTTTATTGGCTCTCACGTGTCGCACTATCGAAATTTGTTAATTCAATGGACAAAATTTAACTGTATGGATTAAATTATTCTTTTGGCATACATCAAAGACATATGAATTAATTTTAATATCACGTGGAACTAATTGCAAATCAGGTAAACTATATAGACTAATTTAACATTTTTTTAGAAAAAAAATGATATTAATATATCTGTTACAAATCTCTTACACATCTCATTTTTTAATACAATATTAAATTTAAATTTTGATTTTATAGAGTTGTATAAAAAATGTACGTGTAATTATTTAATTTTTTCACGGCAGGTAAACCGTCAATCCTTTACAGAAAGGGGGGCGGAAGAGGTGTCGGTGAAGGAAAGCGAGTAGATGAGGCTGCGTGCAGTCGAGAAAGTGGAGCACAGCAAGGGAAGCACCTAAAAGTATATGCACAGATAAGGGGCAATTTGTAGGCAATGAAAGCCCACTAGTTAGACAAAGAAAGGACACGTGAGATTCAGTCCCACCTTCACAAAAAGCGTCGCCTTTTCGACCTTTCCCCCCCGATTCCCATACTACCCTTCCCTCTCCAAATCATTTGACAAAAATATCTTCTCTTTCCGTTCAAAAAAATATCTTCTCTTTTTTTTTTTTTTTTCTTTTTTTCTTTTTTTTTTTTGGACCATTCTTATTAATTGATACTTTTTGGTAGCACGGGATGATGGGATCATTGGGATGTGCTTTTCTTTCAGAAACTACCCAGCGGCGAATGGGAGGGCGACACGTGTTTTCCTCCTTTTGTTAATTGTAGATGGATAAGGCAATGGAGATTTGAGACCCTATTTGACCATGTAAGAGAGAGAGAGAGAGAGAGAAAGAGAAAGAGAAAGCTCAACAAACATGTATGATATATGGTCCAAGTGGTTATCTGTTTTAATCTATTAACAACAAAAATTAAGAGGGAGAGAGTGAAGGGGGGCGAATAATTAGGAGGAGAAAAAGAAATGGACAAAACTAGTTTTGATGCAGACACCTATATATCATCGACCCACTTAACTCACACAAATGTTTTGACTTAATCATGTAGTAGACCCTTTACCATCTATATACACGCTTTATGCCCCCGCATTTAGGACAAAAGCAATTTTTTTTTATTATTATTTTTGTGTCGGATTTAGATCAGACTTTTAGAGCCCTAAAATGAACATGTAATGGAAATGCAAGAGTTTATACCTGTGAATTATTTATTAATTGTTGAAGGGTGAAAAGATAGCTTGTTGAATGCCGGAGCTTCTTCTTCTGCAACGCATGGTGCAGTCATCTGTTGTTATAGGACAAATTGAGTAGGACAGCAAGTCAGCAACAGTGGAGATCCTCAATGAACGATCCAAGCCCAATGGAAGACAGAAGAAGAAGACCAATTTCTGAACCCAGATACAGCCATACATGACAGCACGCCAGCAGGTACCCACTTCCGCCCTCCCCCCCCCTTCCCTGAGGAAGACGTACTTCAGAATATGCCAAGCCAAACCAAATCCGACAAGATCTTACGAATAATCAAACCCAACAAGCTCGTTCAATTTCTTGAGCACTTTCATCATAAATAACATTAATTAATAGTAAAAGAGTGATGTTATTTCATAGACTACTTTATAATTAAGATAAATTAAAGACTCCAGTCATGTGAAAATCATATAATAATCTACTAAATAACATTTTTTATAATAAAAATGCCCATGCCCTCACCAACGAGCAAGGAATAAGATCATTTCAATTTATATTTAAATAATATAATACCATGTATACCGTAAAATGCTGTGAAATATAATCCTGACTATAAATTGATTCCTATTCCTCCTTCGGAATCGGAAGTAGCCTTCTTCTGTGAGCACAAATAATTGGGAAAAAAAAAAAAAAAATCCATGAAAGAAAGCAACATAAAAAAGAAAAAAAAAAAGAAGCTGCTGCCTTGCTTGGTGAAGGAAAATTTCTAATAAACAAGGACGAATGACCGAATTGCTCTTAACATTGAAGGGACAAACCTTCACTTTAATCATGCCACAAACTCAACAATTCACATCAAAATCTCACTAATGATTTTAGTGAAAAGCTTTAAGTCTGTTGAACCATCTTCAGGCATAATGCATGCAAACTGTACAATCTACCAAAAAACGCAACATATTGCGATGGTGAGCAGTCTACAAATTGAAGAAATTGTCGGTGAAACCTCTAAACTCCGCCTGGCACCATACATCTGCTTGAAGCTTGCACAACCTCGGAAACAGACCTACAAAGCCTCATTATTCTTGAATATCCAGTTGTGAGATTCTCGGCTGCAGCTCTTATTTCAGCAATGATTGACTGAGGCCATGATTTCTCTGGACCCGCAGTGGCAGCTTGTATTTCGTTTGGGAGGATCTCCGAAGGATAAACACCTCTGCTCAGAAACAATCAGAGCAATCAGTGATCCTTTAACATGCTATGATGAAATTTGTCTACATATAAAGCTCATCTGATGTATGAATAGCCTAGAAAATTATGACAACATATAATCCGTCAGCTGTGGCTAGCACTATATGGAAGCTTTCCCAGTTACCTCAGGTTTGAGGTCCAGGGCCGAAACTCATCAAGGTGAGAACAATATACATCAATCACAGGACCTTTTATCTAAGCATTCCAAAAACTAACCACAGGACAATATATAGAGAATAATTAAAATCTTTTATCAGAGAGCTACCCAACAGCTCCAACAGCTCTAACATTCATATCGCCTTGCAGTGAATTCCTAAAACTTATGACATGGCTCTGTTTTGTCTAGTAACATGAATGCAAAATCTACTAGTGACTAGAATAAAGAATAGAGTTGTAAAGGACTTTACCGATTCAAACATGTCATGTCAAGAGTCAATGTCACCTTCCCACCACTATAAAATTCAATGAAACAAAGCTGCAAATCAAGCTGATTAACTGCAAATCAAAAGTACCACATTCACTGAGATTTCAACTCCAGAACGTAACTCTGAATACAACTCAAGTCAGAATTCATTCAGTATGATTATAGTTTGTACAGCAAAATAAGTGACCATAATTAGAAAAGTTCTCCGAAATTGAGATAATACTAAATAATATACAGAGAATAATTAATCTCCCTGCCCTTCCACATAAAATTGACTTCCTTTATCTTGACTTGAGAGATTCATCAAAGAAGTAGGGGTGCTAATCAAAAGTGCATGACTTGGTAGGCCTAAAAGCAAGTAATGTATTTAACTTGAACAGAAAATATGTGACTGCACCTTTTGCAGCCCAAATATGAATGGAATGGCTAAACTATAACAGAAACATAAAAAATTTGCATTATCGTCAAGATGACTTATTAGACTACAATTAGATGTTGACTAAACTTTTGTTTAGGCAGGAGACCTTTTTGATTAACCAATTTGAATGGAAACCACATGTGACTAAATGTTATAGCGCAGAAGCACAAAAAGAAAGGGGGAGAGGGGACACAGAAGGTATTACCAGATGGAGAATGAAAACCTGTCTGGACCAGATTTCTAATCTCTATCTGTGTTAACTGTACTTCCTCAACCACATCTAGCAGATTAGATAGAAGTGAAGTGGATATCTGCATATAACATACCATAGTGAATGGAACATCCTTTAACACTGGAGATAATAAATTCTAATACATACTTCCATTAAAAAAAGACTTTTTTATAAATCATTTAAAAAAAAGACATCGCAACATAAGAACTAATGCTAGTGTGGACTGCAGAGGATTAACTGAAAATGATGCTTATTGTATTTAAATCAGTGGTGTTATTACTGAAGAAAAAAAGAAAAAAGAAAAAAAAGAGAAACAAAAAGATAAGGAAAATGGACCAGCGGAACCAAAAATGCAATAAAGAGCTGGTGTAACTTACTTGTGTCTCTTGTGCCAAACATCTTGAACCAACATACTTCTTCGTGGTCTCAGCATTTACCAAAAATGAAAATGCAATGCCAACATCCATGTTTGGAAAATTCTAGTGAACAAGAAACACTGGATTATAGAAACATTAAAAAAAGAAAAAAAACATACACGAATTTCTTGTTGTTCATACCTTTAAGATGTTTATATCATTCAATTTGTTTGAGATGATTATGCTTGATAACGGACCTGTGTTTACTGTGAATCTGTACATCATCACGCAAACGATGTTAAACTTTTTTTTTTTTGCAATGTGATCATCTAAACAATGGCATCTAGTATGGACTCAACCACAAGATATGAGTCAAATAAAGAAAGGAACCCAATAAAAAGAGGAAACCTTTGGCTGATGTAGCCCTGATAATTGAGGAGAATATCATAATGGCCATTCCTTCTCTCAAAATCATCAACTTCCCATAACTGACAAAGTAACAGACAATATGTCCCTCAGTGACATGAGGCATTTTATTGTAAGCATTTACAAGAATCACAGAAATAGTAGAAAGACCTGCAAATCCTGGCGTATAAACCTGCAACACATTCTATTCTTCAGCTGATCATGAACTAATGCAAGAGTGTTGGCACAGTTTGGTTCTCCTTTCGTCCTACAGTTAGAGTGAAAAGATTTGCACAGACTTTCTATTTTTCTATCTAAATCTTCAAACTCCTGCCTTCTTGTGGCCACTTCATCACAGCAAGCCTGGCACAGTACAACACGTGCATTATAAGGAACCCAAAACTTCAACCTTATATTTTTGCTTAAACTATATGAAATCTACAACCTGAACAGGCACAAATGAAGAATAACAAGCATGGTAGAAATTGGGGAAATTAAATGAAAATACATATTGATGCCACCCGTAAATTATTTTTTCACCAACATCTTGTTTCGTTTATTTATATATATTTTTTTAAATCAATTCTAAATTCATTTTTGTCAAAATACCATGAAGAAATCTGACTTGTGACAAATTTACAAAAATGATCGTTAAAGTGAATTTTGCAGGCCACAGAACATACAAGATATGTTGACATCTTAATAAACCCATACATATACCTCATGCATGCCCTCAAAATTAACTAAAGAAGTCTGATGAAGACTATTGTCAATTTGAGCATCTCCTGCACCATATTTAGATAGATGTTCAATTTTCAACTTCAACACTCGACACTCCTGAATTCCAGAGCTCAATCGCTGTACTCTTTTCTGCATGCAAGTGTAAGGGCAGAGATGACAAACTGTATGCATGTCTACAAAAAGGAAAACACATGAGAGGAATAATGTACCAGCAATATGTCGCGCTTCAAACCC